>NC_134476.1:30517107-30924015 GCF_964194025.1 Convolutriloba macropyga | reverse complement strand
ACTATTACGAGGTCATTTGATATGTATTATAAGTAGAATTATCAGTAGAACGGTTCCTTGAGATACTCCTCTGTGAGCTGGAAATTCGCCTTATGATCAATTTTGATAGATAATTGGTTAGCATCAACTTGCAAAAAAACCGCTCATCAACTTATGTCTTATCGTTGCTTAAATAAATGACACAATGACACCAAATCTAAAAATGTTAATCATGCGAGATCTTCTAGATTGTCTTGCATGATTGATAGATAGTTTTCATAAGTTCATAGATGGGTTCTCTGAAAATACAATAATCTTTGTCATATATCTAAGGTAGAGAAACTACTGAGAAAGTTCAAAACCGTACTTTATGACCTAATTAAACAAAGTTTACCTATAGGCATCTATAAATAGTTTCTATTTACACCCTGATACAAGTTGGCTATCTTTTTGAGAATTACTCTTCGGTCTATCAGACGGCTATAACAGTCAACGTTATTCTCTTTGCAATTTGGATATTTTTGATATAATCAGCGACTAGCCCATATAATAACTCGACTAGTCCAAGGTTGGTCTTATTCTCTCGTTATCTCATTTCGAGATCTCTGTTTATTGAGATTGAAAGAGACACCCAGACTAATGAGCAATCTGCTCGTTTGTTCACGCAGAGAGCGTGAACAAATTCGAAAGTTCTGCCCCAGGCGCCGATTTCTCCAAAAATACGCATTGATTTGGATTGCGGGTTTGAAAACAAATGTGAACAACTTTCTTTGAATGAATCCTTATTTGTAAACTTGTTCACATTGCATGTTAACGAATTCACGCCAGTAAACATTCAATTTAAAGTTTATACATTTCTCTGACTTGCTGTTTTAGGAAAAAATGAAACTAACTTGAGTCAAAAGGTTTTGTGAAAAGTTAAACCAACAGACAAAAAGGACATTCAGCTAAATTTTTTAGACATGAAGATCTCAGTCACCAATCTTTTAAAACTTTGCAAGATTTATTTTTCAATTCCCAAACGTTATCTCCTAGCAATAGGATTTACATCCTGGATGGCGATAGTGAAAATGGCAGACGTACCAAAATCTATTATTTTTATTGCTGGCCAATCACAATTGAGAAAATGGGAAAATTGTTTTCTGGTTGGCTGATTACTCAACCAATTCTCCATATTTTAAAATAGGATATAAAGTTCTAGCGTAAAATTGCTCAGAAATTGCGATAAGCCGAAAGAGAATAATTATATTTTTTGGGGGGACGGGTCTCACGTCCGGTAGTGATAGATTAATGTCAAGTCCCTCAGGCCACTCAGGCATGGGCATGGCCCGTGAGGCATGGCCAGAGGCGGTAAAAAATTATGATCCATTTAGGCTAATCGAACGAATGAAGGAACAGTGTTTCAAATTTCTCAATTAATCAAGTTCGTTGAAAATTCTACATCTTGGTACGTCTATTTGCTAAGACGTCACTATCCTGGAAGTGTTGAAGACAAGATATTTTCATAATTTTCTACAAGAGCTTATAACAATTAGTAGAGCTCATACTATCGGTAGCTAAATAACAATATAATTATGCAAACATATACGCATACGGCCTTGAAAATGAAAAAAAATTGCAAAGAAGAATTAAATTGGATTTTTAAAAAACGATTTAAAATTCCAACTCTTAAAGAGGGTCATGGCTGAAAATTTTCACAAATAAAAAAATCTAATTTTGGTAAATCCAACTTTTTTGTGAAACTCTTTTTTATTTTTCAATAAAAAAGATCTCAACCAATTATGTGTCAGCATAAACAAAAAATGGAACAGAATAAACAAAAGATATGGGCAGTCAGAACAAATCTTGAGGAAAGGCTAGCATAACACTTAGACAAAATGTCGCATACATAATAATCATATCTTATAGTGCTATCTGTTAAAAAGTAAAAGCCTTTGCTTTAGGATTTCATTTTAACCAATTTTTAAAAACTTGGTGAACCAGCCAGCTTACTGGACAAAAATAAAGTTTGAAATATTAAATCCCTCATTGTTTTTAGAACAAAACTCGCTTGCTAGTTATAAGTTTGCTGAACTAAACCCTTTTCTTTTCTACAGTATCCATAAAATAATCGAAGCAAAAGTTCGTATGAGCTATAATCCAAAAGCCCATGTTTCCCATTTAAAAAACTTTATAACCATTCTTGTCAGTGTTTCCTATTTCTTTTCGCCAAATTAAAAATTGAGTAAAAAATAAGAATATAACTAACACAGCACATTCAGAACTAAATTGGTCAACAACTTTTGATTATCGACTGATCATTCAAGAACAAATGTACTGAAAAATAAATTTGAAAAAACAATATCAACATGCAGAACTATAGTTCACATCGAGTTTTCATTTGCAAATAGCTACACATTTTAGTTTGCAAAAATGTTCAAAGACAAAAAGATTTATTAAGAGTTTTGCAAATATCAGAAACAGGCATAAAAATTTGGTCAAGAAAAAATTTCATAGCCAATTACGTTTCAGAAAAAAGAAAAATTAAAAAATGCCATTGTTTACTATGTAGATATATGGTTATGATCGGCCCAAAATGAGGAGACAGAAATTTTTAGCACTTGGAGTAAAAATTTGAGCACTACAACTGTTCAAACCCTCCTGGCTGCCTTTTTAATTTATCTTGTTTATCAACTTTTATATCCTATTCAGCTGCAGATCATTGAATTTGAGTAAAATATCTCTTTAGTTGATTAAATTTTTGTGCGTTCCGTCTGATGCGTGATACAATTGTTTGGGATTAATACATAGCTTTGTTGTGGTAAGCCTAATCGCGGTGAAAAGAACTAAACTAAAATCGAAAACAATATTTCTATTTTGTTTTATTTATTTTCAACCAGATAACAATAACACTAAAAACAGTGCCTTAGACACGAGTACACTCCTTCAGGCATCAAATACAATTTAAACGCAATTGAATCATTCAACGGGATTTTTTAATTACATAGGAGGCTTATATAGGGTAAAATTCGCTGAACTAATGTGGTGAACTCGTGAAATAAGTTAAATGATATAAAATCCCAGCAATACAGCGTAGAAATGCTATTTTTTGCAGAACTTGAGGTCAAGCAATTTGTTCAAATTTGAACATTTGGATCTTTCTCCTTATAGCCACCCCATGAAATATATTTACCATGATTTTTGATTTTTTTTTTGGGGGGGGGGGGCTATAGGTTATCTAACCACTAAGCTGGGGGGGATATATTAGGAAAGACCCGAACATTTTTGATCTCACTAAAGACGCGGGTTTAGTGAGCCAATTATATGCAAAACATACTGAAAAATTATGTAAGAGAAGAGGAGCTTCATTCATCAATGTTTTATGGTATAATTTTACGAAACAATTTTACCAAAAAATTTTACCGAAATTAGAAAATATTTAAAAACAAAATCGTAAAACTTCACTTACTGTTTAATGACTCTTTGGTATTAGTGTAATAAGTAATATACGGCTGGTCTAAGTATTTTAAGTCTGTAGAAAAATTTCCATAAAATTGTAGTCGACATAGGACCTTAAATTGAGGCCCGACAATTGGTGCTATATACTGAAATTTTCGAAGAATGTGAACAGCAAGTGAAAAGAATGCTTTGATTTAACTGGAAACAGACGGTTAGATATAGATATTGTAGTTTCCACAGTGCCGTTATTGGACAAGATTGATCAAAACAACTATGTTTGAACAAGAAGTGTACAGATACACCAAATGTGGGCCACCCAACACGAATTTGAACTTAAATTCACTCTTTCTGACATAAATAGTGCACGTGAGCTGAAATAAATAGGAACTTAATAAGAATAACTAAAGCGATAAAGGTCTGCCTAGTTCAAGACAAACTGGCATACATTACAATTTAGCAAACAGTTTTTGTAAAAAGTAATAACGTTGCTGAACACAGTCTCATAGAATGATTTTGGAATTTTTTCTAGCTTGTAGTAGTCAAAACACAGCAGACAGAACCCTAAAGCCCCCCCCCCCCCCCGCCCCCGGCCGACACCTTTGCCACCTCTCAAGACTGGGCCAAAACAATACAGCAACTTCAAGTGCATTTACTAAGACGAAGTTTTCAGTTTTTCCCATTATGCCCGTCTTGGTAATTTATGGGCGGCATTTTGTGTTCAAGGCCAAGGCAAGTGTTGTTTGATATGACCATATTGGGATACATGAATGTTAATAGTTGCCAGACATGTCACAATTCTAATAAATTTTGAATGGGTGTAGAGCTTAATAGGGAAAGGGGTCTCTGTTCGCCTTACTGTTTTTGGATAAAACTAGGTTTTGACACGCCTTAGACGCCACATGATACCAATTGACAAAAATTTGAGCCGGTCCGAAGGTGCCGTCAAATTTGTCAAATTTATAGCAATTTTGATGAATCATTCCATAGCATATTTCTGAAACTGGAATCAATAGTTTTCCAGTGTTTCAACTTATTTCGAACCCCATAGAGTTAAAACACAAAATGAACTCAAATTGTCAGTTTAGTGCTAGTTTATCAAACTTATTAATTAGTAACATAAAAAGTTTTCAAAGCTCATTTTTTATTCAAAAATTTCAAAAATAGAAAATTAAGTTTATTTTGAAAGTTAAATAATTTGATAATAATGAAAAATTTGCATGGTTCGTTAAAATACCTACAAGGCAAGCCTAACGCACTAATGATAATGTGCATAGGTATACCCTTTGCTTCCATCCGTGAAGCACCCCTTTCCTTTTGACGACGGCCTAATAAACAAAACCTCTTGCTACACCACCAGCTTACTAAACTTAATAGTATGGTGGTACCAGCTAAAAGTACCAGAAGTAAACGAAAAAGCTATGGCCAATAAAATAGCAGCAAAGTTGTGAAACAATCCTTACTGGTAGGCTTATTACAGCGCATTCTCGAACTAATATTTTAAATGCGAACTATGAACAAATTTGAAGAACAACGGAATATCTGTCCATTCCAGATGCGCATCTTCTGTAATTTATATGTACATTGTAAAGATAGAGCTGTATAAGCGTGTTTGAAATTAACTATGCAACGATTTAAAAATCTACTACCTGTGAGATATCCGTTCGTTACTTTAGCAGAAAGATGGGAATTGGGTAAATTTTTAAAACTGAGGGTTCTATACTATTTGCAGCTTCTTCCACCAATCTATCGCAATAATTGACAAAACACCTTCTACGCGCTTTCCAAAAAAGCAAAAACCTTGGAGAGAGATCGAAATAAAAAAAACTGTTCTTGTTCAATTTTCAGTTTTCTAAATCTTTTTCCCATTCTTTTTTACCGCTCAAATTCAAGAAACTCACTGTCAGACCTGATTTCAACTATAGAATTCAACAAGGAGGCTCGTTCATATGCGTTCACACATGATTTTCCGACCCGAGCTTATCAACATTCTTTACTTAATTGTCAACCAAATGACGATATAACAAAAATAGATATTTGAGTTTAAAACAATCGTTACACAATCTAACCAATAATAGAATTACATAAAGCCATGCCTCATTACAGCGCCAACGAGATCTGCCGTTAAAGAGACGACGAGAAAAAAACCAAAACAACAAAATTAGCAAAAAAAATTTCACAGCAAAAACTGAATATCAAAATTTAAAAGCACCTAGTAACAACGTCAAAATGCAGTCAGATAAAACCTTAACTATACAAATTTACTTTTTCCTTTCTATGCAGCAGATGGAAATTTTTCTTAATGAGACTAGGTAACAAGTCCACAAAGAAAACGAAAAATGAGGCGAAATTCAAAAATAAATCAATATTTTAACCCAGAAATTTCAAAAGTCTTAAAAATCATAAACTTTTAACTATATAAACCTTGACAAATTACTAAAAAGTTATTACGAAACCAAAAAGACCTGTCTTTGGTTAGACTAAGCCATAGAAACAGGGTAAAGATGCAGAAAAACTCAAAAAATTACAAACGATTTGCGAAAACTCAAATTATTGATACCATTAAAATCATTAGCTATTATCTGATTATTTTGTTCTTCTAATTCAATTGTTATTTCGACTAATTCAGCTAAAGGATTTATGCTGAGATATTAACTAAGCTTAGCTGGGCCATATTTCAAAACCATTGGGATATGTTATTACACGATTGTGTTGGAAGAAGAGAAAAAGAAACTCAAAACTCACCACTCAAAAAATGTTTATGAAAACGCATATTGTGCAACAAACAAAACGTCAGTAGCAAATCAAATATGTAGATATGTTATTTTTTGAAATACAAGAAATTAGACGGGACCTCTCAAGGATGAAAATAAGTTACAAGTTGACGAAAAGAAATTGATGGGAAGACAAGGTTGTTTGCCATTCACATTTCATCAAAAAACCATTATAACACGTCATTGACTACGAATACAACAACAAATACAAGCAAGAACGAAAAATTCAGCAGAAAAGTGCCTGAAGAAAAATTCGAAGCAATTCAAATCATAAGTTCTACTCTAAAAACTTTATCTATGATCTATTGAACGTGTTCCCTAAACCAATGTGAACTATCAGTATTAGGATAATGTGATAAGATTTCAAAGGCAACCAAAAATAAGAAAATGTATCCAAATATTAAAAAATTATGAAAACCCGTGGCGTTGAAGTCTTAAAACTATTAGGTAGAAGATAAAACTAGAAACCAGATTAATTTTGTATGCAGTAGAAAAGAAGGGTGTCCTCTCAATACTGAGACTGACTAACAGTTCACTAAAATTTTAAGATTGGTTATTATTTAAAAAATATTTTCGAAAAAATTATTTTTAAGGACTTAACAGCCATTAAATTTAATAGCATTCAACGGAAGTGATCCAGTGAACGTTTTTTTGAGCCAATAGGAGCTATCAATATTTGGATAATGTGATAAGAGTTCAAAAGTAACCAAAAATACGAAAATATCCAAAAATCTAAAAAAAAATTTTTGAAATCTTGTCATTGAAGTCACAGAACCAATAGTTAGAAGATAAAACCGCTAACCATATTAATATTGGTTGCAGTAGAAGAGAAGGGGTTCCTCTCACTACTGAGGCTGTCTAACAGTTCACGAAAAAAAGTTTAAGATTGGTTAATGTTGAGAAAATTTTTTCGAAAAATTATTTTTAAAGTCTTAACAGCCATTAAAATCATTAGCCTTCAACGCAAGTCAATAACTACGCTCAAGTGTAACCCGATGTGCGGGCAATGCCGTTTGTTTTTCAAAGGTAATCAATAAGTCATCACAATAAGTCTTATGACTATGAAAACAACAACAAAAACAGGCAAAAACCAAAAATTCAGAAGAAAAGTGCGAAAAGAAAGTGTCGAAGCCATTTAAACCATAATTTTTTCTCTGAAAACTTTATCAGTGATCCACCTAACGTATTTTTTAAGCCAATGGGACCTATCAATATTTGTGTAATGTGTTAATAGTTCAAAAGTAACCAAACATAACCGACTAACGTCGGGCGAATTGCTCTCAAACGACCGGCGAGCGGTTGGCTTCGTCAGTACCTAACGAATGTTTAGTGAGGATTGAAGGGGCCTGAGATTAGGGTAATAGACGATGACATAACGTCATATAACAGCCGCATCAACAAAAGAATTAAGGAGAGAGAGAGAGAGATTAAACGTGAGTGAGAAGGAGAAGGAAACAAACTCCAGCTAACACAGAGAGAGCGAGAGAGAGAGCTAGGAATGTTTTCCATGATGAGATTCGACTCTACAACTTTTCTAAACTTGTTAGTAACTAAATCATATAGAAAAAAACTTAAAGTGCAAATTTCCAAAAAAGTTTCCACATTTTGCAGTAAGAACATGTTCAAAAACACTTTTCGTCTTTGGATTTTTTTCATGTAATCCATCTGCAAGACTTGAAAAACTTTGTTGGCCAGTAAAGACCGTTAAACTCAGAAAAGGACAAAAATATTCAAAAATTTTTACAACAATTGCAAATTTTAACAAAATCTTGCAAAAACTCGTGATAATAATATCTTCAGAACACCATTCCATTGTCTCAAGATACCATCTAGTATGCCTTTTCCCAGCCTTAAACAGTTTCACTGGCTCATAAAGATCCATACACTTGGAACATGATAAAAAATTTTCAAAAGTTTTTCAAATTAAAAATTATTAAAAAATTTTCTAAAACTCGAGTCATTAAAATAATGATAACCATTCCATTAACTCTAGAAACTAAGCAGCACCTTAGTATCAAACCTCGAAGGAGGCTTCTTGGCTCTTGAGGCTGGAAAAACCTCAAAAAATGACACTTTCAGAAAAAAAGATTGCCGAAAATTGTTCAAAAAAAGCTAAAACTCGTTAAAAGTTAAAATGTTTAAAAACACCCCCATTGCATCTAGAAACTATACAATAACTTCTTATCAAACTCTAGAGGAGGTTCCTTAGCTCTTGAGGCTAGTTCAATCTATAGAATCCCAAAAATTGTCAAAAAAATTGCAAGTTTTATAAAAACAAATCAATAAAATTGTGATAATAAAAAGTTGAAAACCATTCCATTACCACTAAAAGCTATGCAGCTACATATTATCAAAACCTTAAGCAGGTTTTCTGTATCCTGAGGCTGAAAAGTTATAAATAAAGACAATAAGTGTTAAAAAAAAATTAAAAATGCTATTATTTTTTTTTAAAAAATGATGAAATTCGTGATGTTAAAATCTTTAAAAAAATTCTATTACGTCTAGAAACTATACAGTAACCTATCATCAAACCCTAGAGGAGGCTCCGTGGCTCTTGAGGCCGGATAAACCTAAAAACACAGAGAGAGCGAGAGAGAGCTAGCTAACACAGAGAGAGCGAGAGAGAGCTAGGAATTTTTTCCATGATTAGATTCGACTCTACAACTTTTCTAAACTTGTTAGTAACTAAATCATATAGAAAAAAACTTAAAGTGCAAATTTCCAAAAAAGTTTCCACATTTTGCAGTAAGAACATGTTCAAAAACATTTTTTGTTTCTGGATTTTTTTCATGTAATCCATCTGCAAGACTTGAAAAGCTTTGTTGGCCAGTAATGACCGTTAAACTCAGAAAAGGACAAAAATATTCAAAAATTTTTACAACAATTGCAAATTTTAACAAAATCTTGCAAAAACTCGTGATAATAATATCTTTAGAACACCATTCCGTTGTCTCAAGATACCATCTAGTATGCCTTTTCCCAGCCTTAAACAGTTTCACTGGCTCATAAAGATCCATACACTTGGAACATGATAATAAATTTTCAAAAGTTTTTCAAATTAAAAATTATTAAAAAAATTCTATAACTCGAGTCATTAAACTAATAATAACCATTCCATTAACTCTAGAAACTAAAGAGCACCTTAGTATCAAACCTCGAAGGAGGCTTCTTGGCTCTTGAGGCTGGAAAAACCTCAAAAAAATGACAATTTCAGAAAAAAAGATTGCCGAAAATTATTCAAAAAAAGCTAAAACTCGTTAAAAGTTAAAATTTTTAAAAACACCCCATTGCATCTAGAAACTATACAATAACTTGTTATCAAACTCTAGAGGAGGTTCCTTAGCTCTTGAGGCTAGTTCAATCTATAGAATCCCAAAAATTGTAAAAAAAAAATTGCAAGTTTTATAAAAACAAATCAAAAAAATTGTGATATTAAAAAGTTGAAAACCATTCCATTACCACTAAAAGCTATGCAGCCACATATTATCAAAACCTTAAGCAGGTTTTCTGTATCCTGAGGCTGAAAAGTTATAAATAATGACAATAAATGTTAAAAAAAATTTAAAATGCTATTTTTTTTCAAAAAAAATTATGAAATTCGTGATGTTAAAATCTTGAAAAAAAATTCCATTACGTCTAGAAACTATACAGTAACCTATCATCAAACCCTAGAGGAGGCTCCGTGGCTCTTGAGGCCGGATAAACCTAAAAACCGGCAAAAATTTTCAAAAACCTTGAAAAAGTTTGCAAGTTCTTTAAAAAAATTGCAAAATTTCGCGAAGTTGAAAGGTTGAAACCATTCTATTACCACTAGAAACTGTGCAGTAACTATTATCAAACCATAGAGTGGGTTGCTTGACATCTAGGGTTGACTTAACTCAAAAATTTTACGAAAGTTTAACAAAAATGACAAAAATTTTCAAAAAGCTTGAAAAAAATTGTGAAAATTTGTATAAATTTGTGTGTTTTTAGCGACCGGTTGTTCTTCAGTAACTAGCCAGGGGGGAGGTGCTAATGGGAATGGCAACAGTTGGGTAGGGGGCAACAGCGCGGTGGGGGGGGGCAATAGTGGGGGGGTCAACAATGGGGGTCTTCAACCTCTAAGAACTTCTCTTCACACCATAATTATAAGTCTCCAAAACAGTTTGAGCTGAAACAGAGCTGAAAGGCTCTAAGAGCAATTAATGCCCGCTGGGCGGTACCTGTTTATCCCGTTTTTGAGGACGAAAAGTCAAAAGCGATAGACGAAAAATCGGTCAAGCGAAAAATCGCATAAAAAAAGACCGACAGGACATATAATTGCTACAAACTTCGTTTGAGAGCAATTAATAATACGAAATTAACCACAAAAAATAGAAAAATAATTGAGATCTTGTGTCTTTGAAGTCATATATCCAATAGTTAGTAGATAAAACCGCTAACCCGATAAAGTTTGGTTGCAGTGAGAAGGAAGATGGTCTTGTCATTACTGAGACTGACTTACAGTTCACGAAAATAAGTTTATGATTGGTTAATGTTCAAAAAAACTTTAAACTTTTCGAAAAACTATTCTTAGTCTTAACAGCCAATAGCCTTCCATTCAAAGCACTAGATATGTTCACCTAATGCTCATTACGGAACATATTGCACCTTTAGTCAATGAGTTCATGCCATAGGACTCCAAAAAATTAGTAAATCTTCAAAAAGAAAATCAAATTTTCATTTAAAATTACGAAAACTCAGTGTAGAAGCCAAACAATTTCACGCAATTCCTTGAAAACGAAATTTTTTATTCACTGGGCTTCATTTGACTGTAAATGAGGTTTGTTGTTAACGGAACCTGGATTTGAAAAGTAGCGACAAGACTCTAGGTGACTTAAAAAAAAAACTGAAAAGTTTTTCTAAAAACGAGTTCTCAAATAGAATTAATTTTTTATTTATAGTAAACTTCCCTATGAGACTAGAACTAGTCTTTTTATCGCCCTTCATCTATTAGAAACTCGAAAATGATTCTTTTTGTGGCGTTAAATTAATTTTGGATCAATATTTTTAAAAAAAAAATGTCTTAATTTGAAGAAAAGTTACACTAAAAGTGAACAAAATCTTGCCAAATATCCCGTGTTCACACAAAACTTCAATCCTCGATAACTCCTCGAAAAAAAACGAAATTCAAAAAACTCTTTTTATTTTTGAATTCTACGCTGGAATAGCTTTTTAATGATGCCACTCACATTTCTCTACGATGAATATATCGATCGGCCAAAATTGACTGAACAAAAAAACCCATTTGAGTATATAGTTCCTCCCCTTACAAGTGGGTCGGAACAAAAAATAGCAACCAACTTTCTTTGAAAAGGTACGACGTATGTGATACAGTACCATGAACCTTATTTATTAAATCAGTTCAAAAGTATATTTTTGGAACCCATTCCTGTTGCTTACTGTTCATAAGTGACTTTCATCGCATACATCATTTCAATTTCAAGTAGTATGAAAAAATACTTTGAGATGTATTTCGCTCATACAAATTGTCTGACAGCATCCATTCTTCTAATTTGGTATCAAGAAATTGGTCAAACAATTTACTCTTCTAATTTGAAGGTTTTGTGTTTTCATTAACCGTGTCTGTTATCCCAAAGCAACCAACCAAATATATGCATCAAAAGCATGAAGCAAAAAAAAATTTTGAGAGAGAGCTATTTTGTCAAATAGATTGAACATCTTTCTGGCAATAAAAGTTGGACTTCCAGAAAGACCGATAAACTACCCTCCACCAATCGCTTCACCAGTACTCAAACCACCGTCAACCACTCTTATAGAAGAATCAACTAATTAGCCTGTTGAATAAACCGGCCCTTCAACAGCTCTTCCAGTACCCAGGACATTGTCACATTACCAGAACGGAAAATCGATGCTCACAACGATCTCTTAATCACTATAGATTATACAGCACTCAAAATTCTGACGAATCCATTCTCTTCGCTCCGGCTGTTTTGCCACACCAATTTCAGATAATCATTGCAACGCAGTCGACGGTCGAGTGCTATCTTTATCTCACGCTGAACCGGTATTGCCTAACCGCTCAATCCACTTTGCATCAGTTTTACCACCCGATCCGCAAATGCGACACTTGAATTATCCTAACCCTAACATCATTCCGCCAAGCGAAAGAGAGCTCACTCGATGGGAAGCGGAAACTGCAACTATATGAGTATGGAATAAAAGTAAATTTTCAATTCCGATCATGGAAGCTGCTGATATAAATTTTAAAACTCAATATTAAGCAATTAACGTCTTTTCAGTAACTGAACGTTGTAATAAACATTACTACATATTATTATATATCATAGCCCTTACTTTTATTTGTTTTTATTATATAACAAGGATGCTCGTTAATGTGCGTTCGCACATGATATTCCGACCCGAGCTCATCTACACTTTCAACTTAATTGTCAACCAAATGAAGACATAATAAAAATAGATGTTTGAGTTTAAAAAAACGTTTAAGAACTTAACTAATTATTGAATTACATAATGCCATGCCTCATTTCAGCGAAACAAAAGAAGCAAAAACAAAAATTTCACGGCAAAAATTAAGTATCTAAATCTGAACGCACCTAGTAACAATGCAATCGTATAAAACCTTAACTGCACAAATTTACTTTGTCCATACTATAAAGCAGATGGCAATTTTCCTTAATGAGACTAGATAACAAAGTCGACAAAAGGAAATAATAAGGCGAAATTGGAATATCAATCAACTTTTTTTTAAACAAATATTTTCTAAAGTCTAAATAATCCTTAGCTTTCAACAAAATAATTCATAATAATTTACTAATAAATCATTATGAAACCAATAGGACCTGTCGTTGGTTAGATTAAGCCATAGGAATGGACTACAGAAGCAGAAAAACTCAAAAATCTAAAATTTGCAAAAAACACAAACTATTGAAGCCATTAAAATCATTAGCTATTATCTGAATACTATGTATTCGTCCTTCCATTTTCATTCATAATAATGCAACTAAAATTATACTGAAAGATTAAATAAGTGCATTGGGGCCACATTTGAAAATCATTGAGATCTGTTATTACGCGGATGTGCTAAAAGAAGAGAAAAAGAAACACAAGTATACCACTAAAACTTTTATTCGAACGCATACTCTCCACAAACAAAACATCAGTTACGACATGACATCACTATAAATTTATATTTTTCGAATACAAAAAATTGAATTAGACCTCTCAATGATGAGAATAAGCTACAAGTTGACGAAAAAAACAACAATAACAGAAAAGTTTAAAAATCATTGAAAATGTATAATCTCATAAGCTTTGAGACTATTCGCTGTAAAATACCTGCCTTGTCGGCTAATATCAATCCTTGAACACTCAATTAAAGCTTAGAGACCGGTCAGCATTTCACGCCTACCTAAAGATTTTTAAAAAACAAGCAAAAACCGCTAATTCAAAAAATAAAAGGAGCGAGAAAAGTGTCGAAACTGTACTGAAGTACAAGTTAATTCTTATATTGATATATAGAATACATAGCTTAACTAAGCTAAGTATTCAAATAAAATCATTCTAAAAATGAATGACGCAGTTGAACAAACCATTAAGGTTTTGTAAAATGTCCAGTAAACATTTTACCGTTGTACTTTTTGCTGTTTAGCTAGCAGCGACGGAGTTATCCCGTTACAGAAATTCTATATACCAAAACAACAAGTACAATGATTGAGAAACTAAGAATTAGAAATTGAGAATTAAGAATTGCCAAATTCACTTACTTAAATCCTTAAACAATTTTACGGGACTTATCAGCTTACAAAGATAGCATATACTAGGAGTACGACCATCAAGTCAGAAGTTTAACCTTCGCAAACCCTTACCCTCTAGTAAAAACTGGTGCGACCAGTGAGGCACGCAAAACAATTTCTGACTTTCTAAAGCAAAAAAATAACAAAACAAATCTAACATAATGTCCACCGCAGGAACGCCGAGTAGCACAGCCTCTTCAACTGCCTCCGGTACTACAGGTACAAAAACTGTAAGCCCCGGATCTGGCGGCACTGCAAACGTAACGAAAGCATTGATTGATACCCCCTCTCTCATCCTAAAATGTCACTTGTAACTTTATCGGAAAACGACCCAAGACAAAATGCAAGTGAATTCTGGAGCTCCCTTGAACAAAAAATAAACTTCTCTCTAGTTAAAACACTACCTACAGTCCCCACTGCTTTAGCAAATTACAAATATAGACGCAAAGCGGTGTTTGAATTGATGTCAGAGACCGCATTAGAGTGGTTCAATACTGTAGACCCCACAAGAAAACTCGACCTAATTAAAGGAGATTTCATAAATAGATTCACAGATAGACGTGATCAATTTAAATATTGACTAGAAGTGGAATTTGCCACTAGGCAAGAAGGGGAATTGATTAAAAAATTTTCCACCAAATTAAACACGCTGTTGATAGAGGATGGCCTGAAAATATACCTGCAAGGATAACTAATCCTGCCCAAATTGCCACCCAAATACAGCAGAGACAAAGGAGCAAAAGTACATTGATTTTGCTATAAGAGGTCTGCAGCCCCATCTCTAAAATTCAAAGCTCATGAATACAGGATAGAAAATCCGAATAAAACATGGAATGAAATACAAGACTACTTAATAACAAAAGATCTAACTATTACTTTTAGCACTGATTGCACAATAAAACAAACAAACGACAAAATTAGCAGCCTTGAAGCACAAATTAAGGAGCTTACTAGCCTAATAAGAAATAACCAAGCTAGCTCAATTAACTCAGGGCCTTTTAAAGACATTAATGTAAAAGGACGGCCAAAAAGTACGCGCTTTTGCAACCATTGCCGTAATTATGGGCATTTTATTTCTAACTGCTCTAAAAACAGGATTGATGAAGGATTTTAAAAAATGAAAAATAAACCTTACTGAGGAAAAGGAGAAAAAGACATTTTTCAGTACCGACTACAGGAAACAAACTAACAATAAGCCGTATTTTAATAAACAGAATCGTGCAAATAATACTAACAGTGGATATGACAATCGCAGATACGGTCATAAACACTATAACAACAGTAGTAACAAAACCTATGATCAAAAGTTCCCCAAAAAACAACCAGTTTTTTCCGCATGAAACTGATGCCAGAAAATATTATGAACGTTACAATCAAAATTTTCAACGTTCTTATCCCACCCAATCGCACACTAATCGATTTCAGGCATCAAGTAATAGATTTCATGACCAACAACCCCGCTGAGCATGAGGATTTTCTCAGCCACACATATTACAAAATCCTATGATGGATCACAAATTCGTGTGTTAGGCCATACTACAGTCACATCATTCTTTGACCCTGACGGAAAATATGAAGCAAACTATAAAGTATGGGTTACACAAGAAGGAACTTCTAACCTGATTGGTGTTGACTTCTGTCTCATTTTCTTTAAAGCGCTGTATTTCGATATTCCTGCAGTAGAATTAAAAGAGCACACAGGAGTAATCAGTTATGGAACACTGAATAATGAAAACAGTATCCACAAGTATCGGAGATAGAAGCAATAGTTTTGACCCAGCAACTATATATACAGGCAAGATCAACCTACCTGTACAAACACAAAAACACTGATTTATGTTACCCCAAGGGCACTTCTTTTCTACCGCACAAAAATACAGCTAAAACAGAACTAGTGTTTATTAACACAGTCTGTACACAAAAAGAGAAGCAACTACCTATACAAATAGAAAACCACAAAAATGACCCTATTACACTTAATAAAAGCATTATCGGATACGCTGTATGTGATATTGTTTTAAGTCATGTTACGCGTAATTTCAATATGCGTGATTGTAGTGAGTTCATATACTCGATACTAAATAAGTATGAGGAACTAGATAACTGTTTCATGCTTAGTACAGTTTTTAACTCAGTACAAGAGACTGAGTCAAAAGAGTCCGTTACTTGTTTAAACTAAATTAACCACGAAGAACAGTCAATAATCGATAGTAGTATGGCTACTGTACACAAAATTTCTAAGGACTGCGCTATGAGCACAGGCTTTACATTCATGTTGTGTAAAAAGTTCCCCGATTTGAGAGAACCTTGTAAGTGACAAGTAGAAGTGAACGATCGTCCCGGAAATACTATTAACAAAAATGTACTACCATACATTGCTCCTAGCTTCGGACACCAAATCTTTAACCTAATAACCAAAGAAAAAAATAATAGTAAACCGACAATTGAAAGTATTACAATCGCACTATTCGAACTTCGCAATATACTTTTGATGCAGAACATTAGATGCATAGCTATGCCAAAAATTGCATGCGCATTAGACAAGATGGACTGGTCTGAGGTATCCGCATTACTCTACGATGTATTTAGTTCTTCGGGAATTAAAATATATGTTTATGTGAGTAAAGCCGAAATTAATCAATTGCCGTCCTCTACACAATACAAAAATGAAAGCATCGAAGAAATATTTGGACTTGTAGGTGATGAAAAAGTGAACAAATTCAAAAACGATGCTGAAATAGCAACTGACTTCTCAAATGATGCAAAGACACTATGCAAACTCAATAATACTAAACAATTCCCCAAGTTCAGAACAACTGAACAAAACCACTTCATTATTCATGAAGTTGTTCAAGAAGGAATCGACACACGACCAAAAGATGCAAGTAAGAACTATGCACACTATATCGAGTACCGTAAAAAGATTGATTTCACACGGAGTGATTTAACGAACGATAAATTCAGAGTGCTTCTCAAAGTCCCGCTAGATGATGAGATAAATACTCGCATCACAAAAATGATATCGGCCGCACAAAACAAAAATTTCATATACCCCTTAAAAAGGATTGCGAATTTAAAAAGCAACGTCCCAGAAAGGTCCACTTACATTTGCGTGACAAGTTAGAAGCATTAATGGGCGAATTAATACAAGCGGGAACAATACGCGAGCTAAATGAGCACGACGATTTAAATAGCTGGTTTGTTAACCCAATTATTATCTTGCCTAAGAATGGTTATTTAAAACTTGCAATTGATGCTCGCTATCTCAACTCGATTACAGATACCAGTAACTCGAGCTGGCCGCTCAAGCCACTACAAGTTTTGATGACCCGAGTAAATGGAGCATATTTTACAAGTAGTGACTTGTCGTGCGCTTATCATCAATTCCCTCTTAAAGAAGAAACTCAGAAATTAACTAGTTTTATTGTAGGCGGACGTCAAGTCGGATTTTAAGGCTTAAAGCCCAACTTCTCAACTTTTTTAGTAAACTTACGCGTTATGCCTTCGGACCACTAATAAAGAAAAAGCAAGCTATTACTTATATTGACGATACCCTACTACAACCACAAAATAAACTCAAAATGTTCACAGTGATACGTGAAAAACATGCAGTACTGAGTAAAGCAAATTTAAAAGCTGCGCCGGATAAAACAAAATTCTTCATACGAAAAGTGAAATTTTTCGGGCATGTAATATCAAAAAGGACACTTCGCCCAATCACGTCACGCATTGTCGATTTAAAAAATTTAAAAACGCCAGAAACGAAAACCGACGTCCTCAGCGTATTAGAAGCGATGGGATTTTATGCAAAATATGTTTTGATTGACGCAAAACCGCTTTATCACTTAGTTAAGAATGACACAAATTTCGAATGGCTGGATAGCCACCAGCAAGTGTTCGATAAAATAAAGACAAAATTTGCACACGATATTTCCGTCGCTACCCAAAACATATACACGCTGACTCCTCTGAATTAGGAACCTGTAGTACTATAATATAACAGTTATCCGAGGGGAAATGAATTTATTCTGCAAACTCCCGTGTATTCGATAAACAGAACAGAAAATGTCCCCACAGCATAGAGAACTGTGCGGGATAAAATCCACTTTACAAACATACGAGTTCTACATTATAGGTCCCCCTATCCAATAAATCTATTTTGTGATCACAGGACTATATTGTTCCTTTGGTCTCGCCGCGGACAATTATCACATAGATTCTTTAAGTATCAACTAGTACTTACGAAATTTCAGAACTTAAAGATAAAATACACTGAAGGTAAAAACTTCGCCTTCCCCGACTTACTTAGTAGGCAAGTCCCACAAAAAGAAGCGAGAAAACTATAAAATGAACGTAAAACAGTCCCAAAGGACAATCGCTTCTACACATCGGATTACAAACCGATAAATTATTCGATACTACACTGTGACCAAAATAAAGCACCACCAAACACTAGCTATCCGGTAATTGCACATACACCCGGACAGAAAAAGAAAATGCTAAATAAAACCGCCGAAGATTTTAGCATTAACGACGCAATTGACGACATAGAACAGACATGTAGTGCAATATACAACATTGCAGAGTCCATCAGATATGGACGACAAATAAACCAAACACATAAAATGTCACTAGAAAATGTATCTACAGAAAATCTGGACAATCATACATATGAAAAAATAGCCGAAGAAGTACATGCAATAGACGATGGTCTTGATGATGAAGACTGGTTAGATTTACAAAAGGGAAATGTAGTTATGTCTTCAATACAAGAACTAGAAAAAGCGAATGAGGATCACAAGCAGAATACGCACAAATGTGACATTATAGAACCGACAACTCTACGTACAGAAGAAGTTAAAGTATCCTGTAGGGACTGACTCCTGAAATTAACAGAGTTTGCTAAACAAGCCCGATTAGACACAGATATAACCCTGCGCGAACAAATAAATGATGCGGTTTTACAAACCTTTCGCCAATGGCTAAAGGCAGGCAAAGAAACGCCGAGCACGATTAAAATTAAGGATTGTAAAGAACTACGTGCTTATAAAAATATTTTTAACCTTCTACTACTTGAGGAACAGTATGACTCACTATGTTACAATAGAACAGACGAGAACGGTTTACACGATACAAAAATATGTGTTCCACTATCATTATTTATGAAATGCTTCGTTTGAGTTAGCACATAATTATCCGCTCAGTGGGCATGCTGGAGACACATGCACAATTAACAAAATTAGAAGATTTTTTTATTGGCCCGGAAAGTACAAATGGGTTACAATGCTAGTACATGACTGCTTAGATTGCCAAAAGAATAAACCACAAAGAAATGATCTGAACGAGGCACCCTTAGAACAGTGGGGAGAACTAGAAACAACCCCATTTCATAATATACACATAGACTACAAAGGCCCATTCAGGCCTTGTAGCAACCAAAAGAAATTTTGTCTAGTTATAGTAGATAGTTTCTCTCGCTTTATACACGTATATCCATCAAAAACCGCTGATGCACCAGAAACTGTTAAACTAATAGAATAATACATTGCACGGTTCGGAGTCCCCCATCAAATAGTACATGACAACGGTACTGCCTTTTTGAGTAATGATTTTGTGAACTGGACGCACGAATTCGGAATTAGATTAAAACCACGGACTTCATATTCACATTGGACCAACGGCAAGGTTGAAGAACAAAAAAAGAACTTAGCAAATTATTTGCGCAGTTTTATTAACGACACCGGATTTAACTGGGCTAAACATACTAATAAAATTGCTTTTGCACATAATACTGCTATAAACTACAGTACAAGATATACTCCATACAAGATATTATTTGGTATTGAACCGCAAATTCCGATTTCTCTTAAGCTTGGGTTACTACGTGATAATAGAAGGAATTGTATTTCAGAGTATTGTAAAGACCTTCCATTACATACTCACTGTAATAATTCCTGTAGAAATGAGAAGGTAGATAAACTTCTTTAGAATCGATTGTCTAGTACACTACTACAACGCGAGAACGAAATCAAAAACAAATATAGTATAACATATACTCGCTGACGGCAAATTACAAACATAGCACACGAGTATAGGAACAGGTTTAAATTGGGTAAACCTAACAAAATCGGTCGTAAAGTATTACTAGAAAATCACGCTAAAGGATTATTGAAATCCAAAAAGCAACTAGAGTTAACTTCTGGACCCTACACTGTTACTAAACAAATTACTAACACTAAAAACGAAACTTTTCACGACTCGACTGATCAAAAGAAAGTAGTGCATAGAAATCATTTAGTAGAATACTTTCCTAAAGAACAAGAAATAGACAAGTTAGTACTGGACTACAGTACTAACTATAATGATTCACAAGCTTACTATGGTAGGTTCAACCAGCATTCAATTAACAACTTTAATCATCAACAAATATTTGCTAAACCCGAATATATGCCTTGGCCTATAATTAATAACGCAAATAATCAGGCTGAACAAATAACATCGCCAAAACAAGTTGAATATTCAGCTACTGTTCACACGTGACGGAGTGCGCCTAACAGCCCATATAAAACAAATAATAGGGATAATGAAAGCACTTCACACATCAGAAACTTATTTAGCCCCCAAAGTAGCTCACAGTGTACTACATCCAATTCTCATACAATCAGCCCCATCATTAATTCAACCCCCACCCAGTAAAAACGAAACCTAATCTTCACCAAACTTATTCTGATGCCAGACCGCAGAGAAAACGGACTGAACGCAAACGCTATGGTCATACTATTCCATTAGATTTAATTCCCAAAGTTCAAAAGAAATATTTGTTTTATGCAAATTTTTATTAAAATATCTAAAAACTACAAAAATAAAATATATAAAATATAAAAATATTTAAACCAAAATTCCAAAAATTATAATAATCGAGCCCTAGCAACTTTAATTAGTTTAATGAACTCTCGGGTTAGAGTCAAGTCTTTAAAAAGAAGCCCGCATCCCAGGACAGCAGCCAAACCATATAGTTGCTGAGCAGCTCTTGCTGTCTCAGTGGTCCACCACACCCGCCAAAACACAAATACATAATTCATCTCAAATACATATTTCATCTACAATTTGAGTAGATATATATTGCTCAGAGGCGAAAAATTTCATCTCCTTGGCATCTAATTCCAAATTTGAGAGCTCATAGGCAAAATAATTTGCCTCCTTAAACAAGTGTAATACAGTTTTATGCATTATTTTTCGAGTTAGACTAGTTTTACACAAAGAAAATTTCTCTATTTATAAAAAACGTTTATATTCTAACCAGTGAATTTTATTATTCACTCTGTCCTGACGGACAACCTTCTGTTATCCAATCAGCGTTCATTATTTAAATAGTTGCGCGAATGATAATCCGCACTCGATGCCTTATCTTAAATAAGCAAATCAAAATTCAATAATGCCCCATCCCAAATGACTAATTGCCGTTCCCTCAATTAACCAATCAGATATTGGTTATTAGCCATCCATACGGACGGACAATTTGCCATTAGAAGCCATTAGAAGCCGTATGGATGGTTATTAGCCATCCATACGGACGGACAATTTGCCATACGGACGGACAATTTGCCATAGAACACTATAAAATCTCAACTAAATTAAACCGATTCAATCTTCTGAATCTTTCATCCTTACTCCAAACCACATTCACTCAAAATTCATTTTTAAATATGAATGCAGAAATTGAATCTCTTTTCCCCGAGGAGGGAGAGGTAATAGAAACCGAAAATCCAAGAAGGGATTTCAATGAGGTCAGCCTTCTTCTTATTTTCTGTTTCTGCTATGTAGAAACAAACAGATAGATATTATCGCAAAATTATTTGTGACTATCACTTTAGTTTTATTTATATCCTGTGCAAATTGTTAAACTAACACTGTTTTCAACTCGAATTTAGCCTCAGATTTAAAAGTCGCTCACCATGCCTTATATTCAAAAACTGCAACATCTTTAAAAGTCGCTCACTGCGATTGTTCACTTATGGATTCTAACAAAATATACTCACTAAACAAAGCCGCTCCTAAAAGGACAATAAAAGGACAAATTTTCAACCGGTTCTTTAGAAGCAAACTAGAAGCTACTATGTGTAGAGCAAGCCACCCAAGCATTAGGTGGTATTGCGGCGTATCCGACGCTAGTGGGATTGATGCAAAACGTAGTATAATCACCACAGACGTAGATTTAACCCCAGATCTGTGCAGTCAGGCTAGATTAACCAGTAAGTTTAAAATTAACGGAAAAGAAGTTCCGATTAAATTAAATGTAAGAACAATTTACATTAAAAATTCCGGTCCAAATATTGGAGAAAATCCAAATGAATGTGACGATTTTGTTTGGATAATTCACGATACGTTTAATTCCCCTGCCTTGCACATTATTAGAAGGCGGTTGTCAAAGCACTTCAACCGACCCCCATGCTTACACTTGGGAGAAACCAGATAATTTATTGTTCGCTATAAGAGAACAATTTGAAGGCAGAATGATCAAAAAAAGGAGATAATTATTACATCTCTACTGAGTCAGAAAAAACCAAACTTTCTATTTCAAGTGTACAATAAACCTCAATCGCTATGCACTAGCAATAATATAGTTTATCCGTTCCGTCGCCATAAAACACTTTATGTTGAATTTACAGGTGGATTCAATATGAATACAGGAGAGGCACTCGAACCTCTAGCTACCGTAAACAGAATTACCAAAGTCCAGAACAATTCACTAAGTTCGCTTAATATCTCAAGAACAGAGACAGATTATTAGGCGCACTTAAATACTGAATTCGACTACTATCAGTACACTAATTTCCGAAAGCTACACCTCTCTGAAATAAAAACTATACAGCAAGTTTGTGAACTAGAACGTTCACTGAAGAAAACACAACTTGCTTATTCGCCTCACACCCCTAAGCGGGCTGGTTTTCTGTTAACTATTAACAGATCTATGTTTCTAGAGACAAAATGCAATGTAGCTTGGCACTATCACTGTGCAAAATTTTATTCGACATTACAAGTAATGGATACTTGTTATGATAGAATACCTGTGTTATATAAAAAAAGGTCGATTTTTCGATCCGGTTAGCAGGCAAACTTTTACTGCTGCTAAACAACAACCATCTAACAACAAGCAAAATAATCTTTTTCAACTAGTGAAAATGATAACTCTTGGATTGATTTAACTATAGAAATAACACAAGTCGCTGGGCCATCTTTATTTGCACCCAGAAATCAGAAACACAAAATGGTTTCATTGAATTTAAAAGGACAGGAAATTGCTTTTCGAGTAAAAGAAGACACTTATTGCATTTTGGAATGATGTAAATTTAAATTCTGATTTGAAAGACGCAGTGCAAAAATTTGCTCGTGAATTAGACAAAATTGAACATAACAAACGCCAGGCTAGTGGTTATAGAAACTACTACACTACAAAAACAATATATTTAGATTCTCTAATCTCGTCACCGCTCATACATAACCGGTATATAAAAGCCTTCAACCGAGTACACTATTACTTAGAGCAATGTGGAATTACTTTCGCTATATTCCTCTTTGTCAAATTTATAATTGACACTGCAGTTTGCATCATACGAGCGCTACAAATACATAAAATTACAGGAGCCTCAGTGAGTTTCGGAAAAGTATTACCATCAGCTACTTATAATATACTTTTTCAGTCTATAGTGACTTTGATAGTTCGTCCTGAAGAGGAAAGAGACGACTCAGAACATTTAGTACAAGCCCCAACTTAAAAAGAGCCGATTATAATTATATACCCTTCAGTACAGAGTGCGCTGCAAACAACAAGACAAGAAAGAGAAAATCAATCAAATAATGGTGATTTCCCCACCTCCCCAGTGTAATTATAGAATTAAATAAATAACCCTATTTTTAATTTATAATTAACTTTTTAGACAATCAATACAGATGACGACTTCTTCCTCCCGGTCTTTGAGGGTTTGCAAATAGACGACCAACAACAAAAAAAACAACAAGGGCCCTCACAGCTCCAACCCCCAACAGCAAGGATCCTAGCCAAACTAATGACGGTACAAGATAAGATACACCGACAGATAAAAACCGAAGAACTGGTATCTAACCCAAATTTCAGAGGACACCCGAAGTATGATATGAGTCTTCACTACAAACTTCAGAACCAAGCAAATTTATATAAACTCATATCGTATAATCCAAAAACCAAAACATACAGAGCTAAAAATTTGGGAATTGACAAACAAATTCTGTCAGGTCCATTTCAATTTCTGACAGCAAACTTAAAAACCTCTGAGAATAGTTATATACGCAACCTTGAACAGAGCTTTCTAAAGGAACGCTACAAAACTTATCAGCTCCAGCAGCGCAACGAAAGCCTGCTGCGAGAACTGAGGGTTTATCGCAATGGCGATTTTGCAGTCAAGAAAATTTTCCCCCCTATAGCCCGGAGAAGAGTCGCAGTCGCAAAAAACTCTTTTACATATGGGTGATCAGAACATTGCATTCAAAATAGTATACATTTAACCTTATATTTGACCCTTAATACATTTTGTAAACTTTTCATACTGTAGTTGTTTCATTTTATCATCATTATGGACCGGGTCAGGATGTACTGAAGTACAAGTTAATTCTTATATTGAAATACTGAATACTTAGCTTTACTAAGCTAAGTATTCAAATTACATCATTCTAAAAATAGACTGACGCAATTGAATAATCCATTCAGGTTTTGTAAAATGTCCAGTAAATTTTACCGTTGTATTTTTCCTATTTAGCTAGCAGCAACGGAGTTATCCCGTTAGAGAAAGTATATATACCAAAGCAAAAGTACAACGATTGAGAAATTAAGAAATTAGAAACTGAGAAATTAAGAACTGAAATAAATAATCAAATAATAATTTTTCTGAAGTTAAGGAATAATTCTAACTCAGATTGCAAGTTTTTGTCAACTAGATCGAACAACGGATAGTTAGAGATAACTTCAAGTCAGGACTTTCTTCAAAGAGGAATAATAAGTCACTGATAAAATCATAAGTTAACAAAGTTTCTCCAACCTTCTGAACCCTTTCCTTTTAAAGTTAATCTTTTATAATTCAGTCAAATTATATAACCTTCAAGTTGTGCTTTAAATTATATCTATGTTAAACTTGTATAAAACTTTTATAAAACTTATCAACCAAGTAGTTAGCCAAATTTCCTTTACAGTTACAGAAAGTTATCCCGTTACAGAAAGTATATATACCAAAGCAACAAGTACAACGATTGAGAAACTAAGAAATTAGAAATTGAGAATTAATAATTGCCAAATTTACTTACTTAAATCCTTAAACAATTTCATGAGACTTATCAAGCTTAGAAAGATAGCATATACTAGGAGTACGACCATTGAGTCAGAAGTTTAACCTTCGCACACCCCTACCCTCTAGTATAAAGCCATTAAAAAAACAAATTTTCGGAAATGACTTTTGCATCATCCATTAATTTTTCTAACAACAAGAGATTCTTTTTTTCAATATGACTTCGAAAAATCAATAAATATGAACAAATACAATAAAAACACGAAAATTCCGAGAAAACCGGTAGTATCAACGCCATTAAACTCAACTGCTTTCAGTGAAAGGCAATAAAAGCGCTCGATTAGAGCATAAAATTTATGCCTCGATGGGACGACAAGAATGTTTGTCATTGACAAGTCATTGGTACGATAAGACTTTTTAATAAGTCACTGACTAAGAAAACAATAACAAATACAGGCAAAAACCAAAAATTCAGTAGGAAAAAGCGAAAAGATAGTGTCGAAGCCATTTAAACCATAAGCTTTTCTTTGAACACTCTATCCATGATCCATTGAACATCCTTTTTGAACCAAGTGGAATTATCACTAATAGGTTAATGTGATGAGATTCCAGAAGAACTACAAATAATTCCAAAAATTTTCCAAATGTCCAAAAAATTATGAAAACTCGCGCATCGATTTTATCAAACCAAAAGTTAGAAGATAGAGCCTCAAATTAGATTATTTCTGTTGAAGTAGGAAAAAAGAAATCCGCTAATTACTGAGGCGTTCGTACAGTACACAACGATAAGTTTACGATTGGTTAATGTTCAAAAAAATTTTCGAAAAATTCTTTTTGAAGACTCAACAGCCAATAAATTCAATAGCTTTCAGCAGAAGTCAACAAATACGCTCCGTCATGACTCTATAGAAGGACAGAGATGTTTGTCATGCATTGGTAATCAATGAGATATCACAATAAGTCTTATGACTATGGAACAAAACAAATACAGAAACCAGTAAATCATTAGAAAAGTGCGAGAAGAGTGTCGCAGCCATTTAAACCATATCGTTTTATCTGAAAATTTTATCTATGCTCCATTTAATTCTTCTCAAAACCAATGGAGGCTTTCAATATAGGATGATTTGATAAGATTTCAAGAGGAACCAAAAATACAAAAATTTCCAAAAATCTAAAAATTTTTTCGAAATCTTGTAGCATAGAAGCCATAAAACCAGGAGTTAGAAAAAAACGGTAACCAAAATAATTTAGATTGCTGTAGAAAGAGAGGAAGGGGTTCTGTTCATTACTAAGAATTTCTTACAAATCATGAAAAGAAATTTAAAATTGGTTAATGTTCAAAATTTTTTTGAAAAATTGTTTTTAAAATCTTAACAGACAATAAGTTCAATAGCTTTCAACAGAAGTCAATAAATACGCTCATTCATGATTCAATAGAAAAGCAAAGATGTTTGTTATGCATGGGTAATCAAAAAGACATCACAATAGGTCTTACGACTATGAAAACAACAAATACAGGCAAAAACCAAAAAATCAGTAGAAAAGTGCGAGAAGAAAGTGTCGAAGCCAATTAGACCATAAACTTTTCTCTGAAAACTTTATTTATGATCCAATGAATGAGCTATCCAAATTAGAATAATGTAATAAAATTTCAAAATTGTTCAAATATACGAAAATATCCAAAAATTTTAAAATTGTTTTTGAAATCCTGTGGCATCGAAGTCATTAAACCAATAATTAGAAGATAAAACCGCTAAAAAGATTAGTTTCGGTTGGAGTAAAGAGGAAGGGGATCCTGTCAGTACTGAGACTGACTTACAGTTTACAAAAATATGTTTATGGTCGGTTAAAATTATAAAAAATTCAAATTATATATAAAGTCTCAACAGTCATTAGCTGTCAAATCAAAGCACTGAATAGCTTCACTAATGCTCATTACGAAACCCTTTGCACCTTTAGTCAACGATTCTATGCCATAGGGCTCCAAAAGTTCAGTAAAACCTCAAAAGAAAATCAAATTTTCATCAAAAATTACAAAAGCTCAGGGTCGAAGCCATAAAAAACCTGTGCGATTCATTGAAAACGTGCTTTTTGTTTATTAGCCGTCGTTTTCCTGTAAGTCAAGTTGATCATTAGCCAAAAATTGATATGAAAAGTGACCAGTCTCTAGGTGACCAAAAAAAATATGAAGTTTTCTAAAAAAAAAATAGCTCTGAAAAGAGAATTCGAAGTTTTTTTAGAATTCGAACTTACCTATGAGATCAGAACTAGTCTTTTTTATCACCTTTTGTGTATTAGGATTACGAAATTGATTATTTTGTGGCGTGAAATGCAATTTCGAATTGAAAATTTTTTTAAAAAAAGATCATAATTTGAAGAAAAATTACATTAAAAGTGAACGAAATCATACCAAATATGACGTGATCACACAAAATGTGTTCTTTTCAATCCTCGATAACTCCTCGAAAAAAAAACCAAAAAAATCTTTCTAAATTCGAATTCTACGCTGGACGAGCTTTTTAATGATACCATTCACATTTCTCTACGATGAATATATCGATCGGCCAAAATTGACTGAACAAAAAAACCCTTTTGAGTATATAGTTCATTCTCCCACAAATGTAGTCGTACCAATGATCAGGGTTTTCTGTATCAGGTTTTGAGAGTGAGAGTTAGTTCTAAGTGTACAATTAAAAATAAAACAAGAGTTAGCTCTTCGTGCTCCAATCTAAGACCTTCACTTACTCCAATTTGAAACGAAATAAACTTAGAATAGTATTAGTCTTAATAACATCAAAAATTAACAAATTTCCATTTATAGGGTTTAAGATGACGTAGCGTTAAAAAAATTCATATGAATATCAAAACATTTTTGAACAAAAAATTCAACAAACAAACAGTTTCTTGAACATAGAGACTTCACAGCCAATAAATTCAATAACTTTCAACAGAAGTCAACAAATACGCTCCGTCATGAACTATAGAAGGACAGAGATGTTTTCATGCATGGGTAACCAATGAGATATCACAATAAGTCTTATGACTATGGAACAAATCAAATACAGAAACCAATAAATCATTAGAAAAGTGCGAGAAGAGTGTCGCAGCCATTTAAACCATATCGCTTTATCTGAAAATTTTATCTATGCTCCATTTAATTCTTCTCAAAACCAATGGAGGCTTTCAATATAGGATGATTTGATAAGATTTCAAGAGGAACCAAAAATACAAAAATTTCCAAAAATCTAAAAATTTTTTCGAAATCTTGTAGCATAGAAGCCATAAAACCAGGAGTTAGAAAAAAACGGTAACCAAAATAATTTAGATTGCTGTAGAAAGAGAGGAAGGGGTTCTGTTCATTACTAAGAATTTCTTACAAATCATGAAAAGAAATTTAAAATTGGTTAATGTTCAAAAATTTTTTTGAAAAATTGTTTTTAAAATCTTAACAGACAATAAGTTCAATAGCTTTCAACAGAAGTCAATAAATACGCTCATTCATGATTCAATAGAAAAGCAAAGATGTTTGTCATGCATGGGTAATCAAAAAGACATCACAATAGGTCTTACAATGACTATGAAAACAACAACAAATACAGGCAAAAACCAAAAAATCAGTAGAAAAGTGCGAGAAGAAAGTGTCGAAGCAAATTAGACCATAAACTTTTCTCTGAAAGTTTTAATTATGATCCAATGAACGTCTTCTCTAAGCCAACGGGAGCTATCGAAATCAGAATAATGTAATAAAATTTCAAAATTGTTCAAATATACGAAAATATCCAAAAATTTTAAAATTGTTTTTGAAATCCTGTGGCATCGAAGTCATTAAACCAATAATTAGAAGATAAAACCGCTAAAAAGATTAGTTTCGGTTGGAGTAAAGAGGAAGGGGATCCTGTCAGTACTGAGACTGACTTACAGTTTACAAAAATATGTTTATGGTCGGTTAAAATTATAAAAAATTCAAATTATATATAAAGTCTCAACAGTCATTAGCTGTCAAATCAAAGCACTGAATAGCTTCACTAATGCTCATTACGAAACCCTTTGCACCTTTAGTCAACGATTCTATGCCATAGGGCTCCAAAAGTTCAGTAAAACCTCAAAAGAAAATCAAATTTTCATCAAAAATTACAAAAGCTCAGGGTCGAAGCCATAAAAAACCTGTGCGATTCATTGAAAACGTGCTTTTTGTTTATTAGCCGTCGTTTTCCTGTAAGTCAAGTTGATCATTAGCCAAAAATTGATATGAAAAGTGACCAGTCTCTAGGTGACCAAAAAAAATATGAAGTTTTCTAAAAAAAAATAGCTCTGAAAAGAGAATTCGAAGTTTTTTTAGAATTCGAACTTACCTATGAGATCAGAACTAGTCTTTTTTATCACCTTTTGTGTATTAGGATTACGAAATTGATTATTTTGTGGCGTGAAATGCAATTTCGAATTGAAAATTTTTTTAAAAAAAGATCATAATTTGAAGAAAAATTACATTAAAAGTGAACGAAATCATACCAAATATGA
This sequence comes from Convolutriloba macropyga, assembly GCF_964194025.1. Lineage (NCBI taxonomy): Eukaryota > Metazoa > Xenacoelomorpha > Acoela > Convolutidae > Convolutriloba > Convolutriloba macropyga. Next base: position 30,894,198 of record NC_134476.1, on the reverse strand, counting down.
CGTGATCACACAAAATGTGTTCTTTTCAATCCTCGATAACTCCTCGAAAAAAAAACCAAAAAAATCTTTCTAAATTCGAATTCTACGCTGGACGAGCTTTTTAATGATACCATTCACATTTCTCTACGATGAATATATCGATCGGCCAAAATTGACTGAACAAAAAAACCCTTTTGAGTATATAGTTCATTCTCCCACAAATGTAGTCGTACCAATGATCAGGGTTTTCTGTATCAGGTTTTGAGAGTGAGAGTTAGTTCTAAGTGTACAATTAAAAATAAAACAAGAGTTAGCTCTTCTTGCTCCAATCTAAAACCTTCACTTACTCCAATTTGAAACGAAAGAAACTTAGAATAGTATTAGTCTTAATAACATCAAAAATAACAAATTTCCAATTATAGGGTTTAAGATGACGTAGCGTTAAAAAAACTCATTTGAACATCAAAAGATTTTTGAACAAAAAATTCAACAAACAAACTTTTCTTGAACATAGAGTCTTCAAGAGTGTTCCAGTCTTCAAATTGCACAGATCAATATTCTTTTCATCCACGGTTCTTTGATGAGGTGGCCCTATTAAAACAAAGCTAACTATTATACCCATTGAACATAACGGTGAACAGAAAAAACAGTCCCGGACAAAACAGTCCCGAATAGCGAAATATTCCCAGACAAAACAGTCCCAGACAAAGTCCCAGGCACAAAAAGAATTATTACCGTTGAATAATTATTACTTTTCTTTAGTTACGCTACTACTACATTTTGTCTGTAAAACAAAAATTAGGTACTAAGGTATTTTTGAATTTGAATTTTTTGATTTTTGAATTTAGTTTAAAACTTTGATATTTTAACCCAAACAAATAATCACTTCAGTAGTACATGCTAGAGTCATGCACCTAATACAGGGGGGGGGGACATTTTGAAATTTCAAACTCAGAAATACTGCCCCCTCATAATTAAAGCTAAAAGGTCCTTTGCGCGCGATGAGTACATGAAAGGGACATCATGCAATTGAGAAAATCAATCGTATTTGAGTTACAATGGGGAAGCGAGCTCTGATAATTTGATCATTTTCCTGTTTTACACGTTAACAAACAGTAGCTCAGAATTGATTCAAAAAACCAGAATGACAAACCGCGTTGTAAGAGATGAAATTGATGGGGGTATTACAAACTTAGTTTTCGATGATGAAAACCGAGAGAGACCTCCATGGCGCTGCTGTTCCAATACTGTGGTCCCTCGATCAGAGATCATATTTTTTGTTCAAGTGAGTATTATAGTGCTCATGATTAGTCTTTGTTTCGCCATGCTTTTCTTGATATCGGAAAGTTGTGAGGAGAAGTCAATTTGGATCGCGCTGCTTTCAAGTCTAGTTGGTTATATTTTGCCAAACCCTAAACTATGAACAAAGTCATTCTTACAAACGATAGAATCTTCATGGCAGTTGTAGTGGTTCTGGGAAAACCACCTGGAAAACCCGAGTGGTTCTGGGAAAACCGACCTAATATTCAGTATGTTGCAAAGTTCGTCGTTTTACCCAAAATTTCACAAAATTTATTACTTCTACAAAGAGTTCCAGGATACATTTACAGCTATGCAACGTAAAATACAACAAATTGAGTTCATCAAGTATTCCTGATTGGATATAACAAAGAAACTTTCAGATTGTCTGCTCGTTTATGATGACTCATGCGAGGAAATTTTTAACGACAAAGAGTTCGTAAAAATTGCAACGTCAGGAAGACACAGAAAACTTCATGTGATCTACGTCAAACACAACTTATTCCAACAGAGTAAATGGTCGCGGACAATTGATCTAAACACAACTCATATAGTTTTATTCAAATCATTGCGTGACATTCAACAAATAGAATACCTCGGAAAACAGTTAAACTGTCTCCAATTACTCAAGGACGCATACAAATTAGCAACAGCTCAACCCTATGGACATTTAATCATTGACCTGGATCCTAAAACAAGTCAAGGCTTACGATTTTCTTCTCAACTCATTGGTCCCGAACCATCAATATTCTATATTCCTTCGGAGGAAGCTGTTATTACACCAATTACGAATGAAGAAGAGACATTTGCTTATGCTGAAGCGTTGGTGCGTTAACAGCAACCCCAAATCGAAAAGCAAGAGAATTTTTCTAGCCCAAGATATTGAATTCTTTTGGTTCCTAAGCGATTGCGTAATGAACGTGCTCTCTGGTGTTGTCCCAATCAACAAGAAAGAACTACAACAATTTGAACCTCAACTACGACAACTTTCTGAAAAATATTTTAGTGCTCTAGAAAGAAGTAAATTATTCCAGACAACGAGAGGGCATTCTCTGATTCAACTAATTGCCAGAACTTGTCTAGAATATCTACAGAAAAATGCCAACTGAGGAATTTGTGCTCATTCCTCGCAACATGTTTACAACTGAACAACCCCAAGTTTCGCAAATATTAAACAATCCATTAACAAAAAACAAGTCGAAACAACTATCGCTTCTACAGAGAACTTCAAAACAAGAGCCACCAGAAGCGGTAATACAGCAGAACACAGAGCAACAGACAGATGACGTCATGGTTTCGGATGAAGAAGAAAAGCGACAAAGTATCCCGGACAACACTAAACGGAAAGAGTTTGATGAAATCAGTCAGGGTGTGATCGATGATATAGACTTTCTCGATAAAGACAAATTTGGAAAAGCGAAAATAATTTTGAAGAAAATCAACGGATCACGCATTATTTCACTGGACTTTGAAGGTAAAATACTGATTAATGGAAGGAACACCGACATTCCAGCATCAACTTTCCTCTACGCATTACAACAAACATCATCCAAACTTTTGCCTGACGATTATCAAGTATTGAATTATTTGAACCTTGCGCCACATCTCACTTGTAATACTTACGCAAAGAAGTTCATAAAAATTCCGAAAGAGAAAAAACTACGTCAGTTTCCAGATGGAGCAGCCAGTGAACAGAAACCTGCTATCGAGAGAGCAGAAAAAACAGAGAGTGCTAGCTTTGATGAGGAAGGCTTCGCAGACGCGGAAGAAGAAATTAAAACGCCAACAGGCTGGAAAACTCCATTCAGCGGAAATCAAAAAACTAAATAAAGTTTACACGAAAGGAAAAGCAGCATTTGGAAGTGTTGCTAACATAAAAGAGGAAAGCGGCTTTTCCCACAAAAAAAAATGAAAAATTCCTTCAATCGAAGAACTCACACACTAAATATCGTCAATTCCGGAAAAGTTTTCCACGATTGAAGGTAGTTGCTTACAGAATAAACGAAATCTGGTCCATGGATGTAGCCTATGTGGACAAAATAGCCAAGCAAAACAATGGGGTCAAATACCTATTGATTGCAGTTGACGTTTTATCACGCTATTCACGTGTTCAACCTCTCAGAACGATGTATTCAAAGGATTGCGTTGAAGCCTTCAAACGAATGATAAAGATGAAACAACCAGAGAAAGTGTGGACAGACAAAGGCACCGAATTCAAGGGCGAGTTCAAAACATTCTGTGAAAACAAAAAGATTCATTTGTACACAACCAAAAACGAAACCAAATCTGCGTTTGCGGAAAGAAATATTCGATCACTTAAAAACATTATATACAGATACTTGGAAGAAAAATGGACTTGGAACTATATAAAGGAGCTTCCCAACTTCGTAAATTTCATTAACAGTCGTGTTAACCCCGTTACAAAGTTGGCCCCAAATAAAGTATTCAAAAAACTTGAACCATTTTTAATTTCGATTGCTTTGGACAACAATAAATATAAACCACGATTCGAAGAGGGGGACCTGGTACGAATAGCAAAACCAGACGATACCTTCAGAAAAGGTTATACTCAGAATTATACAGACGAAGTTTTCACAGTACTACGATTGGCTACAACAAGTCCACCTACCTACAATCTGATTGACGCAAACAACGTTAAAATCCTAGGCAAGTTTTACGAACCAGAATTAGTACAAGTTGATGTGGTAAACAGTGAAGAGGAGCAATGATTTCCAACAGCAATGAGTTTACAATTGACTTGTTATCAAATGCATCAATGGACGTTTTTAATGGAAATACTGTGGCATCATTTCGGAACGAATTATCACAACCGATACACTTACAGGGAGAATGGCAAGTAGCATTGACATCTCTATCTTTTCCATCGAACATCAACAACGTAAACTCTGGAGACATAGTTGTTTACAAGAATTCAATGACCAATCCAAATGAGTCGATTAATCGATCAGGACAACTCAGAAAAATTCGGACTGGTATTTACAACAGCTGGGAAGATCTAGTTTCGGAGATTGTTCGCATTGCAAAACTAAAACAGTTCGATCGAAAGTTTGACATGATAACGCAAAAGCTCGTGTTAACATTTGGGGAAAATGAAGGATTGTCGTTTCAAGACGATGAAATTCCCAGCATTCTTGGTTTCAAGGGGACCCCGGACCCTGCACACAGTGGTTTTGCTCACATTGGTTACAAGACAAACTTCGAAAATGGGGCTCCGAACACTCCTAACAGACATTTTGGTATTTTCCCTGTTGATATAACATGTGGGTCGCAGCTTATTTTTGTGTACCTTGATATTATTGAGTATCAACATGTGGGTGACTCACGTGCACCCAATCTCAAAAATCATTGAATCGGAGAGACGTCTGAGAAACGGTAGCCTCAACACAGTAGCACCTATTTACCATAAAACCTATACAAACTTGGACTACAAGCGTTTACTTTCAAACAATATCCAGAGCATCAAAGTTGAGCTGAGAAGTGAAACTGGGAAATTGATCCCTTTCAATGGAATTGGTAAAGTTGTTATAAGTCTCAAATTCCAGAGAACACGCTAACTGATGGAAGCCTATTATAATAATCAAGCATCCAATTCAACGCCCCATTTCTCAGGACATTATAGACAAAGAGGAAGTGGATTCGGCGCATTAGCTGCTGGCATTGGTCGTGTTGCATTACCCCTAGCCCGACGACTTATTTGGCCAGCAGCAAAAACAATTGGAAGAGAATTGCTAGTGCAAGGTGCACCAGAGTTATTAGAATTTGCAACAAAAAAGAAATCAGCGAAGCAAGCTCTGAAAAGTACATTTGCAAAAACAGCGAGAAAACAAATCGGAGGAGCACTTCAACGAGGACGAAAAGCAATCTATCGAAAGAGGTCGAAGAACAAAGCATACAAAAAGCAGTCTCCATCAAAGAAAAAGATCATTTCGCGAAAAACGAAGCCACAAAGAAGTCGATCAGATTTCTTCTCAAAAGTAAAAAATGCGTACTAACATTGTTATTCCCACAGAGGCAACACATAGCTCATTGGACTTTTTCGAGAAACCTCCCCTTCTTGTAACATTTGATCAATCGTTCGAGCAAAAAACAGGACCTTTGTACTCGCCCACTGGATCTTCGTTAGAGTTTGAAATAGTCGGTGACAGAAACAACTTCATCGACCTACAGAAAATTTATCTGGAAATCAAATTTCGAGTTGTTCGAAATAATGGAAACGATTTACGCTTCACCAAGGGAGATGCCAACAACAGTGACACGCCACATCTGGTCAATAACGCCTTACATTCGCTTTTCGCCGATTGCACAATGTCAGCAAACGGCATCAAAATTTCTTCTGCGAATGATCACAAAAGTTTCATTGAAACAGAATTTTCTCATGGATCGGACGCAAAAAAAACTTGGTTGAAATGTCAGGGATATGAATATGAAGCAGACCCAACAGGCGTCCCAGCCGCTACAATCACAGCTCGACAAGAAACTGTGAGAAGATCAGCTCAACTCACAATGTACGGAAAAATTGCTACCGATTTTTTTTCATGCGAGAAGCATCTAACGAGTGGAGTAACGCTGCGAATTTCTTTCAGACGATCACAGGATGACTTTATGATTGTGAGCGAAGACGGAGCTAAACACTATAAAATAAAAATCGATGAAGCAAGTTTGTTCGTGCGAAAAATGACAGTCTCAGATAACGTTCTGGGTGCAATCGAGAAAACACTACTCAAGACACCTGCAATGTACCGCTATAATGAAGTGATTTCAAAAGCTTTCTTTGCAACAGCTGGGCAACAGAGCTGGAAGCAAGAGGACATTTTCACGAAAGAACCCATTCGTAGACTGATAGTTGCGATGTGTCGCGGCGATGCGTTCATCGGTACCAATACGCTCAATCCGTTTTCATACAGGAAGTTTGACTTGAATGAGATAATAATTTACCGTAATGGTTTCGCCACAGCTGGTACACCAATGTCAACAACCGATAATAAACGACTATACTACAATTCAATGGCTGCACTAGCTTATGTAGAAAATGGTCACGGAATATCTCTATCCGACTTCCCCCATCACTATATTATGGTGTTTGATCTCACCAGTACTCAAGAAGCCACTGATGATTTTATTCATCCCGAGTTATCAAACTCTTCATTATCTGTGGAACTCAAGTTCGGTGCAGCGTTGCCGCGCAATATTGAAATTTTATTTCTCGGGGAGAAATGTTCAACAGTTTATATCGATTCTTCGAGAAACGTTTCCAAAAACGCTCTTCCTATAATCTAATGGATGAGGATAAAATATTCAAATTGACCCAACAAAGCGGGCACTTGATGTTCAAATTCAACGGTGTTTATGCAGCTGACAATTTCCCCTTGAACATGCCAACCAATTCATTTGCCATCGTAAATGCTTCGCCAGCATCTTCACCTGGATCTCATTGGGTTGTGCTCGGAAAGAGATATGGCTACCCAATAACTTACTTTGCCGACCCACTGGCATTACCCATTTATTCATATAAACACATAACAGACCGATTTCGACAAAGCACTACTGATAGCATAATAGTAGAACTTATGGAAGACCGACGTGACTCAAACAAACCCTTGCAAAGCGAAAACTCTGAAATGTGTGGACTTTACTGTATTTATATAGCTCACTATTTTCTCAATGATGGTTTCCCATTCATTCCCGATATAAATGAAGTTCAGCTTATATCATTCATTAAACATATGAAGTGAATATTCTAGAATTTCCGTTTTACTTCAAGAATGTTTGATGACTCATTAGATCTTGAACCTTGGATTAGAAGAGGAAACATTTATAGCTTGTAAACAAATTCAAATTTTTGTCTAGACTTTGGAATGTTAGTTGGACAAATAACTAAGATTACCGCATCATGACATCAACTCGACTAGACATGAGTAAATAAACAACTTTTTCGCATCTGATTGGTTGAGCAAGCCTCACTAAATCTGGTCCCGGGGACGTGAAACTTATTCATTGCTTTCTGCCTTTCCTCTTACAATCAGTTGATAAACATTTTTCTTATTATTGAACAAAAACACTCAGATCGTTTACTTCTAACATCAGATTCGCAACGGTTTTCATTGAAATGCCTCAAGTCAAGTGTGATATTTGTCAAAAACATTTGGCTGACAAAAGAAGCCTTCGACGTCATCGAAAGAGCATTCATAAAATCTATCCGCAAAGTAATTCTTTCGAATGCAACGACTGTGGTTTTTCTACAAAAAGTCTCTACGAACTAACTGGTCATTTGACAGTTCAGCATGATGCTCCGAACCCCCGCTACTGCTTGTACTGTAACATATGCTTCCCATTCGACCCTGATTACCTGGATCACATGAATACAGTTCATGGTTTGCCAGCTTGGAACATTGACGTGGAAAATCTACCACATTCGGGAATTTTGCCGACAGAACGCGCTTTTGGCGACACTCTGAGAACCTTCGAGATTAATGTTGACGCACATGACTTCGACCTCTTCCATATTATGCAAGTCAAGAGACAAGAAATTGAAAACATCGTTCATATGAGCGTTCAACAGCATCCGCAAAAAGTACAATTCAGTTCGACAATACAATTGACAAAACCAGCTAAAGATGATGATGAAGAACCGTCCAGCCAGCCAGATAAAATCTTAGTACATGTACAGTCGAAAATGGAGCGGGTTGATTTTGGGGGCCTTGCTGATAAAACTTTCCACGCAATGGTAGAGCAGATGCTTCTATCTTTGAATAACTTTGCTTCGCACGGTAGCGGTTGGACGTTAGATCAGATTGTCAACATAGAAGTCCGACTAGCAAAAGCTAAGCCAATAACCGCATCTTCATATTTGGCACTTCCCGCTAAGCTAGCAAACACCATGGCCTTGCTAAACATACGAAACAGGGAAGATGAAAACTGCTTCCTCTACTGCTTCACAGCTGCATACCATTTCAAATATGGTCCCCGACTTGTCCCTGCCGGTGCATCTTCACGCAGAATAACCAGTCCGGCAACATATGGACCAACTAACCCAATCGCAAAACAAGCAAATGGAGTGTTCAGCATGCCAATGGGCTTCCATCAGATGACAAAATTTGAGGACCTCAACGATGTTCGCGTCAACGTGTTTCGGTAAGAAAAACTTGAAATTGCTAACCCAATAGAAGTAAAAGCTGATAAAGATCAAGAGAAAAACAAACTGTTTAAACAAAAAAGCTTTAACACAAACAAGACTCATTAGATCAAAACTGTTTCAGCTATGCTGATAGTGGATTAACACCATTCCGGGTATCGAAAAAACTCAACTGCGACTTCAACTTGGATTTGCTTCTACTAAGTGACGGTCAAATGCATCATTACGTTTTGATACGCAATTTGCGGAGTCTGGTGCACAGAGTGCGAGAGCGGGTATTGAGGACTGATAACCATCTATGTCGAAATTGCTTCCACGTTTGCTCCTCTAAAGAGCGGTATGACAAACACATTGGTTTCTGTCAACAAAACAGGCCAGCAGTTGTCAGAATGCCTCAGGAATGTACCTTCAAATATAAGAAAATCCAATCAAGGTGGTTCGCGCCAATAGTTGTGTTTTTCGATTTGGAATCGATCATTGAATCAGTCTCTGGGTGTGGTAACAATCCGAAACAAGCAGAAACAAGGATAATAGAAATTCACAAGCCTTGCAGCTACGCATTGTTATTTGTTGCTCAAGATGAGGTAGAGCCTTTTCATTTCGAATGTGTGAGCGGTCTAAATGTAATGTCACAGTTCGTGGCATCTCTTGAACAATTGGCTAGGAAAATATACAGCGTGAAGCAACGAAACAGATACTTCTCTGCTGAAGCCCCCATTGCCCGAGAAGATGTTACAGAGTGTTGGATATGTGAGGAAACGCTGGAAAACACTGTGGAAAATCCCACAGTGCTCGACCACTGTCATTTCACCGGTCAGTTTCTCGGATGAGCACACAACAATTGCAACATCAATCGGAAATTTCTCAATCACACGCCTCTGTTTGCTCACAATCTTTCCAACTATGATCTTCATCATGTCATTCTTGCTCTTCAAGGAAGCAACATGCGGAACACTATTTCAATCATTCCAAGCACTGATGAGAAATTTATAGCCTTGGAAATTGGAGTCCTGATTAAAATGCGTCCTAATAAGAACGGAGTTGACAAACCAGTGTATGAGCATATAAGACTGCTCGACTCCTTCCGATTTATGCCCTCATCGTTAGACGCTCTCGCCAAAAATCTTCCAGCAAACGAGTTCATCCATCTCGAAAACTACTTCAGCCACTGGTCAAAATCTTCTGTAGACATGTTAAAGCAGAAAGGGCACTTCCCTTACAACTACATCGAAAATTTTTCAAAGCTAGGAGAGGCTCGATTACCACCAAGAGAAAAGTGGACAAACAGTCTTCAACAGTACGACGTGAGCGTAACAGAGGATGAATAAAAGCACGCGCTAACCGTTTTTGAAACCTTCAAATGTAAAACAATTGGCGAGTATTATAACCTGTACCTGAAAACGGACGTCTTTCTCTTGGCTTCAGTCGTACTATGCTTCCGCAAGGTATGCTACCAGACTAACGGACTTGACTGTTGTCAGTATTATACAGCCTCAAATCTATCAGGTGATGCTATGCTGAAAATATGCAAAGCACCCCTTGAGCTTCTAGCAGAGAGAGAGCAATTGGATATGGTTGAGGGGCTCATTCGGGGTGGAGTTAGCTCCATTTATAATAAGAGACTCGCAGTTGCCAACAACAAATATCTTCCGAATTTTGATCCGAAGCAGCCTTCAACATTTATAGTTATGATTGACGCAAACAACCTGTATGGGGGAATAATGGAAAAATTTCCTTTGCCTCTCAACGACTTTGAATTCACAGACCAAAAATGGGAGCCTGAAATTGAGCCCCAATTTATCCAGAAAGTGCTTGACACTTCAGATGAAAGCAACGTTGGGTACATAGTAGAAGTCGACTTGTCTTATCCAGATGAGCTTCATGATCTACACTCAGATTTTCCCCTAGCGCCAATGAAACAAAAAGTTGAATCATGCTGGCTAGGCGATTATCAAGAAGAACTCCTATGTGATATGAAAATGAACGCGCCTCCCTCAACCAATAAACTGATTCAGACGCTATTTCCAAAAAAAATTACATTTTACATTATCAAACGCTGAAGCTATATGTACAGTTAGGAATGAAAGTAGAAAAGCTACATCGAGCGCTAGCTTTTAATCAGTCGAAGTGGCTGGCTCCTTATGTGAAACTCAACACACAGAAACGGAAGGAAGCAAAAAACAAATTCGAAGAGAATTTTTACAAACTAATGGTGAACAGCGCGTTCGGTAAAACTTGTGAAGGGAAAAGAACCCTTTTACCGCATTAAATTGAAACTGGTCCGCAGTGAGGAAGCTCTCAAGTGGACTAGCGTTCCAGAGCTCAAGTCGTTCAAAATCATTGGAGAAGATCTTGCAACTGTAAGCTTGAATCAAACAGAAATTGTGTGGGACAAACCAACAATTGTTGGTGAATGCATTCTGGATCTAGCCAAGAAATTCATGTTCGACTTTCACTACAATACCATGAAAAAGCACTTCATTTGTAACTTGTTGTATTCGGACACCGACTCCTTTGTCTATGAAATCAGGTCGAACGATTTCTATGCCGACTTGCAGAAAAAACCAGCTATCAAGGACCTCTTCGATTTCTCCAACCTTCCCGCGGAACATGAGCTATACAACGGCAGCAATGCACGAGTAACTTTAAAGTTTAAAGATGAAATGGGAGGCAAACTCATCTCGGAATTTGTGGGGCTCAAACCAAAACTTTACTCCATCAAACTCTCAGATGGTAAGTATGACCAGTAATAAATTGTTTTCGCATTGAAAATCAGGAAACAAGGTAAAAAGTGTTGAAAAACAAAAATCATTAAACAAAAAGCTAAAACAAAACTTCAGGATTCTCAAAGCAATCAGCAAAGGTTGTCACCAGAGATGCCAGGAGGAATATGACCCATGAGCTGTACAAACAAGTGCTTACTGGTGGCGAGACGGTCCGACTTGTCAACACCAGAATTGCTTCTAGCAAACATCAGTTGATGACAGTTGTTTGCAACAAGAAATCGTTGTCCCGATATGATGACAAACGTTACATTATGCATGATAAAGTCACTACTCTACCATATGGCCATCATGCGTTGCGAGAGGAAATGTTTATGCGTAATATGATCTGTGATCCTGATTGGGGTTCGAGCGATGAAGAAGAGACCAATGTACACTTTGCAGAATCGACTATGGAGCAGAGTGACTCCACACACACAGCTACAGGAATCTTGGTCACCTCCTGATCCCGGTTTCAACCAGCGTGCGTACAGCGACGATGAGATTGAAGCGGACATTGCAGATTTTGCAAATCTGACTGAACAAGTGATTGAGGACGAAATTGAAAGATGTTCCTTTATAGACGATCAGGCTGCTGAATCAGGTTCGTCGCCTAGTCTTCTAGATCTAAGACCCGTATCCCCCAATCATTTTTCTACTAGCTCTTCAACACAAGAGCAACCCTTCAACCATCCCGGACCCTCAAAAAGGACGAAAAAGTGCGCAAAATGAACGCTGGAGCTGATATCAGACAAAGAATCTATCAGTGTAGATAGAATAAAGAAATGGAGAGTAGTACAAATTGACACTGATAGTGACGACAATTAATTTCTGTGAAATAAATCTGCTTTAGTTTTCGTGACTTGTGTTTTGTTTTCCCCGTTTGATGGAAATAAAAAATCTTTCCAACTCGAGTTATAGAAAAATTGTACTGTATAAGTCTTTTAAAAGGTCCCGCATAGGCAGTTGATTATTTAATATCTGAGTCATTTTTGTCCTCAGTACCCTCAATCCATTGTATAAGTCTTTTAAAAGCTCCCATATAAGCAGTTGATCAATTTATATCTAAGTCATTTTTATCCTCAGTACTTTCAATCCATAGTATAAGTCTTTTAACAGCTCCCCCATTAGCAGTTGATCAATTTATATCTAAGTCATTTTCATCCTCAGTACCTTCAATACATAGTATAAGTTTTTTAAAAGCTCCCATACTAGTAGCTGATCAATTAATAACTAAGTCTTTTTTAACCTCAGTGCCTTCAATCCATAGTATAAGTCTTCTAAAAGCTCCCATACTAGTAGCTGATCAATTTATATCTAAGTCATTTTTATCCTCAGTACCTTCAATCCATAGTATAAGTCTTTTAAAAGCTCCCCCATAAGCAGTTGATCAATTTATATCTAAGTCATTTTCATCCTCAGTACCTTCAATCCATAGTATGAGTCTTTTAAAAGCTCCCATATAAGCAGCTGATCAATTTATATCTAAGTCATTTTTATCCTCAGTACCTTCAATCCATAGTATAAGTCTTTTAAAAGCTCCCATACTAGTAGCTGATCAATTAATAACTAAGTCTTTTTTAACCTAAGTGCCTTCAATCCATAGTATAAGTCTTTTAAAAGCTCCCATACTAGTAGCTGATCAATTAATAACTAAGTCTTTTTTAAACTCAGTGCCTTCAATCCAAAGTATAAGTCTTTTAAAAGCTCCCATACTAGTAGCTGATCAATTTATATCTAAGTCATTTTTATCCTCAGTACCTTCAATCCATAGTATAAGTCTTTTAAAAGCTCCCTCATAAGCGGTTGATCAATTATTAACTAAGTCATTTTTGTCCTCAGTACCTTCAATCCATTGTATAAGTCTTTTAAAAGCTCCCCCATAAGCAGTTGATCAATTTATATCAAAGTCATTTTCATCCTCAGTACCTTCAATCCATAGTATAAGTCTTTTAAAAGCTCCCATATAAGCAGCTGATCAATTAATAACGAAGTCATTTTTATCCTCAGTGCCTTCACTCCATAGTATAAGTCTTTTAAAAGCTCCCATACTAGTAGCTGATCAATTTATATCTAAGTCATTTTTAACCTCAGTGCCTTCAATCCATAGTATAAGTCTTTTAAAAGCTCCCATACTAGTAACTGATCAATTAATAACTAAGTCTTTTTTAACCTCAGTGCCTTCAATCCATAGTATAAGTCTTTTAAAAGCTCCCATATAAGCAGCTGATCAATTTATATCTAAGTCATTTTTATCCTCAGTACCTTCAATCCATAGTATAAGTCTTTTAAAAGCTCCCATACTAGTAGCTGATCAATTAATAACTAAGTCTTTTTTAACCTCAGTGCCTTCAATCCATAGTATAAGTCTTTTAAAAGCTCCCATATAAGCAGCTGATCAATTTATATCTAAGTCATTTTTATCCTCAGTACCTTCAATCCATAGTATAAGTCTTTTAAAAGCTCCCATACTAGTAGCTGATCAATTAATAACTAAGTCTTTTTTAACCTAAGTGCCTTCAATCCATAGTATAAGTCTTTTAAAAGCTCCCATACTAGTAGCTGATCAATTAATAACTAAGTCTTTTTTAAACTCAGTGCCTTCAATCCAAAGTATAAGTCTTTTAAAAGCTCCCATACTAGTAGCTGATCAATTTATATCTAAGTCATTTTTATCCTCAGTACCTTCAATCCATAGTATAAGTCTTTTAAAAGCTCCCTCATAAGCGGTTGATCAATTATTAACTAAGTCATTTTTGTCCTCAGTACCTTCAATCCATTGTATAAGTCTTTTAAAAGCTCCCCCATAAGCAGTTGATCAATTTATATCAAAGTCATTTTCATCCTCAGTACCTTCAATCCATAGTATAAGTCTTTTAAAAGCTCCCATATAAGCAGCTGATCAATTAATAACGAAGTCATTTTTATCCTCAGTGCCTTCACTCCATAGTATAAGTCTTTTAAAAGCTCCCATACTAGTAGCTGATCAATTTATATCTAAGTCATTTTTATCCTCAGCACCTTCAATCCATAGTATAAGTCTTTTAAAAGCTCCCATATAAGCAGTTGATCAATTTATATCTAAGTCATTTTCATCCTCAGTACCTTCAATCCATAGTATAAGTCTTTTAAAAGCTCCCATATAAGCAGCTGATCAATTTATATCTAAGTCATTTTTATCCTCAGTACCTTCAATCCATAGTATAAGTCTTTTAAAAGCTCCCATACTAGTAGCTGATCAATTAATAACCAAGTCTTTTTTAACCTCAGTGCCTTCAATCCATAGTATAAGTCTTTTAAAAGCTCCCATATAAGCAGCTGATCAATTTATATCTAAGTCATTTTTATCCTCAGTACCTTCAATCCATTGTATAAGTCTTTTAAAAGCTCCCCCATAAGCGGTTGATCAATTAATAACTAAGTCATTTTTGTCCTCAGTACCTTCAATCCATTGTATAAGTCTTTTAAAAGCTCCCATACTAGTAGCTGATCAATTAATAACTAAGTCATCCATAGGATAAGTCTTTTAAAAGCTCCCATACTAGTAGCTGATCAATTAATAACTAAGTCTTTTTTAACCTCAGTGCCTTCAATCCATAGTATAAGTCTTTTAAAAGCTCCCATATAAGCAGCTGATCAATTTATATCTAAGTCATTTTTATCCTCAGTACCTTCAATCCATTGTATAAGTCTTTTAAAAGCTCCCATACTAGTAGCTGATCAATTAATAACTAAGTCATTTTTAACCTCAGTGCCTTCAATCCATAGTATAAGTCTTTTAAAAGCTCCCATACTAGTAACTGATCAATTAATAACTAAGTCTTTTTTAACCTCAGTGCCTTCAATCCATAGTATAAGTCTTTTAAAAGCTCCCATATAAGCAGCTGATCAATTTATATCTAAGTCATTTTTATCCTCAGTACCTTCAATCCATTGTATAAGTCTTTTAAAAGCTCCCATATAAGCAGTTGATCAATTAATAACTAAGCCATTTTCATCCTCAGTACCTTCAATCCATTGTATAAGTCTTTTAAAAGCTCCCATATAAGCAGTTGATCAATTTATATCTAAGTCATTTTTATCCTCAGTGCCTTCAATCTATAGTATAAGCGTTTAAAAAGCTTCCGCGCTATCAGATGAAAATGAAAAAAGTAACTGATGTATATATTACCAAACAAAAATTCCCCTTTGTCTCGAAAAAATTAGGAACATGTTCATAGTTACCTCCGTAGATCATCTGTGTCGATTGTAACAATCTGTCATAATCTACCCTACAACTGATCTAAGTGTCTAAGTGAACTCAGTGAGTGTTTGTGAATGGTGGTGCGTGTTAAAAGTTTGTGAACTGGTGCCGTCTAATTTTCGCAATGGGGTTTCTCTAAACCAGCAAGGTCCGCTTCTCAATCGTTGGGGTTGCCAAAGTTAAGAAGGCAAGGAGTTTACTGACGTCAAGCGAGTACACTTCCTGCTTTTCTTCAGACTGTTTATCTCAAGACTTTGTACTCCAGAAAAGATATTAAAATTAATTCCCAATATATAGAATTTATCAACAAACAAAAATATAAAGGTGAGCAACATCAGAAATTGGTGATTAACTAAAATGTCATGAGACAAAGAGGAGAGTTTTGAAATAAAAAACCCAAAAACTGGTCAAAAAGTAAAAATTAAAAGGACTAACTGAATTATTCCTTTTCTGTAGTCGGTTTCCAACTGGCTCTCCTCGTTGCTCTCCACCTTGCTCTCCGCTTTGCACTCCCTTTTGCTCTCCACACTACTTTGTTCAGCCAGAAAAATGTCACCAATACCCTTAATATGTACAAGTTAAAACTCGCTTAGGTATCCACTAGGTAGCTAAGGATCCAATACACAAGTTATTTTTCACCAATACCCCTGATATGTACAAGTTAAAACTCGCTTAGGTATCCACTAGGTAGCTAAGGATCCAATACACAAGTTATTTTTCACCAATACCCCTGATATGTACAAGTTAAAACTCGCTTAGGTATCCACTAGGTAGCTAAGGTACCAATACACAAGTTTTTTTTGCTATTTCTCCTTACTGGTAGAAGTTAAAATTGATTAGGTATGCAGCAGCCGGCTTAGGAACCGATACGCAAAATATTTTTGCTAATATTCTTTATTGGTAGAAGTTAAAATTGATTAGGTATGCAGCAGCCGGCTTAGGAACCGATACGCAAAATATTTTTGCTAATATTCTTTATTGGTAGAAGTTAAAGGTGATTAGGTACGCAGCATCCGGCTTAGGAACCAATACGCAAAATATTTTTGCTAATTTTCTTTATTGGTAGAAGTTAAAGGTGATTAGGTATACAGCAACCGGCTTAGGAACCAATACACAAGTTATTTTTGCTATTACTCCTTATTGGTAGAAGTTAAAACTGATTAGGCATACAGCAACCGGCTTAGGAACCAATACACAAGTTAATTTTGCTATTACTCGTTAATGGTAGAAGTTAAAACCGACTAAATACTCCGCAGGTAGCTGAGGTATCAATGCACAAGTTATTTTCGTTCTTACTCCTTATTGGTAGAAGTTAAAATTGATTAGGTATGCGGCAGCCGGCTTAGGAACCGATACGCAAAAAATTACTGCTATTACTCTTTATTAGTAGAAGTTAAAACCGACTCGAAACTCCGCAGGTAGCTTAGGTATTCGAAGAGGTAAAACTCTACTTGTGATCTAAACACTGGTATTACTATTTTAAAATCTTGAAAGTAAAGAGTTAAAACAGAGACAACGCAAACAGTTGAATTAGCAATGACAACAGAGAGTCATTTATCAAATACATTTACTGTCTTTTTGTGTCTTTAGGGCTACACGAGCCCTTAAGGCGGCCTTTCGTTGAAAAGTTTCTATATTCTCTTTATCAACCATATTTTCCGGAGTTTGCGGAATTCTGAAGAAACGCGCTTTGTAAAATTTTTTCGCTTTCTCCATACGTCGAACGCTTCGTTTTTCCATAGCTTTGGCTTGGCTTAGTTTCAACGCCGCTGACTGATAATACACTCTTGCTTGATGATGCATTTTCTTGAAAAACTTAGTTGCTGCATTGAGATTCGTTTCCAGCCGGTTGGGGTACTGACCTTATCCCCAGGTTTTCTGGAAAACTTTGATCAATGTCTAGGTTTTCTGGAAAACTTTGATCAATGTCTCGAATCGTCTTATCTTCAGAGGCACAACTGTGAGCAGTGTCAGAATGAGGGCAATTGGATGAAGGCAACTGTTCCTCAACCAAACAGTCAGAGCTCTCTGACGGATTGTTTTGCTAAAACCCGAAATCAAGATTTGGAAATTTGCCCTCATTAATCTTGAACATCATCAACTCCGTTACCAACTTCAGAAAACTTATAAGAAGAAATTACCCTCCACAAATTCTTGAAGCGAATTTTTGGTGGCGGTAAGATTTCTATGTCGCTATCGTCGTTTCCCGTCTTTGAGCTTGACCCTCGATCCCTTTCTCTGTCTCTGTTAGTCGTCCAGGTGCAGATTTGTAGAACACGACTTTCCTCTGCATTGTCTGACTCCTCGGGATACCCGCCACTGCTAGAACTCGACAGCTCATCGCTTGATTCCAGTTGAACAATTTGAACGTCAATTTCTGTGTCCATTTCCTCAGTTTTCAAACTTTGAGAATCTGATGAATGGGTTGTTGGCGAACTTTTATCATAGAAAACTCCGTTGAAAATTTAAAAACCAAAAATTCTAGCAGATTTTGGAGCCGTGATTTGTTTACTTTATTCGTGTGAAAAATTAAAAGAGGCTTTTTTCTAAAAGTTTGCCAGTTTAATATCTTGTTTATAATGATGCACGAACAGTTGAGAAAGTGGAGATTGCTTGTAGTGACTGGTTTATAATCAAGATTTTATAAGAATAGATGATGAATAATATTAAAAAGAACCTAGATTCGTTAGGTGTAATTATTCATAGGCTCTAACTGTAGTAGCCGTCTGAAGGAGCCGAATACCAGAAGTCCTCGTCTGAAAACCTGGAAAACGGGTTAGTTGGTTGTCTGAAAACACCGAATTAACCAATACAATAAGAACTATTCAATACAAGCACGGTATTAAATTGCAAATTTTGATTTTAGACATCAACACGCTAAATATAAACCTAGAAGGCATTCGTTTTAATTACAATCCAGTTTCTACATATGAACAAAACAATTACACACTAAACGAGACTATTATACCTCACTGTCTGCGGTTATAAACTGACTAATGCGTCATCTACTTAATAACTCTATAGACAGACAATATAATCTGAACTAATTCCGCGTTGGAAAAAAACACTCATCCACCAAGCCGAAAAGTTACAGGTCGAAAAATTCAAACCATTCTAAATTTGGAAATTTGGATAAGTCTTTGCATTTGGGATGAAACAAAAAAATGTTCGGGTAAATATACTTTAGGCTAAGAAAGTCAAAATGTCCCCCCCCCCTGTATTAAGTGCATGACTCTAGCATGTACTACTCACTTCACATATTATCAAAATGACGCAGAAAGAAAATATTAGGATGTGTAATTTATTCTTACAAGTTGTCTGACTTTCCTCTTTTGATTTTGTACCGTGTCTTCGTATCTGACGGCTTTTAAAAACCACACTTGCTATTCTAATGCAAATAGCCAATTAATCATGTATTTAGCACCCGAAAAAAATACAATTTAGTAGTAAAACACGCATTAAAATTCAAGATGTGATTTTTATAACGCTTAAAAATGTCGATACAGTAGGCGATTCAGAAGACAATTTTCTAGAAGACGATTCAGAAAATTTAATTTGAAACCTTTATCGTATCTCCATTAAACTAGACGTGTTTAAATTTTAGGGTTAAGTTATCTCGATCATTTTCGAATTCCTCTTTGATCGCCGGCAAAAAAAGAAGCAACTTCTCAGTTTCAGAGCAGGTCAGTTCTATACCTCACAGCCTTGCTAAAGTTTTGAAATGAAAACTACAGAAGGACACATTCCAGATTCGAAAAATTTCGCAGCCAAAACGTCCACATGACTGTTTGTCTCCTAAAAGTCGACAAAATTTAAAATTTGAAACATTGATTGAAAGCTTTGCCCTCCCACAATCACGAGGATTCTATGGGTTGGACGTGTAATAAAAAGAGTTAAACGATGCTAGAATGCTGAATTATACGCGTTTGTTATTAGCAGTTCAATTTTTTAGACAGATATTTTGGCTTTTGTATGATCATCGATATCATTGTTCCGAACCCCTTTAGTGGAGGAGGAACTATATACTCAAATGGGTTTTTTTTTGGTTCAGACAATTTTGGCCGATTGATATAATCATCGTAGAGAGTTGTGAGTGTATCATTTGAAAGCCCCTCCAGCGTAAAATATGGAATTGAAGATTTTCGTTTTTTTAATGGGAGTTATCTAGGGTTAAAGTTTCGTGCAAATTAGACGTAATTCAGCTGTTTTCATTCACATTTTCGGAATTTTTGACCAAATTTTTGTCAATTTTGCTAGAATATGTTACATTGTTATGTCTAGTATTAATGATTTCTTCTCTAAAGCTAAAGGAGAGTTGCTGAACTCCTCGATCCGAGCTTTTTGGCTGGAATTAAGGCTCAATTTTTCAAAACTCAGACTTCTTTCGTCAAAAATGAGACCAAATCTGCATTTTTCTTAGCCCACTTGCTTTATATTTGCTGAAAGTAGACACCTTAAAACAGCAATCATATTATTTTTAAGCTCAAAAAGGCGCTAGTTGTACTGCCGATGGCTTTAGGAGTCGTCTGGAATTATAGTTCTGCCAGTTTTTGCTAAATTAAACTCGATGATTATCTAAAATGCATTGTTAATTTTTGACACACTGAGATACTTTGTTTCACAATTGATCAATTTCGCAACCATTTGTACAATAAAGTGTGTTGTGAAAGGCGCATGAATATCTGTGCGGATATTGATCTCAGAATAGATCCTTACGATAAAAAAGTTTTTAGATTTTTTTGGGACGCGACCTTTTTTTCCGCTTTGTAGATATTTTTGATGCAAATTATTAACATGAATTTCGAATCAGGACTCAATTATTAACAGATAATATTTACATTAAACGAGGCTCAACGAAATTTTATGGTTTCAGAGGTTAGCTAAGGGCTTTTATAACTCTAACATATAGTTTTCGTAAAAATGTTATGGACTTGTTCAATTCTGCTTTCATTTGTTATTTTTTGAAGCCAATGACTTAGTGTCTCCAATCAAAGATCCAGTTTGCTTTCCGGAAAACATAATGAACCTAGACCACACTTTCAGTTGTTATCTAATGTCTGTTATGACTTTGAAAATATTTGTTTTCAGAAATTATCGGTGGTGTTTTGAACGTTGCCATTATTTTATATTATTTCTCTCAACTTCGAGCGCAGTCTCAGTAAAAACAGGCAGAAACCGATTTCCTGTGAGTAATAAATTAATGTTGGTAACGGTTTTATATTCAACTAATGGTCTCTTTGTTTTGATACTACGCGTTTTTTTATTTTTGAGCTTAATTACATATTTTGTGATTTCATTTTTTCCATGTCGAATTATCACATTTTTGACAATACCAATTGAAACAAAAGCGTAGTATGCCAATTTGACAGCGTTGGAAAAAGGCTTATCTGGATATGTTAACTGTATTTGTTGAATAGTTTATGCTTTCTTGGCTGAGACACAGTTATCTATCAGAATTTGGTGTTTTTTTTGTTTTTTGCTTATGTATTTCTTTCTTTTCGTTGTTTTACGCCATATACCTGATTACGATAGGCCTCAATTTTTTTCCCCAGGACGCAAAACTCAAAACCTGGTAAAAGACTTCTGTTTAAAGCTGTTTGTTTTAAAGACCTTCAACGTAAATTAAAGAAAAAAATTTTTTTCAATTGTCTCTTTTTTGCTTTCGTTTTCGTCGCCATGTAAGTCAATCTCACTATGTAGAAGTCTTAATTAATTTTGTTGATTCAAACAATTTTTTCGCGCAAGGTTATGCGTTGTGACTGATTGCTTCGACGGTTTAATTTCATAAAATTTTCGAGATTTCTATTTTTTTCAAATTTTGGTTTCTTTTTGTTCTCATGTCTATGTTATCGTTTTATAGAGAAGACTCGTTGATGTTGAAATGATTTGAAAATAATGATTTACAGTTCCTGCAGGTAACTTCTTATAATTATTGCGCCTTGACCAGTGTTGTGTCGTAAATTGTTTGAAATTTTGGCTTCTTTATGTATTTGCTGTTAATTTGTGGGGTCGTGACTTACTTTCATTATGAACAGGTGCAATTGGCTTCCTGAGGTGTTGCCACCAAGTCTGTTGTTTTTTGTTGAACTCTTAAGACTTATGACGTTTAAAAATATTTGTTTTCAAAAACAAATTTGGGTTTTTGAGCTGCGTCTTTTTTCAACTAGTTTTTTTGGTCGGTTTATAGCTGTCTCTGTAAGCACAGGTCACAACCCGTTTCCAGTGAGCTAAAGTTTAATCTTCATAACGATTTTGGTTTCAAAGATTTGATTCTTGGCTTTTTTACTACGAGATTTCTTTAAATGTTTGAGATTTTTATTTGTTTGTACAAAGGGATTTATTTTTTTTTAAATACAACGTTAATTGTTGGTCCCACTGGCTTTGAAATTTTGAAAATTGGATCTTATTGACATGTCTCAATTTCTTCCAATGGAGATATAAATGAACATTTTAGTGATGACAGTTGATATCTAAAGGCATTAATCACTGTAAAATAAATTGTTTTCAATAAAAAAGAAACGTACTTTTGAATTTCTTTGTCTTTTTGGTCGACCTGTTAACCAGTCACATTGAGGACATTTTATTCTTGTCCTCACTAAGTCCTATTATCAACACTTTTATCGGCCCTCTAGCGTGGCATTATTGTATTCCAATGGTTGTTTATTGAACGATTTGTATGTTTTTGAAAGTTTTCTATCTCTTCATCATTTGGTAGCCAATTAAGTCAAGAAAGTGGATGAGCCGGGTCGGAATATTATGTGCGTACGCACATTACCGAGCCTCCTTGTTCTATATAAAGCTTTAAAAATAAGGTTTATATTTCTGATTCCGTTTAAATATGTTATTCTTCTCTTTTCTGCTGACTTCATTTCCATCCGACTTCTCTATGCGCTCTATTTTCTTTAGAATGGGCTGTTTCTCCCACAAATTTCAAACCATGTAACTTCTAGAAATTACGCTTCATTCTCAGGGATAGAGCAAAAAGATTTTGAAAGAAATAAATCTTGGAGAATAATATGTCAAAGGAATCATTTTCTGGTTCAATTTGTCTTCAAGTAAATGTTCCGATTAAGTTCTATTTTTTATTGTTCTTTTCCAGATGCTTCAGCTCATTCCAACCACCAAAAGTATATGAAGCAGTAAAAACAGCAAAATACATAAACTCTAAAGCAATCAAATTCAGTTATTTTTCATGAAAGACTGGAAAAAATTTCTACCAAACATGATTTAGTTTTTCAATAGCTTTTCAAACATACTGTTTTGTTTGTCTCCAAAAAAGATGTCAGCCGCATTTAAGTTGAAGATAGTAACGTTATAGGTTTCGATTGTATTAAATATCGGAAGGTAAAAAGTTCGTTTTTGTGTTGATTACTACCACGGAGACCATGTTCGCCGACCACCATGTTCGCCAACTACCATGATCGCCAACCTGCTACAAAACTTACGCCCGCAGTTCGTTGTCAAAAACATATGTTCAAGATTTTTTTTACTGAAACTGCAAATATTAATGGTTACTGTTTGACTGCATTAGTTGAATGTTTTCGTTATGAACAAAACTTTTTCCACTGCGATCAAATGAAAATTATGAAATAGGAAGAAACCAGTCCCGTTGGAAAGCATAAGAAACAATGCGATTATTGAAGTCGTTTGACTTGCATTCTTGCAAAGGTTATATACACCTCAACTATTCTGATTGTTTCCCAACTAGGAAGAACAGTTCACAACAGTTCTCAAAACTGAAAAAACGAAACAGAGATGTTATCGAAATCTCCTAAAGAGCAGTAATAGCAATAGTACGTAGAAACTGGTATGGTTTTTCTTTCATTGAGAGTGAGAAAATTATAGTTTTAGCTGCTGTGGCATAATGGGAAATGCATAGTCGTTTTTGAAACCTATACTAGGTTCTAAGAAATAAAAAATTACTTTTGATATGAATGTATTACATTCCTCTGGCGATCTGTTATATACTTTTTTCACGTAGTTGGAGTACGTCTATCTGAATTTCAGAAAATGGTGTACTCTAGGTTCTATTTGCACATATGTTGTAAAAACGGTCCCTCAGGTTACACGGATACAGCACTGAATCCTGGATTTCCTATTAGGATATTATGATTCAGTACTGAAAGTCTATGTCACTCTATAAATCTGAGCTCGTAATTTTTGCTTTCAAAATCCTAAGTGTGATAAACTTAACCATTAAATTCTGCAAGTTTGACTATTCGTTTACGTCTGTCAAATAAAAGGTAAGAAACGGATGCTGCTACTGGAATAAAAACAAGCAAGTTTAGTTGAGCATTCTGAATGTTCGCTTGCAGAGTAGAAGTCAATGTAACTTTGAGAGCAACAGGACGGCAATGATGGCAAAAACGGTCACGAATTGCATCGGCGATAAAATTTTGTTTTTCCACAACTGGAGACAAGTTTTTCTTTAACAAGTAAGAAAAATTATACTACAACACAATTGTTTTCGTAAGTGTAAATCAAAATGAACTTACCTCACAATTACTTACCTACATTTGGAGCCCCTTTTATGTTGTGGCGATCACATTGATTCAACTAACAAGTGCTCACAGAGTCCGGTCATTATTGGCAACAAATTTGAACGAGTACCGATTTTAAAAAGCAAAATTTCGACAGTGCGCTCACATGATTGTTCCGACCCCATCATATGGGGGGAGGAACTATTTACTCAAATGGGTTTTTTTGTTCCGTGAATTTTCGCCGATCGATATATTCATCGTAGAAACTTATGAGTGGTATCATTAAAAAGCCCGTCCAGCGTAGATTATAGAATTAAAAAGATTTTTTCGAAATTCATTTTTTACAGGGAGTTATCGAGCTCCAAAATTTTGTGCTCATTCTGGCGTTTTTGTTCACTTTTTCGTTTTTTTCACTTTTCCGGTAAAAGCATGTGTCATATCATTGAAAAACCCTTTGAAATAGATTATATAAGTATTTTTTTGAAAAATCCCTGTTCAGGTAATATATTTTTTTAGTTAACAAATTGACATTTTCGTGGTGTCAAAGTGACCATTTAAGAAAGAATTTTTTTCTTTTGCCTGAAAGCTTTTATTGTTAATATTCCAATTGTCTTGCTTTTCAGACAGAACTCAAAAAATATCTATATTTTATTGCCCCAGGTTTTCTTATTGTTCCGACCCTCTTGAGGGTGGGGGGAACTATATACTCAAATGGGTTTTTTTTGTTCAGCCAATTTTCGCCGATCGATATATTCATCGTAGAGAGTTGAGACTGGTATCATTAGAAAGCTCGTCCAGCGTAGAATATGAAATTAAGAATATTTTTTTAATTTTCGTTTTCTACGGGGAGTTATCGAGGTTAAAACTTTTGAGAAAAGTAGAGTGAATTCACGTTGTTTTTATTCACATATTCCGGAATTTTAGACCTAAACTTTCGTAAATTTTGCTAAATTTTGTTAAAATTTTTATGAATAGTGTCGTTGATTCTATTTTTAAAGACAAATAAGCATTGTTGATTGTTTTGGTTTAATTTTTTGGTCAAAAAATCTGAATAAATATTTCAAAATTCAGCCTTTTTTTATCAAAAACAGCACGAAATAAGCTACTTTAGTCCACTTTGATTAAATTTGCCGCCAGTACACCCCAAAACAACACTCATACAATCTATGTAGACTCAGAGGGGGACTATTTCTACTTCAGTTTCAGCTGAAAGTGCTCTGTATTTAAAACTTCGCCGTTGTTTGCTAACTTTACTCGTTTATTGTCAAAAAAGCAGAATTTATGTTTGAGTTTTTAACTAACAAATTATCTATATCTACATTCGAAAAATCAATTGTTGCTAACGGACAGTAAGCGTTAGCAGGGCTAGTTTTGGGCCAATCTTGGACTCTTACAATCCAAAAAGAAATCGGATTGTAGTTAGTCGGTCTTTTTTTGTTTTAATAATAAAGATATGAACATATCAAATCAAAGCTCTGGAGTGATAGGTCCAATTGGCTTTCTAAGCAGCTCCAAGCTAATGCTTTTAGTTTTTTACTTAAAAGTTTATGGTCGTTTCGACTTTTAAAAATAATTGATTTTTAAAAAAAATAGTCGCCTAATTAAATCTTCCTCTATTTTTTCTTAATTTGTTCAACTTTTAGCTTAGTGTCAGCAAAGAACGAATGCTTCTTCACTCCACTGATTACAATTTTAGTCTCGATTGCGGTTTTAAGCCTGAATTCGTTTTTTTCTGGCTTTGATACTAATAGATTTCAGATTTTTTTGTTTTTAGATATTTGCCAGTTTTTCACGTTTTCTAGTTTTGTCACATTATCGATAGTTCTCATATCACATTATTAGCGTTCAAAACGAGGCACAATTCAACATCTTAGAATCCTGAAAGATATCGATTATCGTTTTACGATACGGCCTCGATACCTTTCTTGAAAATTGTGATTTTTTAAATTTTGTTTTAACTCTCATTTTTACTTTAACGTTTCGGTCGTATGAGATTTCCTGTATAGTGATAAGTTTCATTGGCGTTTAATGGAAGAATAGATTAGCCGATATTCTGATAATAGTAGATAGCTGATGGCTTTCTTAACTTTCAAAACAGTCATTTTCCAAAACTAAAAAAATTTTTTCACTTCGCAATTCTTTTTGTTTTTCATCTTGTTACCTAATCTTGTTAGTAAAGTACAGGTCAAATATGACATCATGGGTGTCAAGGGAAGGTGTCAAAAGAGATTTGTGTCACAAAATCTATTTTTTAAAGAATTCGTTTTGATCTTATTAGCTTCGATACCGATTTTTCACAAAAAAAAGAATTAATTTGATTTTTGTCATATTTGACGTTCTTTTCATAAACACAAGAAACATTCTGGATAGTTCCAGGTCTCAACGGCTTCCTTTGCATGAATAAACGACCCTATTTAAATTGTTCTTTTTGTAATTAATGTCTTTCATGACTTTGGATGTAATTTTGTTCCGAAAAAAGAATCAAAATTATTACTTACTTTTGACTTTCGCCTTTTTGTCTACTTGTTACCTAGTCTCACTAATGAATGTCCACATACTACATTATTGCTGTTTGAAGAAGGAGCAATCGAATATATTTTGAGGGCCAAAATATGGCTTGACGTTTTTGACAGCGTTTTCTGGCAAGTTTCAATTGAATTTTTGTCTGTTGTTTTTTTTTGTTGTTCTTTTAGCCGCTTAAAAAAATGAAAAAGGACAGGTCCTAATGCCCCTCTGTAGAAACAATGGTAACGGTAAACCTTTGTGATATTTTACTTGCTTGCTAATGGTTTTCATTACTTTGAAGTTAATTGTTTCAAAAAAAAATAAGCGATTTTTTTAGCTTTCCTGTTTTTGTTCTTTTTTGTCTAATTGTTACCAAAACTTTTTATGGACTGGTCCCATATATTTTCTGGGGATTTATAAGTTATTTTGTTTAGTTTTAGGTTTATCTGATGGTATGTTGACTTTGTTATTAAATTTCGTTTTTTAAAACGGACATAAATTTTTTGATGTAATTAATGTTTGTTGTTGTTGTTTGATTTTGCTGTTCGTCTTGACTCGCTTTCTTAATATTGGCGTATCACATTAATCTAATGCATCAACTTTTACTCCAATGAGTTATTTGCTTTGGAGGCTATCTTATGGTTCATACAATTTTTTTGGAAAAATACTTGGGCTTTCTGTTTTTTTTTGGGATTCCCAAAAGATAATTTTTGGGTTTTTCTATCTATTCTTCATTTGGTAGACAATTATGCCAAAATTCTGGTTGGGCGGGGTCAGAACCTTATGTGCCATCGCACATTACCGGGCCGCCTTGTTTAGATTAACAATGAAAGGATGGAAAAAATTAGTTTGTGGAGCCTCTTAACCTATTATTTGCTAACATACATCAAAGCTGGCTATTTTGTGAACCAATTTTTCGCAAATAAGTCAGATATTGTAATTTAAAAACAAAGACGCACTCTTCGGTTCCGTCATCAGTGTTTCAGTTCTTTCCGGAGTCAATCATTGCAACTTTGATGGTTGAGCGAATCTTAAGCTTGACAGATATGCATGCAATAACTCATCATTGTAACTTTTTCCCGCAACAAATTGTAGCGGAAGTTACCAGCCCACATGTTTTCAAACATTTACGTTGTTTTGTCGTTCCAATTTCCAGTACAAACTCCATACAACAAATTCCCAGTACAACATATATCACTTTACTGAAAATCCATTTGTTATCTCCAGGACCATTTCAAATTGTTACGCAATTTAAAGAATAGACCACCTGCTTATGGGTACATGCCTGTTAAATGCCAATTATTAGCGTTGATGCAACAAAGTGCCTACACAGGAAGAAACTATTTCAAACTTTACGACCATTACATCCATTATGTGATATAAATTTTTGAAAAAATAGATGATTGCTAGGCTTCGACTAAGTCAAAATAAATTACGCTGTTTTTGGATCTGAGCTTAGAATAATTTTTCCTGTTTTGAAACCTGATTTCGAGACGTCTTGATAATTGATTTGTTTGCATCTTTTCTTTTGCCACTATTACAAAACATCAAATTGCTCCCAATGCAAGAAATTTAAACATTGAGCAACCTTCTCAAAAGCCTCGGAACTAGATGTGAGCTGAAATGTGATTTCTGAAGCTCAAAATTTATCTTTTTGGTAAATCAGTACTATATACTATATTTGGGGGCCGTTCAAATTAACAAATCAAATGTGCAACACTTTTGCAGTATTTTGTTTCATTTAACAATTGCATGCAGTCTTTATTGCTCTCAAATTGTTGTCGCTTCTTGCTACACTCCCAATAAGGTAGTCACGTATATTCAGAATATATAGACTAGGCTATAATCAAGCGGAGCTAGACCATGTGAGCGATAGTGGACCGCTGTCTAATTATACTACTCTCGCACACTTTGGGAATTTGCAAACGGGCCGTTTCCACCCAGTCCATTAACTAGAAACATTGTCGAGGGTATTGTCACTTTGTTTTTAAACATATCCGCGTGAGGTCGGGCGAACTACTCTCAAGCGACCATAGCAGTTGGCTTTTGTATTAACCAGCTGAGGCTTAGGGATGCTAGCATTAGGGCTTGTATTAGAAAGGAGAGCTGAGTGGCGGGGATGTTGGATTCGGAGGGCTGGACGGGGGGTCCAAATTCCCAGGTGGAGGAGGGTGGACGGTGGGAGTTAGGGGGAGTGTGGGGGTGTAGGGGTGAGTGGAAGGGGGCGAATGGGGGTTAAAACTTGCAAGATTAAAAACCATCCTCCACATCAAGAAATTGTCTGAAAACATGGTGAATCGCATACTTGTAAGGCTCTAAGAGCTGCTTAGCCACGTAATGCCCACTGTGTTTTACCTGTCTATCCCGTTTCTGAGGACGAGGGTGAGATGAAAACGCGGCCTTGCAAAAAATCGCATTTAAGATTACAGGACTAATATAATTGCTTAACACTTTGAGAGCAATTAGAAAGATAACAGTTCATTTAAAACAAAATTTTTGCCGCCCAATTGATACATCGTCCCGTAGAAACGCCTCTAATATATTATTGAACCAAAAATACATTTTTTGGGTAATCGTCTCGGACAAAAAACTTGACTGCTTCAAATATCCAAAAAAAAATAAAAAAGATTCTTGTCTAGAGATTTAACTCTCCACCAGAAAAATTTGATCAAGTGAAAATGCCGTTTTTTTCAAAAATCCAATTACACGGTGTATAAATTTTCAAGGATAGCAATTTCCATTTGCCACTCTATAAAAACTATTCTTCAAAGTATTAATCGGAGGTATGTTTGTTGAAAGTTCTATTTGATAAGAAATCAAGCACCCACCACGATCCGTCAGTCATTGCAAGGTTTCTTTTTCGTTGCACGAGTTTTGTCGTCTTCTAGACAGTTAATTAACCTTCTATTGAGTTGATCCCTCAAAAGCTATCAAGGTTATATATTTAATAGCAGTTTTTGGAAGTACTTCTCGCAAAAAGTAACCAATTTATAGTACTATTGCAAAGAGATTCGTAACTATTGCAAAGTTTCTAAAATATAGCTGGCAGATTGCTGGAAAATAGCCTCAATAACTTCGTAGACCTCCAGTCTTAAAAAAAACACTTAAAACAAACTGAACAAAAAAATTAATAGTTTCATTAAAGGCTGAGATGCTTTATTTTGATTAAGAATCTGTATAATTTATTGCTGCCTCTATTAGCTGCTCTCTAATAACATTCAATTAGAGGGACACACATTCACCTGAACTCATCTCGTTGAATTACAGTAAAGAAAAACAAATTTCAGAAAGAGGAAGTCATTTTTGTGAGCGAGATAAGTCACGTATCACCAAAAACTTAATCACGTGAATGAACAAAAAACTCGCTCCACTAAGAGTGAGAAATGACGTCACACACGCACTCCAAATAAAATTGCATGAACGATTGAACAAAAAATAGTGATTGTGACGTCGTATGGTTGTAACAAAAATCTTGACCACGAAATAAAAAACAGCAGGACAAGTCCTGACGTACAATTCAAAGAATTTTTATTGACTAAACAAAAAAATTGACCTAAAGCAGACTATGAGTGAATTGGAAAAACTATTTTAATAAAAAATTAGGTAAAAAAATGTAAAAACAATCAAAGTCAAAATACCGCATGTGAACAAATAACCAATAGCGAGAAAAAGAAATTTGTTTCAAACAAAACTAGGCCTAGAATTAACAATGAACGAATACGGAAAACCATTTATAAAAAAAACCAATCCAAAAAATTGAAAAAATAGTAATATCAAAGTGAAATAAATTGCCGCGTGTGAACAAAAATTACTAGTTAGAAAGCAAATTTTTGTTCGATCACCGTTTTCTCTCTACATTAAAATTAGAATGAAAAATTTTAACGGCGCCAAACCACGCGCTTTTTCGCTCCACTTCCTGTTTGGGCGTGACGAAAATCACTACTACAATTTGACTTCAAAAATCATGAAATTATGTAAACAAGACAACGCCCCAGTACAATTCAAATTCTTTGAACTGTAAAAAACCAAGGGAAGACATATAATAGCCCCAGCTATCTTTGTGCGGCTATTAAAACATAGCCGGCAGATTGCCGGAATAGCTGCGAAATAATAGACCTGCGTGCCATATAATAGAGATAGAAACAGATAAAGATCTAAATTGACAAAAACATTGACGCCGCTCAAAAAACTAGGTAAAAAACATTCAGCGATAAATTAATAAAGCTTGTTAAAATTCATTCCGCAGAAGCCTCTTATTAGGGACCTTTACTGTACAAATGAGTTCCTTTGTCCTTAAACAAATCCAATTTAAACTTAAGTTTTAAAGCGCAAAAGTCATTTTATTGAGTGAGGTAAGTCACGTATGATCAAAATTTAATCACGCAAATAACCTAAAGTTTTGCTAAAGCGAGCGAGAAATGACGTCACGCGCGCAAATGCCGTTAGTGAGAGGAAGAAGTAATTCAGAAAATTTGACTTTTTCAGCTTTGCTGTGTGAACAAATGTAAAACGAAAAAAGAGCGTCAGACGACGAAACAAAAAAACATAGCAGGACAAGTCCTGACGTACAATTCAAAGAATTTTCATTGACTAAACAGAAAACTAGACCTAGAACGGACTATGAATGGATTGGTTAAACCATTTAGAAAAAAATCCGACCCAAAAAAACGAAAAAACAGTAAAAATCAAAGTCAAATTGCCGCATGTGAACAAAAAACCACTAGCGAGAAAGCGAATTTTTGTTCAAACACCGTTTTCTCACTCTACTTTAAATTTGGAGCGTAAAAAATTCACGCCGCAAAACCACTCGCTTTTTAGCTCCACTTCCTGTTTCGGCGTGACCAAAATCACTACTCCAATTTGACTTCAAAAATCATGAAAATGTGTGAACAGATCTTAAAAAAAAAGACAGCGCCCCAATACAATTCAAATTCTTTGAATTGTAAAAAACCAAGAGCACCGCAATATAGCTTCGCTCAGCTTACAGCTTCGCAGTTATAACAAACGGTAAAAGCAGTTATATACAATCGCCACGACTACCAAGAAAAAGATCAATTATTGGGTATATTAATTGGGCAAACAGTGGTATGTACAGTTGCACAGGGCATAAAAATATTCACATCTACTTTTTAAATTAATTTATAGACCATAATTCACATTAGCTGCAATTCATAAAAATATTTTATTGAGAGAAACCTTTACCCAATTGTACAATAACTTAGCGCAGAACAAATTTAACAAAGGGTGTTAGAGCCTATCAACAAGAGAGACGAAAATCATTCATAGTAGCAAGGCGAAGCAATTTAAGTTACCGTCTAAACGTATCGAGCCTTCATCAGACAATCTAGCTGTTTCCAACTGTTTATTCAACTTCTTTCCCCCGTTTCTTTTGTCGGAATATAAATAATCAGTTATAACCAAACTAATCGTAACCTGTCTTGTCTGATTCTTTCCACCTTGAAGTCAATTTAAATATTTAATCATTTTTTATTACAGTTATCGAAGTTTCCATTTTCAACTTCATGTTTCAAGGCAATGTATCACAACGATGATAATCACAACGTGTAAAGATGTTGAAATTTAGAAACGGAACATGGAACAATTAAAGAACATCAATAACCAGGAGTGCGGGAAGCACCAAGTCCACTTTATTGACCCACAAGTTGGCACAAGGAGCGTGGTACTTTCGTCCACCAAAGGACAAGCAATAGAGAGATCGATCCACATTTCTGCTAGATTCTTCTTTACTGCTTTTGTCATCCTCGATTGCTCTTAGAAGACATACACCGCAAGCTTCTGCTCCGAAGGTTGCAGTTGCGGGTGTGCATTCTTCGTTGGTTGAGGACAAGTAAACTGATGAAGTCAGCACCTAGATATAAAACCACCAACTGAATATTTAATTGCAAATACCATAATCTTCATAAAAGGAACTACGCTAAGGCCAACCAGAGCCATGCTAAACTTGAAAATGAGTATGGAAAACTTCAACGGTATTGATTTTGAACTTGAGTGAAAATTCAGCGAAAACGTCTTTTTGATTCAAATCACTCTAAGAGCTTTTTGCTCGGAAGACACAATGCTCACAATAACTCAGCGAATAGATTTTCCTCGTCAATTTATGACAGTATAGCGTTCATGACAATCACTAAGAGGATCACGCCTACACGTATAACTGGTGAGCATAATTCTAGACTTTTATAGCCACTTACAAACATACTGCTAGTCACATAAATTCATTCCTACAACCAGTGGACTACGCAACAATGACGCTCGAGTACTCTCCCTTTAATGTATTCTTCATCACATATATAGACCAACTTGGTACAATAACGCGCAGCCCAGTTAAGCTCAAAGTATTTAGACCCTTTTTGACGATGAGAAATTTTCACCTACCTCTTCTGGGAAAAACTGTTTGAGCTCACTCCAGGCTTGAGCAATTCTGTCAAATATCTGTGTGAGAGCGTCATCGTACAGTTTTGCCACGGTGAATGATCGTTTGATTCTCACCACAACACCATACACTAGACAAAGCCCAGTACAGAAAGAACTCCACTGTTTACTGCTCATCACTTCGCTTTTCACAAGTTCGTTGTCTTCCTGTTGCACCGCTTCAAGGCCACACCTCATAATCTCTTCACATTCAGTCACAAGTTTCAACCATACTTTTCTCTGCCGAGTGCCGTCACTGAACGCCTGCGCAAAACGAAACTATTAGAAACCTTTTGATACACCACAACGTGTATCATGCTTAACATGAAACAAAAAATTGGATTTAATTTTGTTTTGGACCTCAACCTTATAAGGCTTAGAACATTGATGTGCGCCCAATATCAACATAGGTATACTGAAGAAGAACATTATAAAAAATTAGATCAAAAAGATTAAAATTAAGCAAATTTCAATCTACGGCTGATGTTTGCTCAAAATAATTGCAAATATCACACCTCTGAACAAAAATTTTTTCACACCATGGTTTTTCTGTTTCTACAGGGTCAGGGAAATAATGCAGAAAAAGAAATTGCAAATATTAAATCAAACTGATAAATTAAATCAAAAAGTAGTAAGGGTTTCTCTGCGGCACATTTGAACAAATATGCGGTATGCATTTAAAAACATATTTGAAAATATAAAATGAACAAGGCGGCTCGGTAATGTGCGATGGCACATAAGGTTCCGACCCCGCCCATCCACAATTTTGGCATAATTGTCTACCAAATGAGAAACAGATGGAAAAACCCAAAAATATTTTTTGCGAATCCCAAAAAAGTCCAATTCTTTTTCAAAAAATTCTGTATGAACGCTAAGATAAATACGCAAATAACTCAGTGGAGTGAAAATTGATGCATTAGAATGCTGTAATATGTCAATATTAAGAAAGCGAGTCAAGACGAACAGCAAAATCAAACAACAACAACAACAAACATTAATTACATCAAAAAATTTGTCCCTCTTAAAAACTAAATTTGATAACAAAATCAACATACCGTCAGATAAATCTAAAACTAAACAAAAATAACTTATAAATCACCAGAAAACATATGCGACCAGTCCATAAAAAGGTTTGGTAACAATTATACAAAAAAGAACAAAAACAGTAAAGTAAAAAAATTAACTTATTTTTTGAAACAGTTAACTACAAAGTAATAAATACCATTATGAATCAATTAATATTACCACAAATTTACGATTACCACTGTTTCTATAGAAGGGCATTAGGACCTGTCCTTATTCATTTTTTAAAGCGGCTAAAAAGAACAACAAAAAAACAAACAAAATTTCAATTGAAACTTGCCAGAAAACGCTGTCTAAACCGTCAAGCCATATTTTGGCCCTCAAAATATATTCGATTGCGCCGTCTTCACACAGCTATAATGTATTACGTGGCCATTCATTAGTAAGACTAAGTAACAAGTAGACAAAAAAGCGAAGTGCTAAAGTAATACTTTTATTTTTTTTTGCGAAACAAAATTACATTCAATGTCATGAAAGGCATTAATTACAAAAAGAACTAGTTAAATAGGGTTGTATATTCATGAAAAAGAAGCCCTCGAGACCTGCAATTATCCAGAATATTTCTTGCATCTACAAAAATAACGTCAAATATGACAAAAATCAAATTAATTTACTTTTTTTTGTGAAAAACCGGTGTCGAAGCCAGTAAGGTCATAAAAAATTCTTTAAAAAAAGATTTTGGGACAACAATCCCTTTTGTTCCCTTGACACCCATAATGTCATATTTGACCTGTAATTAACTAACGAGATTAGGTAACAAAAAGAAACATAAAAAGAACAAAATTTCGAAATTGAAAAGTTTTTTTTTAATTTTGGAAAACGATTGTTTTCAAAGTCATGAAAGCCATCAGCTATCTACTAATATCAGACTATCGACTCATCTATTATCGGTTCTTCTATTTTTCCATGAAAAGCCAATGAAAGCTATCACTATACAGGAAATTTCATACGACCGAAACGACAAAGTATAAATGACAGTTGGACACAAAATTAAAAAATTCAATTGATTTCTTCAAGAAGGAGGCGTCGAGGCCGTTAAAACGATGATGTATATCTTTCAGGATTTTGATATGTTCAATTGTGCCTTATTCTGAATGCTAATAAGGTGACATGAGAACTGTCAATAATGTGATAATTTGACAAAATTAGAAAACGTGAAAAACTGGCAAATATCAAAACAAACAAAAATCTGAAATCTTGTAGTATCAAACCCAGAAAACAATAACTTCAGGCTTAAAACTGCAACCGATAATAAATGTTAAATCAGTAGAAAGAAGAAGCAGTCTTTCTTTGCTGACACTAAGCTGGAAGTTGAACAAATTAAGAAAAAAATAGAGGAAAAGTTAATTAAGCCATTATTTATTGAAAAGTCAATTATTTTTAAAAATAGAAACGACCATAAACTTTCAATTAAAAAATTAAATGCATAAGTTTGGAGCTGCTTAGCAAGCGAATTGGTTGGACCTATCACTCCTGAGCTTTGATTTGATATGTTCTGTTCTTTATTATTAAAAAAAAGTCTTTTTTTAAAAAAAAAGAAAGACCGACTGATTACAAACCAATTTTTTTGGATTGTAACAGTCCAAGAATGGCCCAAAACTAGCCCTGCTAATACTTATTGTCCATTAGGAACAAATGATTTTTCGAATGTTGTAGATATAGATAATTTGTTAGTTGAAAACTCAAAATAAATTCTGCATTTTTGATAATCAACGAGTAAAGTTAGCAAAAAACGGCAAAGTTTTAACTACAGTGCACTCTCAGCGAACTCTGAAGTAGAAATAGCCCCACTCTGAGTCTACAAAGATTGTATGAGTGTTGTTTTGGGGGTGTACTGTCGGCAAATTTAATCAAAGTGGACTAAAGTAGCTTATTTCGTGCTGTTTTTGATGAAAAAGGCTAAATTTTGAAATGTTTATCCAGGTTTTTTGACCAAAAAAATTAAATCAAAACAATCAACAATGCTTGTTCGTCTTCAAAAATAAAATGAACGACACTATTCTTAAAAATTATAACAAATTTTAGCAAAATTTACGAAAATTTAGGCAAACATTCCGGAAAAAGTGAATAAAAACAACGTGAATTCACTCTACTTTTCTTAGAAGTTTAAACCTCGATAACTCCCTGTAGAAAACGAAAATTAAAAAAATCTTTTTAATTCCATATTCTACGCTGCACGAGCTTTCTAATGATACCACTCTCAACTCTCTACGATGAATATATCGATCGGCGAAAATTCACGGAACAAAAAAAAACCCATTTGAGTATATAGTTCCTCCCCCCTCAAGAGGGTCGGAACAATAAGAATGAGCTTTGGTGAGAAACTGACATTTTTCAATGAACTCAGATTGACATAACTAACAACCCGTGTTCATGCAACTGAACGGTTACAGGACAACTTAACCAATGCCAAAATAAGAAAATGTGCACGCACAACCACCCAAAAATACAACACTCATTGAGGAACTTGGTTTAATCTGATCTTAGTCTCCAATAATCCGATTATGACATAAAGAAATATAATTTGCTGATGTAAGTCTTGGTATCAAAGTAAGTATAAATGTGAACTTTTGGGTATTTTTACACATTAAGTTATTTGTCATCGGGCAATAACTCAAAGACCTTCAACAAATTATCCTCCTTAGCATTCACTTCCACTTCTCGCCAATTTCTGCCACTTGAAAAGAAAAAACACAAACCGACTAACGTCGGATGAAATGCTCGCGAACGACAGGCGGGGGATTTAATTTAAGGATGGAGCTTAGAATTTGTTGGGCGCAAAAACTTGGACCTGATAGGTGTTCAACCCCGCGACCTCCTGGACAGCAGTCACAAATCTTAACCACTAAACCACAACTGCGCTATTACTCAACCACTAACAATCACTTTTATATTAGCAAAAAACTTCATTTCAGAAAGAGAGCAATTGAAATCACTCAAAAATGAAGGAATGAAGCTTGAAAAAGTCACAATGCTCTAGAACAAAACCGCAAATGGTCGAGCAAAAATTTTGCATAAAAATATCAACACGTTTACAAAAATTGCTCCAAACTTCGTTCGAGAGCAATTAATAACTTCGTTTGAGAGCAATTAATAACTTCGTTCGAGAGCAATTAAGCTTTTGAGTGAGGAGGGTCCAAATCGCAAAATCATTTGCTTTGATTTTATGTCTTCTCATCAGCTTTGATTAATTGTACACTAATAGACTAGCGCATCTCTAAGAGAGGTGCCAAGCGAGTTATGCCCTCCGGCCTTTACCTGTTAATTCCGTTTTTGAGGACCAAAAGTTAAAAACGTTAAACATAACCGACTAACGTCGGGCGAATTGCTCTCAAACGACCGGCGAGCGGTTGGCTTGGTCAGTAGCTAGCCACGGGGGGGGGGGGGGGGTGCACCGGGGGCTGCACTGGGTAGCTAAGTGCACATAATGTCCGCTGGGCGCTACCTGTTTATCCCGTTTTTGAGGACGAAAAGTCAAAAGCGTCAGACGAAAAATCGGTCGAGCGAAAAATCGCATAAAAAAAGACCGACAGGACTAATATAATTGCTACAAACTTCGTTTGAGAGCAATTAAACGAGAAATCGACGAAGCGAAAAAATCGGAGTTAAAAGACTTCAAGAGTAATATAATTGCAATAAACTTGGCTTAGGAACAATCAAACAATAGCTTAGCCATAATTGTAGCGGTGGTGAATAGGTGATGTGATAAATTCATGACGGAACAATTAAATTACAAAATTCAAAACAGTGAGATGAAGTCACTTATAATGATTCAAGATTGATCAAAGTATCGTGTGCATTGAAATGAATTTTGATGGGTTGTATGAGTTGCTTATGAGAACTCCGCAATTTCCAAGATTTCGCGACTACAGTCAATTTCAGATCCAGGTACGATGATAGTGACTGGAACTACAAATTTGTTGTAACAAACTGGTGAAAAATCAGACAAATGAATTCATGAGTACAAACGCAGTTCAAATGGTATATAGAAAAACTTTACTTTTCCAGGGATTCTCTAAAATAAATTGTGAACAAAAATAAACTTGTAACGAAGCAAAAAGCGTTTGAAGAGGATTTCTGAAATGATTCCGATGAAAAAAGAACAAACAAGGAGGCTCGTTAATGTGCGTTCGCACATTAGGTTCCAACCCGAGCTGATCTACATTTTTGACTTAATTGTCAACCAAATGAAGAGAACCAAAAACAGATGTTTGGGTTTTAAAAAATCGTTTCGCAATCCAAACTACTAATTGAATTCCACAATGCCATGCCTCATTACAGTGCTCACGAGATCTACCAAAAAGAAGACTACGAGAAAAAACAAACAAAATAAGCAAAACTAAAAAAAATTAACGGCAAAAAGTCAATACCTAAAAGTAAAAGCACCTATTAAACAACGTCAAATTGAAATCCGATGAAAACATTAACTGCACAAATTTTCTTTTATCTTAACTATACAGCAGATTTGATTTTTCCTTAATGAGATTAGTAACAAGTAAAAGGAAAAAATAATGAGGCCAAATCCAAAAATCTATCAACATTTTTTCTTAAAAATCAATAGCTTTTAACAAAATAATTCTTGACAAATTTACTAAAAAGTCATTTTGAAACTGACAGGGCTTGTCTTTGGTTAGACTGAGCCATAGAAACGGACTAAAGATAAAGAAAAGCTCAAGAAAATACAAATAATCTGCGAAAATACAAATTGTTGAAGCCATTAAAATCATCAGCTATTATCTAAATGTATTTTTTAAATTCAATTGTTATCAATACTAATTGAGCTAAAAGTACATTGAACAATTAAACAAGTTCACTTGGGCCTCAGTTGGAAATAATTGTGCTCTGTTATTACGCGAATAAGGTAAAAGAAAAAAATTGAACACTCACAAAACATTTATGAAAACGCATATTGTCCACAAACAATACTTCAGTTATGACAAAATAAAAACAGAAAGTTTAAATTTTGAATCACAAGGAGTTTGATGGGACTTCTCAATGATGAGCAACAGTAAAAATTTGACGAAAAAAAACAAACTACAAAATAACTATACAAATTACAAAGAACGAAAAAATAAAATTTGAAAACGAATAATATCATAAACTTTAAGACCAATGACAATGAAATGACTGCATAGAGTAATATCATTCATTCAATCTTCAATTAGAAGCTTATGAGACCTCTCAGCATTTTACGACTACACAAAGAAAAAAGAAACATCAAATTCTAAAAATATGAGACAAAAGTCTCGAAGCCCTTAAAAAAAGAACTTTTCAGAACAAACGTTTCTATTTACAATGATTTTTTTGAAAACAATAGGATTCTTTTTTCTTTAACTATGAGACTTCAAAAAATCAACAAATATGAACAAAAACTTTAAAATCACGAAATCTTTAATAAAACCCGTAGTATCAACATTAATTTCAATAGTTTTCAAACGAAGTCAGCAAATACGCTACCTTATGCCAAGAAGGGAAGTGAATGCTTTTTGTATTTGACCAGTCTTCAATAAGACATCAGAATAAGTCTTATGACTAAGAAAACAATACAAAACACAGGCAAAAACCAAAAATTCATTAGAAAAGTGCGAGAAGAAAGTGTCGAACCAATTTAATCTTCAAGCTTTTCTATTGAAAACTCTATCCATGATTTTTGTAACGTCTTATTTGAGGCAATGGTAACTAACAATATTAGGATAATGTGATAAGATTCCAAACGGAAACAAAATTATGACAAAAAAATGTCCAAAAACTAATAAAATATATATGAAAACTCGCCGCATCGAAGTCATAAGGCCAATAAAACAGCTAACCATATTAATTGTGGTTGAAGTAGAAAAGACGGGGGTACTGTCTTTACTGAGACTGACTTAGAGTTCAAAAAATAAGTTTAAGATCGGCTACTGTTCAAAACAAAATTTCCAAAAACTAATTTTTAGGTCTCAACAACCATTAGCTGTTCACTCAAAGCACTAGATAGGTTCACTTAATGCTCACTAGGAAGACTATTCCACTTTTAGTCAACGTGTCTATGGCATAGGACTTCAAAAATGCAGTAAAATCTTAAAGAAAATCAAACTTTCTATAAAAAAACGAACACTCAGAGTCGAAGCCAAATAAAATATGCGCGGTTCCTTGAAAGCTAATTTTGTTTCAATGGCCATCATTGGACTTAGAATGAGGTTTGTCATTAACGGAAACTAGATATAAAAGGTGACTATTCTCTTAGTGTCTTAAAAGAACAAAGAATTATGAAAATTTTTCTCAACAACAACAGCTCTCAAATAGAATTCGATTTTTTGTATAGTAAATTTCCCTACGAAACCATTACTAGTCTTTTTAATCGTCCATTGGCAACGCCAAAATGATGCATTTCAAAAACCGTCAAAGGTAATTTTAAATTAAAATTTTAATAGAAAAAACGTTAATTCGAACAAAAATTACGCTAAAAGTGAACAAAGTGAACCAAATATCCCGTGATCACATGAAACTTTTAACCTCGATAACTCCTCGAAAAAAAAACGAAATTCAAAAGAAATCTTTTTAATTTTGAATTCTACGCTGAACCAGCTTTTTAATGATACCACTCACATTTCTCTACGATGAAAATATCGATCCGCCAAAATTGTCAGAACAAAAAAAGCCCATTTGAGTATATAGTTTCTCCCCCCATAAGTGGGGTCGGAACAGTAACTACAGTCATCCAACTTAAAAAAAGGAAAAGGAGCAAATATAGCACCCAAAAAAGTTTATCAGAACTTCACAAAAGAGTTCAGCTTTCTCAAATTCATTCACCTTTCCAAATAAATCTTACAAAAGAAAATGAAAAGGGCATTTGTTAATCAGCCCATTTCTTATTTGAAAAAATTTCAAACTCAATAAGTGTTTTCAAACAAAGTTTTCTAGCCTTGTTAGTAAATAAATCAAATAACTGATAATTTAAAAATTTGCAAAATATTGAAAATTTTTTTCAAAAAGCTTCCAGATTTTGCAGTGAAAATGTTCAAAACCATTTTATGTCTCTGGAGTTATGTAAAGTAACCTATCTGAAAGACTTGAAAAGCTTCGTTGGCCAGTAATGATCGTTAGACTCGGAAAAGGACAAAAAGTCAAAAATTTTGAAAACAATTGCAAATAATAAAATGTTGCTAAAATTCAAGATATTAAAATCTTCAAAACCAATTCATTCTCTCAAGAGATTATCCATTATCCCTATTGCAAGCCTTTAACAGTTTCACTGGCTCATAAAGAACCATAAATTGGAACATAATAATTTTAAAAATTTGAAATAAAAATTATCAAAAAACTGCTAAAGGTGGAGTCATCAAAAGATTGATACCCATTCTGTTAGTTCTAGAAACTATGCGACAGCTTATTATCAAGCCTTGGAGAGGGCAAACATTTTCTAAAAATTGCTGATACTAAAAACATCCCATTGAAAAACATCCCATTGAAGTTAGAAGCCATGAAGTAACCTATAAGCAATTCCTAGAAGAGATTATGTGGCTCTTGAGGCTAGAGAAGCCTAAAAATGACAAAAAAAATCGTAAAAAATTGCAAGTTGCATAAAAAACTGCTGAAAATTGTGATAATAAAAGTTAAAAACTAATCCATGACCTAAAAAGATTGTCCCATAACTTATTATCAAACCCTAACGGAGACTTGTTAATCTGAAAAACCTGAATAAAGACAATAAAAGTCAAAATATCGAAACGATGGCAAATTTTGTAAATAAAAATGCTAAAATTCGAGGTGTTGAAATCTTGAAAAGGATTCCATTACAATTAGAAACTATACAGTAGCCTATTGTCAAACCCTAGAGGAGGTTCCTCGGCCCTTCAGGCCAGAAAAACCTAAAAACTGAAAAAAAAATTGCAAAAAAAAATTGAAAAAAACGCAAGTTTTATCAAAAAACTGCTAAAGTTTGTGATTCAAAAATTGAAAACTAAACCATGGCAAACAAAATTTTTTCAGTAAGTTATTTTCAAACCCATAAGGACGTTTTCTGGCCCCTGCGTGTGGAAAGATGTGAGAAATGAAAAATAAACTAAAATTTTTTAAAATTTGCACGTTTTGTCAAGAAAAAATGCTGAAATTCCTGATTTTAAGATGTTGAAACCATTCCACTACCACTAGAAACTATGCCGTAACTTTTTGTAAAAGTCTGGAGGAGGTTCCTTGACAAGTAGGGCTGAAAGAACTCAACAGATAACAAAAATTTTCAAAAAGCTTGAAAAAATTTGTGAACATAACCGACTAATGTCTGTCGAATTGTTCTCAAACGACCGGCGAGGGAAGGGGGGTGCACCGGGGGCAACAGTGGGTTGGGGGGCAACAGCGCGGTGGGGGTGGAGGCAATAGTGGGGGTCTCAACCTCTAAGAACCGCCCTTCACACCATAAGTATAAGTCTCCAAAACAGTTTGAGCTAAAACAGAGCTGAAAGGCTCTGAGAGCACTTAATGCCCGCTGGGCGCTACCTGTTTATCCCGTTTTTGAGGACGAAAAGTCAAAAGCGTCAGACGAAAAATCGGTCGAGCGAAAAATCGCATAAAAAAGACCGACAGGACTAATATAATTGCTACAAACTTCGTTTGAGAGCAATTAAAAAATGAAGCAGGACAAGTCCTGGCCTACAATTCAAACAATTTTTATTACGCAAAACAAATAGAAGTAAAAATGACTAGGAACGACACTACTCCAATTTGAATTCAAAATCATCAAAATGTGTCAACAGATCTTAAAAAAAGACAGCATCCAAATACAATTCAAATTCTTTGCATTGTAAGAAACCAAGGGAAAGCCAATAATAGCTCGATATGGCAACTATTAAAAAATATCAGAGCTGCAAAA
Organism: Convolutriloba macropyga; assembly: GCF_964194025.1. NCBI lineage: Eukaryota > Metazoa > Xenacoelomorpha > Acoela > Convolutidae > Convolutriloba > Convolutriloba macropyga. The sequence continues at coordinate 30,851,417 of NC_134476.1, read as the reverse complement.
TTTGCTACAAAAAGCCGCTCGAAATAGACTTGAAACTACTTTAGCATTAATTGAACTTGACATAAACTCAATGAACGCAAGCACAAAAAACTGCTCTTTCCAGAAATTGTTTAACTCAGTAATTAGATTAGAAAAACTTGCCAGAAATTTGTCCAAAACTTGCCAAAACATTGCTTGATTAACAACCCGATATTTTCGGTTTTTGTCCCATACGCTATGCCCCCCCCCCCCCCCCCCCTTGAGCAGGTGCCCTTACATAGTAAATCATTTTGGGGAAATAAGGAACGTGGTTTTGCGGCCCAAAGAAGCACGGGGGTTTCAATTAAAGTTTCTTTAAGGCAGGACGGGGTTGGTTGAAGCCTACTTCAGCAGTCAGGGGCTATAACATTACTAAAGGACTTTGGCTGCTTTCTGTAGCTTACATCACCAAAAAATGAATCAAATTTGAGCACTGTACTTTAATGCAATTGCAAACATAAGGAAGCATAATAAATAAAGACAAACTAGCTCACAATTACGACTAAATGAGTGCAATGTAATGATTAAGATCAGCAAATTCAATTTACCTTATCGACGTTGTCGAATGCGAAATTCTGGAAACATAACTATCATGACTCGACGCTCAGCATTGGACAAAAAGTAACAAAAGGAACGTGAACCGTTTCCTAACTTCACCCGGGCTTGATCGTGATATCAATAATTGATTTTTTTTCGCACCCGTTAAATAGTGTCAATCAATCGTAATGCTGAGTGCCATCTCTGTAAGTTACACAAACCAATGTCAACCCGAAAACGATTTAGTTAGTTGACACAAGCTTGGGAAAATTAACATTTTGTACACAGTGTACAAGGAAACGGATCCAACTAAACATTCAATTATAAAAACAACAATTGTAGCAACTAAAAACATTTTGGAGATGCTCTTGAAATAAATATTCACCGGTTCACTTTGTATTCAGAAATGCCAACCCTCCATTAAAGAGGTCATGAGATCTTTTCTTAGAACAGAATATTAGTAATTATAATAAACATAACCAAATAACGTCGGGCGAACTGCTCTCAAACGACAGCGAGCGGTTGGCTTCGTCAGAAGCTAGCCACGGTTTAGTGAGGCTAGCTTCAGCTTAACTGAAGGGGCGTGAGATGAGCGCAGCGGGGGGGGGGGTGCACCGCGGCGGGGCAGTGGGGAGTGCAACAGTGGGGGTGGGGTAGGGGGAACGGTGGGTGGGGGTCCTTGGCTTCACGGGGTGAACGATGCGCAGGGGTGGGCATTTAGGGGGCTGATGTGGTGGGCGGTGTGGGATCAATTTCTGATAACCGCCCTTCACACCATAAGTATAAGTCGCCAAAACAGTTTCTGTGAATCACATTCTTGGAAACTAGTGAGCTTAAAGGCTCTAAGAGAACTTAATGCCCACTGGGCGCTACCTCTTTATCCGGTTTCTAAGAACAAAAAAACAAATGGGTCATACCAAAAATCGGTCAAGCAAAAAATCTCAATCAGGATTAATATAATTGCTTAACTTCGTTTGAGAGCAATTAACAATTTCCCAAAAAAATAGTTAAGTCATATATGATTAAACATTTCTACTAAAATTCAGTGTTAGGGAGCGTAAAAAATGATGACATCACGCCACATTACAGCAGATGAAGTGCAGCATCAATAGAAGAGTTATATTTTCGCAGCGAAACCTTTTTTTGTCTCTGGAGTTCCGACATGTACCCCATCTGCAAGAATTAAAAAGTTTCGTGAGGCAGCAATGATCGTTATACTCAGGAAAGGTCAAAACTATTCAAATATTTTAAACAAACAATTGCAATTTTAAACAAGTCTTGCTAAAATGCGTGATATTAATATCTTCATAATCATTTCATTGTCTCCAGGGACTATCCAGCATCCCTAAGACAAAAGTGCAAGAATGGTCAAGCAAAAATTTTGCATAAAAGTAACATGTTTACAGAAACTGCCTCAAGAGCAATCGCAACTTCGTTACCATGAAAACTTTGTCCGAGACCAATTCAAAAAACAAAGCTGACAAATTGGCCGAAAATAGCAGCCGTTCACGCGCTTGATGCACATTGGGATTGAAACAGAAAAAGAAATAAAGATAGAAATTGACCGACTTTATAGTGTCCAAAAAGTGTTCTCATTTGGGGTACAATTTCAGTTCCATTCTCGAACTACAGTTAATTCAGCTTCTAAACTGAAAGCTATTAAGCTTAATACTGATGTCAGCTAGCAACCACTACAATGAACTTTGATATCCTAATGCACTATGACATAATGACCGGGCTTTATCGGTTCATCCAGTTTATTTTAGTTTTACTCCTTTGACATTGACCGTATTCACTACATTGCGTGATTCAATGCGTGAAAAAATTTAAAATCCATGCAGCTGAAACAGTGAGTTAGGTAAGTCAGAAGTCAAGCATGAAAATCGTGACTTATGTAAAACTAAATGTGATCAGGAGGTAAAGCGAATTTGAAAAATTGCGTACAATTCGGAGAATTTTCATTGATTAAACAAAAAACTAGAACTAGAACGGAATATGAGTGAATTGAGAAAACCATTTAAAAAAAAATTAGATCAAGAAAAAAACAGAAAATCAAGTTAAAACGCCGCATGTGATCAAAAACCACTTGGGAGAAACGAGAAAGAGAATATTGTTTCAAACAAAATACCTAGGCCTAGAATGAACAATGAATGGATTGAAAAATCATTAAGAAAAAAATCCGATCCAAAAAATCAAAACAGTAAAATCAAAGTGAAATTGCCGCATAAACTAAAAATTACTTTTGTTCGAACACCGTTCTCTCACTGTACTTCAAAATTAGGGTAAAAATTTTCAAGTCGCAAAGCCGCTTGCTTTTTCGCTCCACTTCCTGTTTCGGGGTGACCAAAATCACTACTCCAATTTGACTTCACAAATCATGAAAACGTGTGCACAGATCTTAAAAAAGGACATCGCCATCAAAATTCAAATTCTTGGAATTGCAAAAAAAGAGAGCGTATATATAATTGCCGTTGGGAGCCTGACGGTGGCTAATAATAACTGTCGTAAAAAAGTCATTCGCTCAACGCAGTACCTGAAGTTTTCTCGCTCAGCAAAAGAGATATTTAGATCACTTTCGTTTGTAGATAAAAACATAACCGACTCACGTCGGGCGAAATACTCTCAAACTCCGTCTAGAGCTAGCTCACAGATTTCGCAGTGAAAATTTTGAAACTTTGAAAACAACCGCAAACTTTAACAAAATCTTGCAAAACTTTGAAAACAACCGCAAACTTTAACAAAATCTTGCAAAAATTTGATATATTAAAATCTTCAAAACCAATTCACTGTCTCAAGAGACTATCCAATATCCCTATTTCAAGCTTAAAATAGTTCACTGGCTCAAAAAGATCCAGAAACTTGGAACATGATAACAATTTTCAGAAAAATTAATAATAATTTTAAAAAACGCTTAATCTGGAGTCATTAAAATATTGATAACCATTTTATTGACTCGAAAAACCATGTAGCAGTTTATAATCAAACCTTGGAGTAGGTCGCTGGGACCCTGGTGCCGGAAAAACGATAAAAATTCAAAAAGATTCCAAAAACCTTGAAAAAAATTGCAAACATTTTAAAATTGCTGATACTAAAATCTTGAAAAACATTGCATTACATCTAGAAGCTATGCAAAAACCTATAATCAAACCCCAGAAGAGAAGAGGTTATGTGGCACTTGAGGCTGAAGAAACCTAAAAAAATGACAAAATTTCAAAAAATTTGAAAAAAATGCAAGTTGCATAAAAAACTGTTAAAATTTGTGATAAGTTCAAAACTAACCCTTGGCGGAACTTTATAGTAACTTATGAACAAACCCTAATTGAGATTTTCTGTTAGGCTGAAAAACCTGAAAAATGACAATAAATGTCGAAAAAATTGAAAAGCTAAAATTCGTGGTGTTGAAATCTTGAAAAACATTCCATTACATTTAAAAATACTACAGTAACCTATTGTAAAACCCTAGAGAAGATTCTTCAGCTCTTGAGTCTGGAGAATCCTAAAAAACCGACAAAAATTTTCAAAAAAACTTGAAAAAAATGCAAGTTTTATAAAAAAAAAATTTGCTAAAATCAGTTATATTAAAAAACTGAAGGCTAATCCATGGCATATAAAAACTTTTCAGTAACTTATTATCAAACCCACAAGGGCGTTTTCTGGCCCCTGCGTAAGGAAAGACACGAATAATGAAAAATAATTGTCAAAAAAATAGAAAATTGCACGTTTTGTCAAAAAAACGCTGAAATTCGTGATTTTAAGGTGTTGAAACCATTCCACTACCAGTAAACTATGCAATAACTTTTTTTTATAAAACTGCTGACCAACAAAAACTTTCCAGTAATTTAATATCAAACCCTAACGGAGGCTTTTTGACCCTTGAGGCTCAAACAATCTTGAATAATGACTATAAATGTTAATCAATTGGAAAAAAATATCAAAAATATGCTAAAATTCGTGATGTTAAAATCTCGCAAGACATTTCATTTACGCTAGAAATTATTCAGTATACCCTGTTTTCAAACCCTAGAGGAGGTTCCTTGGCTTTTGAGGCTAAAAAATCCTAAAAAATAAAAAGTTTTATCACAAAATTGCTAAAACTTGTGACATCAAAAAGTTGAAAAACTATTCCATGGCCAATAAAAATTTGTCATTAACTCATTATCAAACCCCTTAGGAGATTTTCTGGCCCATGGGTCTAGAATAAATGTCAAATCAGAAAAAATAAATGTCAAAAAAGTTGAAATTGACCGTTTTGTCAAACGATTGGTAAAATTCGTGATGTTAAAATGTTGAAACCATTCCATTACCACTAGAAACAATGCAGTAACCTATTATGAAACTCTAGAGGAGGTTCCTTGACACCTAGGGCTGATAAAAACAAAAATTTTCAAAAAGCGTGAAAAAAAATTCAAAATAGTAGCGGTTATTCGTCAGTAGCTAGCCACGGGAGGGGAGTCCTCCGGGGCTGATGGGGGGGGGGGGGGGTGGGGTGACAACACTGGGGTGGCGGAGGGGGGGGCAACAGCGCGGTGGGGGGTCAATAGGGGGGGGGGGGTCAACAGTGGGGGTGTCTTCAACCACTAAGAACCGCCCTTCACACCATAAGTATAAGTCTCCAAAACAGTTTGAGCTGAAACAGAGCTGAAAAGCTCTAAGAGCACTTAATGCCCGCTGGGCGCTACCTGTTTATCCCGTTTTTGAGGACAAAAAGTCAAAAGCGTAGGACGAAAAATCGTTCAAACAAAAAATCGCATTAAAAAAGACCGACAGGACTAATATAATTGCTACAAACTTCGTTTGAGAGCAATTATAAACGGCACCTGTACTTCAGGTACAAACTGTCAAGAGCACCGCAATATTACTTCGCCAATTTACTTCGCAGCTATAAGAACGATGTTATACACTGGCTTGTGAACTCTGTTATTTTTACTCACAAATTCTTTTTCCAGCCCCATATAGCGTTCAGTTGCGAGTCCTTTGGCACTGCTTTTCTTTGTAGCGCCACTGTTAATCAGCTCAGCTGCACCCTCCGATCCTCCGACACTAACTTCATTCCCAACAGCTGAACTGTCACCCTTCTGGTAACACAAACAGACAGCAATCTCTAAACGCTGGCAACACTATCGATAAGCGAGAATGGGTGAAAGATTGCTTAAGTACTTCAAAGGTTACAGTGTGTACGGATCTTTGCACAATTTAGTTTAACTTGAGAAAGTCTCTCAATGTTCAAGAAGCGCAAGTACCAACAAGTGGGCATCTCCACTGGCGTTCCATAAAAATTTTGCACTTATCTGACTGAAAGTTTCACATACTGGCCAGGCAGAGCTTTATTAAAATAATACAATTAGTTAAAACCCCGAATAATCTCGAAATATGAGTTAAGATATGTTTGACGTTTGTGCAATTTATTAACTACCAAACTACTAATGTGCACGAAAAGGACAAAACTTACAGTTCCCAAGTTTTGTCCTTCTGTCCCACTTACAGACAAAACTTAAAACTTTATTGAATAGTATTTTTAAAAATTTTTAAAATTTACCTTGATCAGTTAATCGGAACGTCAAAACGGATAATCCGCTTTTTCTTGGAAAAAACTCAAACCGGTCAGATTAAAACCGCATTTGAAAGCCAACAATTAACTTGCAAGAACTGTCAGCTTTCTGCGTTCGTCTCCTAGACGAATGTCTTAACGCACTTAATTTTTTGTCACAAAAATGCTCTTAAAAATATCTTCCCTTTGAGAAAAAACTTAACTCGCCCGACCGTTGCGTTTTGAGATAATCCTAGAAATCGAAATGTAAGCAATTAGACAGGAAGTTGCAAAAAGGTACCTTTCGCAACTGTTAATCGTTCCATTCGACAACTCTGACAAGAATGACCACAACGAATGAGTCCTCCTAGGGTTTAAAATCAACAAAATCAGTGAAAATTTTGATGACAAAACAATCATGTCTCCACAAGAAATGAGACCAATAATCAAAATTGAACAATAATCTTTAGAAAGTGGCCTGAAAACTCTTAATGCATGAAACAAGACTTTTAAAACCAATCATTTCTAATAGCATTTGAGAAAAAATCGATTGTGAAATAAAAATAATGAACATAACGAACAAATTCGGATGAATTGCTCTCGAACGAATAGCGGTGTGTTTGACTAAATTAAAGCCTGGTTCACCAGTTTCAGGGAGATGGTTCGTAGTACAGGGGCAATAAAATGACTAAGGGGCTTCCTATAACGCTATTAGAGGTTGTTAAAAACAGAAGTTAAAACAGAAGAAACCAACTTAGGCACACTCTTAATTGACTTTGAGTAGTACCCTGCCTCCATTTGAGTTCAGCTGCTTAAAATGAAACGATATGTAGTTTATAAAGTAGTGAACGTAACAGTCAAAAATGGTCCAATTAACGCTTTGCATTAGAAAAGAGAGTAATTAATGCATTAGTTCATCCATACTTCGTTGGAGAGGAATAAAAAAGTCAAACGCATATGAAAAAAGATCTCTTTCGAAAAGTGAAAATGAGTCTACCTTAAAAAACGTTTAAAATACGCCTAAAATATCCTTCTTGCTTTTTTGTTCCCTTCACTGCTCTCAGTTGAATAAAATCGCGAATCCTCAATTTCTAATTAACCTCGAAAATGATCAAAATGAAAGCAATATCTTACAAAGAAAGATCGAAAGATTTAAATTCCCATTAGAGTTACAATTTTTGAAGACGATATTTTCAAAAATACAAGAGCAGCAAATCAGTCTAAATTCTTTAGATTGCAAGAAGACGCAGAACCAAAACAACCCATATTTTTGGACTGTAGTCCAAAAACAATGGAAAACATGGCTCAAAAAAAGTTCAAGTCTCCAACTCAAATGAAAGAAAAAACAAACCGACTAGCGTCGGACGAATGGCTTTTGAACGACAGGCGAGGAATTACGCTAGAGAAACTTTCATGGTGTAAAAACTTCTGATTGGGGAAGGGTTCGAACAAAAATCTCTCAGATGAGAACCTCGGGCATTAATCTCTACTCTACACGGGTCATTAATGGGCTTCACTCACAATCGGTTTTATTTTAGTAATAATTATTTTCTGAATGAATGCAATTCAAATCACTCAAAAAATCAACAGTCAAGCGTAAAACACGAGAAGAGAAATCGAAGGAGTCAAAGAAAAACTTTTGCATAGAAAACAAGTTTATATAATAATTGCTTCAAACTTTGTTCGAGAGCAATTAAATACAATCGTTCAAACGGAAAGAAAGTAAAAAGAAAAACTTTGATCCTAGTACACAGTCAAATGATGCGTCAAAACTATCCAGCAGAAAAATGCATAAATGGACTGACATCGGGGGAACTGACCTCAAACGACCGGCCAGCGGTTGGCTTCATCAGTAGCTAGCCACGGTTCAGTGAAGCTGTTTTAGCAGAAATGAAGGGAGTGTAAGGTGAGCGCAGCGGTGGGGGGTGGGGGGGGGGCGGTGGGGGGAGGTGCGCCGGGGGTTGATGGCCGCAACAGAGGGGGAAGGGGGCAACGGTGGGAGGGGGGTTTGGCTGCACGGTGCCCTTACGGCCTGAACGATGTGCAAGGCTTGGGATTGGGGGGCTGATGCGTGCGTGGGTAGGGGGGGGGGACAGTATAAGTCTTCAAAACAGTTTCTGTGAATTGCATACTTGAAGACTAGAGAGCTGAAAGGCACAAGGAGCACTAAATGCTCGCTGGGCACTACATGTTTATCCCGTTTTTCAGGACAAAAAGTCAAATGGGTCAGACGAAAAAAACCCTCAAGAGAAAAATTGCATAAAAAAGACCGACAGGCCTATAATTGCTACAAACTTCGTTTGAGAGAAATTGAACATAGCCTGCAGATTGCCGGAATAGCTGCAAAATAGACGTGGGTGTCGTAAAATACAGATAGAAACAGACAAAGCAATGAGTTGAAAAAATCTAGGGTCCGTAAAAGAAACTTAGTGTCTGTCATTGGCAGCTTTTTTGGGTACACAAAGAAAAAAGGGAGATTCCAATCTTAATACCCGGCGTTCGAAACAAACATTAAACATTCGGTATCCAGGACCTTGTGGTCGACTATATAACAATCCGCTTTGTTTCAGCAAGACATCAATTTTGAATCACAGCAATTTAGGTCACGTAAAGAACGAAGTCAATCGAAACAATTTTCTAGAACAAATGTAATACGTAAAAACAGCGTTAGACGACAAAAAACAGCAGGACAAGTCCTGAACAACAATTCAAAGATTTGAACAAACTAAAAACACTACTATGAAGCTTCTTAAGACAACAGTCTCCACTAACAAAGATATCATATTCAAAGACCTACAAGAAAGTCAACAGAAAACTACAATAATATAAACACAAATTTTGTGTGAATTATGTCCAAAGACGTAAACTTCGAAAGACCTCTACACAAAGCGATTTATGACCGCAAACGCCAACTCTGTAAGCAACCACGGAGAGACAAGGTCAAATCACACACAAAAAAAAACAACATTTAGCAGAAACTGCTTTTGCGATGACAATGAAGATAAGTTGCACTACGTCATTGAAACACGCATCTAAAATTTGAAAGTTTTTGAAAAAAATAGTGTCAAAGTCATTAAAATTATCAACAATAATTTTAAGCCCTTAAATGGATTAAATGATTCTTCCCTATTGCAAAAATGAGAGCGATCATTGATGACTATCATTAAAAAGACTGAAAAACAAAACTACAAAACATGCAAAATTCCCCAAAAAAACACATTTTCACGTAGATATTAGCGTCCAATTCTTGAAACACTATTAGTTGCCTTTTAAGGGGCTTAAAACACTGCAAGCACACATTATTTAAACACATGAACCACCACTTAAATTTGTACTCGCACAGAAAACAATGAGAATAGAAGTCGAATCACTGCAGGTGAAAATTCGCCATTGAAAACCTGTTTTAAACACCATTTTCTCACTTCACTTAAAAAAAGCTTTTCGAAAACAGTCATCCCTAAGAAATATTTGCTTTTCGCTCCTCTTACTACTCCAGCGTGACTAAAAAGATCTTTTCAATTCGACTTCTCATTGACTAGAAAAGGTAAAAGTGTGACCAGAGCTCAAAAAAATAGCCGGAAAACTCTAGAATGGCATTCAATACTATAGCATTCAATTTGGAAAAAAACAAATACAGCAAAAAAAAAGAGAAAGGAAAAGAAAAAGATAAAAAAAAACATCTTGGCAACAGCCGCCATTGATTACCATAAACCCAACTGGCATTAAAAGCAAAAATGAAAACTATTTTTTGTACAAGGAAACTTAAGTGAATTATGTTGATGTCACTCCCTAGTTAGACCAACTCCTTTTCGCTGATAAGGGATACAGAGGCTATATCAATACAAATAAGCATTGGAGATATTAAAATTTAATACAAACTTCAACTAACATTAGGTTTTATGGGTCCGAGCTTTTTCTATTATTCATTGGTTTTTTCAATACTGAATTTGTTAATTCTAGATCAGAGCAATTTCTTCAGAGCAACTGCTGCTGAAAAGCACTTTGAACAGAACGAAAAAAGAATGAAAATAGCCTAGATAATCAAAAAGATTTCACGCAAAATGTTGAACATGAACAATCTGAGAACTAAGTGCAGAGCGAAACAAATTTTAGTCGACCAACAAAAAATAGTGCCGCTATGATAGCAGGCTGAGAACATGAGGAGGATATTCAAAAACGTAACAAGCGATTCATCTCAAAAAACCAAGCAAAGGAGAGAAAAAACTAAAGGACAAAAGAAACGTGTTTTTTTTTTAATATTTGCTGAAACTTGTACAGTCTCAACGGATGTTTTCGGAAAGAATTTTAGGGACTAGTTTAAGCTTACTCTTCGAGCAGTTGCACGACACTTTAGCAGTAAGAAGTAAAAAATGCTAACAAACTACAGAACTGATTTATTTATTTTTAGAAAAATATGAACTATCAAACCTTTAATTAGTGTCACTTAGTGACAATAACCCTACAACGAACCCGAATTAAGCAAATGAAAATAAGGGAACACTCATAAAGGCGGAAAAACAGTAATTGATTAAAAAAAACTTTAAAAACGGAAAAATTGTTAAAATTTAGACTTCTCATCAATTGGAAAAAATATTAAGTGATAATTACAACAATAAAATCAAAAACGCCATTTTGGAGGAGGGTGGATGTGGTGTCAGGGGCGGTGGGGGTGAGTGGGTGGGGGAGGTGATGGCGGGTGACAGGGGTTAGCTTGCCCTAAAATTTGCCTGGGTTCAGACTAAGAGCCGCCCCCTCACACCCTGAAATTGTCTCCTCAAAACAGTTTTGGTGAATCGCATACTTAGAAACTAGTAAGGCTTAGGGCTGTTAGAGAACTTAATGCTCTCCGAGCGCTACTTGTTTATCTCCGTTTTCACATGGGTCAGACAAAAAATCGGTCAAGCAAAAAAAACGCATACAAAAAGCACTGAACTAAAATAATTGCTACAAACTTCGTTTGAGAGCAATTAAAAATAGCCTATGTTGTATATTAAAAATCTGGTCACAGAGTTGCATTTAAAACTCTAAATTTATTATTGAAATGGTCAGAGAACTCCCAAACAAACAATTACTTAAGCGAGAAAAGGGCACTGAACTAATATAATTGCTAAAAACTACATTTGAGAGCAATTAAAATGTTGCACATAAAAACTCTGGTCGCACAGTTGCATTTAAAACTCAGAGAACTCCCAAACAAACAATTAGATGGTCAGAGAACTCTCAAACAAACAATTACTTGTTAATATGTTTTAGAACAACCACTTTACCCGAAAAAGTAAAGTTAAAAACTAAAAAACTGCTTCGAAAAAGCCTGACGTGATCAAAAAATTTCGCTACACCTACTTTTCTCGCTCTCTCAAAAATGCAGCATGAACTGAAAATCACTCTCTTCTCTCTGATCTTCAATTGGTTCAGCCGCTGGACCTAATTATTAAGTTTTCACGCGCGGCATTGACTTTTACATCCTATTTCATATACACTCCAAAAAATTATCGATCAAAAAAGACAGTTCAGCAATACTCCTCTTCGAGTCGTGAAAAGACGGCGCACCAATACAATTCAAATTTTTTGAACAGCAAAAGTTCTTTGAATTCTTGCTGTTCAAAATTCTTTGAATTGAAAAAAAGCAGGAGCACCGCAAAATAGCTTTGCGCAGTTTACAGCTTTGCCGCTATAAAAAGAACAAAATAATTCTTTCTGAGCTTTTCATCCTGTACCAGGAACTACCGATAATTCTTAAGACATGCGGACATGCGTAACAATTCCAACCAATTCATTACCATAATAATTACAGTTTTGACTGGTTAACGTAAACAGCAATCCAAGTAAAGGTACCTCAAAGCTCCTGACTGTGCTTGTAACAGTTGCCATTGAGGCAGCTGGCTTTTTGACCTCTTCGGACATAATGGTCTGTTTGATCCGGTCGTACAATCCATCAGCAGAGACCTGTTGTTTAGCCCAGATCAGTCCAGACACGTCAGCGCCAGTATTCATGGTCGAGGACTCGTCGTCGCCAAATGCAGTCCACTCATCAACTGTCTCCGCTTCTGTTACATGATCTTGTGTCACTTGGCTCACAATTTCCTCGACTTCTGTGTTTTCTTGTGTTTCGTTAGTTCTCGATATTATGTCACTGTTGAATGCAGCTGCTGAGACATTGTTGGGCTCTTCGCTTGACGTCTGCACGCCAAATGCTTCAAAATTTGCCCAACTAGATTCCTCATCACCTCTTTTCGTAATCGCTTCATTTATACTTTCAGAAACTGAATCAGAGGAAGGCCGTGGAAATAACCCAGTGTCACTGCTACTTTCAACATTTAGGCTTTCTAATCCGTTATTCAAAACGTAGTTATCGGGTTGTTTTTCGTAATTCCATTCCGATTTATTTGCGGGAGCGGAGTCAAAGTTTGCCCAGTCGCTTTCTTCAACTGTAATATTTCCAAAGCTCGTTTGAACATTCAAGTCAATTGGATTATCACCAACAGCGGAATTAGAAATTAACTGCCCATCTTTAACGGTGTTTGATTGGAAAACTTCAGGAGACGCAATAGAAAACTGTGCGGAGGCGAAATCAGCAAAATCTGACTCGTTTTCTTTTGGAACAATTTGCAAGGCATCCGTTTGTTTTTTCTCAAAAACTTCTGTCATATCAAAATTTTCCCCTTTAGTATTAGTCAACTGACATTTACTTTTTGAATCTTCATTATCTGCAGTGTCTACAATGTTGACCAAGTTGTTTTCGTTGCTTTGATCATTCTCAGCTGAGTCAGGCATTAGATCTCTAAACACGGCGTACTTGTCAAAAGGCTGGACATTTGATTTATCAGGTTTCACTTCATTGCTAATGGTTGCTGCATCCAATGGAACTGAAATTCCGTCACCTACCGCCTCAGTAAAGTTCTGAAAATCTGTAAAGTCATCATCCTCATTCTCGGTAACGCTGGTGCGGACGTCCGGCTGAACGTTCTGGAATTTCTGGAACCATGTGTCTTTTTCTGTGTTCTTTTGCTGTTCATGACCTGTAGCTACCGAAATCGCAGTAATATTAAATGGCTTCTGTTGATTTAAATTTTGATTCGCGGTCGCTGAAGCCGCAACGACTCGCAAGCTAGGAGAAACGGCACCGCCTGGGCTCTGAAGCACAGATGGCAACTTGATTGAATGAGAGCTGATAGTTGAGCTGGATGATATTGTTCTATCTCTCGGCGGCCAATTAGTTTTTACCTCCAATGCTGAAGTCACTGCTGGTAATGAAGACTTAGGAACCGTGTCAGATAGATTGACCTTGCTGTTCCCAGTAGAGGTTTTCTGGTTATTAAGTATGTTTGCTAAGTACGGACTGAGCGACGGTTGAGGCGTTGCTGATTCAAAGTCGGCAAAGTCACCAAAATCATCACCACTTTCTTGCTTTGAATTAGATTGGGATTCAAACTCTGTTGCACTTTTATTCCCTACAAACGCTTTATCGGTGACCTCTTTTCCACTCCCGGTTGGGGAAAACGACGCTGAAAATGTCGCCAAAGTCGAAAGTGGAATTTTTGGGGACCCTAGAGAGCTCCCACTATTCTGGCGATTATGAAAAGGTGCCGGGTAGCCCTGGTTTCTACAAACAAAACTTGATGTGCTTGTCGACGTTGTGACATAGTCAAAATTGGTGGCTGATCGCTGGCTATGTTGCATCTTTGGCGCTAGGCTGTTGACTGGGGTGGAGGGTTCAGTAGGTAGCTGAAAGGGTGGGGCTACTGCAACTGGAGTTTGATTATTGGATACTACGTGCTTCGGACTGTTGTATGCTGATGCCATTTGACCAGGACTGGAGCAGGAACTTGACTAGAACAAATTTAGAATTCAAAAAAAAATGTTGAAGTATTTATTCTGAAAAATATAGTTCAAAAATTATTTTCTAAATGTATTAACTTCTTAAAAATGTAGAAAACAAAAACGTATCCTAAAAATAAATATCAGTAATTTCAGTAAAGATCAGTCATAAACATCCTAATAGCAATACCAAAAATTTTCAGAACGTCGGAAGAACTGCTCTCGAACGATCAAATCTATTACAGCCTGCTTCAGTCGGGAGCAAAGCGGGTTACTAAATTCACTTACAAGGAGCTTAAAATGACGTTATTAGAGGTTATTATATAGCACTATAACCACTTATAAAATTTAAGGTGACAAAAATTAAACCAATTTTTGGTGCAATTTTCCTTCGACTTCTACTAGTGAGCTGACGCCACCTGTGTTTAGCTGCTGATACTTGTGAATGAGAGAGAAATTCAGATAACGCAAACCAAAAATATCAAGTGCGCAAAAGTCACCCGAAAAGTCAATACGGCCATGCAAAAATTTTTTTGTAAACCAAAACGTTTACAAAAATTACTTCAAACGTTCGAGAACAATTAGAAAACCACACTTGAAAATTGATTGAAAAAAAGGCAAAAACCTGGAATTTTTTGAGAGGAAACAAAACTATAGATTGTGGCAGCAAGTCACCATAGATATTTCCAAGAAAAATCACAAAGCCAAATACTAAACGTTTATGAACACTTTGTATGAAACATAGGAATGCATTATTATGATTTTAAAAACTTCACATTGAAAAACGTAAAGTAGAAAAACAAGTAAATTTCAGAAATTTCATCAAAACGTTGCAAGCAGTGAATCTATATTCCTGTCTAAATAAATTATGCAAAAATAAATTATCCTGAGAATTATCCTTAACTAATAACACGAAAGATAAAACCCCAACAGTGCACATGAAACTGATCCTGGTGAATCAAGCAAAAAGATGAAAAAACAGCTGACGTCAAAAAAACAAAACAATCCGCGATAGCTTTAGATCTGCTATCACAAAAAGATAGCAAAAAAAACAGACAGAAAAATAATATTATCTTCTTTTTCTTAATTGTTGAAATGTTATATTTTGATTTGAAACATTTATATCTAATTGCTGCTTCCCTTACTCGCTCCAAACAACCTTCCACAAAAATGACAAACATTCGGTTAAATTATCTCCTTGAAATAAATTAAAGAAGTCAGTTTGAAATTAAGAAAGTATTCTTCAGAGTGAGCAATTTTTACAAAAACAATGAAAAATGGAAGTGCAAGAACAAATTAACTCATTCGAAATTGCATGAACGAATTAACAAAAATGATCGTGACGCTATATGTCCGTAATAAAAATCATGACGACAACATTTAGACACAGTCGGCCAATTTCCCGAAAATAACCGCCGTTGACGCACATCGGGATTGATACGGAAAGCGAAGAGGAGATAAAAATTGACAGACCTTTTTTCTTAAGTTTCAAAAAGGTATTCTAATTCGGTGTAGTTTCAGTTGGATTCTAAAACTATACTAAATTCATCTTCTAGAGTGAAAGCTAGTAACCTTAATAATAAAGTCAGCGAGCAATCGCTCTAATGAACTTTGATAACATATTGCAAAAAGACTTAATGACCTGGTTTATCGGTTTATCCCGTTTCTTTTGATTTTGCTCTTTTGACTTTGACGTATTCACTCCATTACGTATTTCAATACATGAAAGAATTCAGAATCTATTCAGTTGAAACAGAGAGTGAGGCAAGTCAGAAGTCAAGCATGATAATCGTAACTGTTAAACGAAAAACGTAATCAAAAGGCAAAGCGAAAAAAGATGAGAGCGCCTAAGTAATAGCCGTTGAGAGGCTGACGGCAGCTATTAAAACAATAGATGACCAACAATAACCTCAGCTATCGGTTTGCGGCTATAAATAAAAAACAATGAGCCAAATCGACCAAAAGACGGCTAAAAACGGTTAGCTGTGAGTACCACTCTTTCAAAAAAAACAGTCAAACAACCGATGCAGCGCGTAAACGATAACTTCTCTCGCTCAGCAAAAAAAAGTTCACATGGCAATTTAACTCACTTTCCCGGACACAGTACTTCCTGTTTAAAAAAACAAGAAAAACAATACTTCTCTTCGAGTAGTAAGAAAGCAAAATCATTACGTCCAACGATCGATTGCATAGCAATGGCGAAAATGCACATTCGCTAAAATTCTGAAATTAATAAAAGTTAGTCTCTTTGGAAAAATATTGAGCAAATGACCAAAATCAAATTTGCCTCATTATTGCACAAAGGTTCAGATTCCTGTCAGTTCCTTAATACATCACAAAGCAGCTCGAGCTTCAAGCAACTGTCCTAAAAACCTAAAAAGTTTTCTTGATTTCAATTATTGACTGATGACTGCGCAACAGACGTTTAGGTTACAAAAAGTCACTTGAGAAAATCTGGCATTTCGAAGTAGCTTTAGCACAATCACGTAACATTGCTTGCAAACACGACTTGCTAGTTTAAAACATGGCACTGTATATGGGAAAATCGGGCATTTCAAAGATCTGGCATTTAAAAAAAATGCACGGATGTGTTTCGATACTAAATGAAAACCTACCTGATAAGAGTCGGCTTGCGACTCAGACTCGCCTCCAGAGTAGAGAATATCTTCTGCAATGTAAACAATTCCCCCATCATCCTCTACGTCAAACTCGCCCCCCACTTCCACACCTACAGTAATATCCGGGTTGAAGCCATCGCAAGAAGATTCCATGCAGCTACCTGTTACAAATAGCTTTTCCAACAGACTTAAGATTCCCCGCACACAAAAGCCACTCGAAACCATTCTCACTATTAAATCAGTATTGATTAGACTAGCAGCGGTACATAGAGAACACTGTCTAATAACGCGACAAAGGTTTTGTTGACTTTTCTCAGATTTTATAAATTTGCAGATTTTTATCAGATTCCTAAAAAATCCACGATTGATTCAAATGACCAAAATCTGGATTGAAATTAGCACATAGCGGACAGCTCACCAAAACCTCTGCAGAACGCTTGAAAGTCCTAGAAATTGGATAGCAACAGAAAAACTGATCTGGAGTTACCGATACAATATAACATAACCGACTAACGTCGTGCGAATTGCTCTCAAAAGACCGGCGAGCAGTTAGCTCCGTCAGTATCTAGCCACGGTTCAGTGAGGCTAGCTTTAGCTGAATTGAAGGGGTGTCAGGTGAGCGTAGCGGGGGGCAACAGTGGGGGGGGGGGGGGGGCAACGATGGAAGGGGTTTCTGGCTGCACGGTGTCCTTACGGCCTGAACGATGTGCAGGGCTGAGGATTGGGGGGGGGGGGGTGGGTGAAGTGCGAGGGGGCTGATGTGTGGACGGGCGGTCAACTTCTAACAACAGCCCTTCACACCAAGTCTTCAAAACAGTTTCTGTGAATTGCATACTTGAAAATTAGTGAGCTGAAAGGCTCTAAGAGCATTTAAAGCCCAATGGGCGCTATATGCTTATTCCATTTTTGAGGACAAAAATCATATGGGTCAAACAAAAAAACGGTCAAGCAAAAAATTGTACTAAAAAGACCACAGGACTAATATACTTGCAAAAAACTTATTTCAATTGAGAACAATTGAGCATAGCCCGCAGATTGTCGGAATAGCTGAGAAATAGACGTGGGTGTTGTAAAAATACAGATATTTAGAAAGAAACACAAATGAGTTGAAAAAAGAATTCTAGCGTCCGTATAAAAAACTTACAAACTCAAAAAGTGTTTGTCAGTGACAGCGTTTTTGGCTAAAAGAAAAAAGGGATCGAACCCATCTCCACCGTTTGAAATAGAAGCATTAAACATTAGGTACCCAGGCCCCTTTGGTTGACTATATAACAATGCAATTCATTTCAGCAAGATATTTTGAATCAGAGCAGTTTAGGTCACGTAAAGAACGAAGTCAATCGAAACAGTTTTCTAGAATAAATGTAAAACGAAAAAACAGCGTTAGACAAAAAAACTGCAGGACTAATCCTGAGCTACAAGTCAAAGAATTGAAAAAATTAAAAACACTACTATGAACTTTAAAACAACAGTCTCCACTAATAAAGATTCATATACAAAGACGGACACTAAAGTCAACAGCAATCTACAAATTTTTAAAAAATAGTGTCAAAATCATAGTGTAAAATCATCAACAATAACTTTAAACCCTTAAATGGATTAAGGAAATCTTTAGAAAACAATGAGAATACAAGTCGAATCACGGCAGGTAAAAATTCGCCATCGAAAACCAAAAATCTGTTTTAAACACCATTTTTTTCACTTCACTTTAAAAAAGCTTAAAGTAAACTAGTCATCCCTCAAAATACTCACTTTTCGCTCTTCTTACTACTCCAGCGTGACTAAATAGACCTCTGCAATATGACTTCTTATTGGCTAGAAAAGATCAAAAAAAGGGTGAACAGGTCAAAAAATAAACCTTAAAAAACGTTCGACAAATATACGACTAAATCTATTTCTCGATTTTTTGCTCCATTAACTGCTCTCAGTGGAATACAACCGCCAATCGTCACATTCTAATTAACCTCAACAATGATCAATAAGAAAGCAATACATGATTTGCGCTAAGGCGTGAAAAAAGGCGTGAAATTTGAAAGTTTTAGAAATTTCATTCTCCTTTTCTCCGCTTCAACAGAAAAGATGGTTAAACTGCTTTGTTCTTTCACCGTTTGCCAAAATGTTACGCCACCAGATGTAGGATTTTCATGGTCTAAAAATACAAAAGCAACTCAACTTGAAGTCAAGATCCAGTGCACAATATGCATACAAACGTTACTTGAAAAATAACGGTTTCGAGGCCTAAAAGTCGAGCAGAAGACCCCAAAATTTGTCAAAAATATCAAAAAAGTTAGTTACTGATGTTTAGAAAGATCCCAAAACCTCACTGGAGCGCATTAGAGTGGCTCATTACGCTTTCTCTTGCTACGATACAATTTCCAAAGGTACAGTAAGACGAATTCTCAAAAAATAGGTCGTTTTTTCAAGAAAGGCTGCAAAAGTCAGTTGGAAAAAAAGCAAGTGTTTTTGATCAAAATGGTGTATCAATATGCTTAAGAAGCCGTTGCCCTTCTGGCAGAACATTGTTTTTACTGATGAAACAAGGGTGCGCATCTCCAGCGACGGAATTGTTAGTTCTTCGAAGAAATGGAACGAGATTTCTTGAAAAAAAAAACACAAAAAATTTGAGTTCGAAAAAACGATCACTTATGTTTTGGGGTACAATACAATCAGATGAACGGAAATTGCTTGTTAAGTCTCGAAATAAGCTAAACGCTGTCGGTTATTTGTAATTTTCGAAAATTTACGAAAAATTCATTTCCTGGACATTATTTTTTAACAAGATAATGCTCCTCTGCATAAATCGACGATTATCGGCAATTTTTTCCAAGAAAACGAGTGAAAGGTACTGGAATGGCCAGCATACAGTCCATATCTGAATTCTATTGAAAATTTATGGGCGATTTTGAAGCAACAATTACGAAAACAGAGTTTTTTGGGAAAATTTAGAAAAAAAAGTTTGTGAAATTTGGAATGAAATTGATGCAGACGTCGTGAAAACCTGTATGAAAACAATACCAAACGTCTGCGAGACGTCAAAAAAGCTAAAGGTGTAATGACGCGTCATTAGAGAACAAAATTTCAACTGAAAACGTTATATTATTTGACGTTTGTATTGCTTTTCAAAAAATCTTTAGGTATACGTAGCTTTTTGGTACCATAGTGTATCTTACAAAGAAAGACCAAAAATTTAAATTCCCATAAGACTAACAATCTTTGAAGACGATGTTACTTAAAAATACAAGTGCAGTCTATCAATGCAAATTCTTTAGATTGCAAGAAGACACAAAACCAAAACAACCCAGATTTTCGACTGTAGTCCAAATACTATGGCAAAAATAGCTCAAAAAAGTTCAAGTCTCCAATTCAAAAGAAAAACAAATCCACTAACGATGGAAGAAATGCTCTCGAACGACAGACCAAGAATTAAGCCAGAGAAACTTCCGAGGTGTAAAAATATCACTGGGGAGGGGTTCGAACCAAGATCTCTCGGACGAGAATCGATAACATTCATCTCTACTCTACACGGGTCATGTACGGGCTTCGCTCACAAGCGGTTTACGTTCAGCAAGAAATATTTTCTGAATGAGTGCAAAACAAATCCCTCAAAAAGATCAACAGTCAAGCGTAAAAAGTCGCACGAGAAGTGAAACCGAAAGAAACGTGTTTGCACAGAAAACACGTTTACAATAAGTGATTCAAACTTTGTTCGAGAGTAATTAGATACAATCGTTAAAAGAGAAGGAATGTAGAAGGAAAATTTTTATCCTAGTACAAAGTCAAACGATGCGTGGAAACTATTCAGCAAAAATGCATAAATGGACTAACATCAGGGCGAATTCCCCTAAAACGACCGGCCAGCGGTAGGCTTCGTCAGTAGCTATCCACGGTTGTGAGGCTAGCTTTAGCTTAAATGAACCAGCGTGAGGTCAACGGTTGGTGGGAGAATGTTTGGCAGCACAAGGCCCTTCCGGCCTGAAAAATGTGCAGGCGTGGGGGCTGATGGGGGGGTTGTAGTGTCAACCTCTAAGAACCGCCCTTCACACCATAATTATAAGTTCCCAAAACAGTTTCTGTAAATCGCATACTTGGAGACTAGTGAGCTAAAAGGTTCTGAGAGAACTTAATGCCCACTGAGCCCTTCCTCTTTATCCATCAACAAAGAGTTAAGGAAAGAGAGAGAGAGAGAGAGAGATAAAACCTGAAAAAGAAAGAGAAGGGAATCAACTCTAACCAACAGAGAGAGAGAGAGAAAGGAAGATAGCTATGAGTATTTTTCCGGATGAGATTCGACACCTTAACTTTTAGTCTTCTAGCATTGATAAAAATTAAGTTGAAAAACTGATAAGTACAAAAATCAACAGAAAACTTTCCAGATCTTACAAGGAAAAAATATTTAAAACCATGTAACCCATCTGCAAGACATAAAAAGTTTCCTTGGCCAGTAATGATCGTTAAACTCATAAAAGAACAAAAATATTCGAAAATTTTGAAAACAATTACAAAATTGAAAATCTTGCTAAAATTCGCGATATTAAAATCTTCAGAACCATTTCACTGTCTCGCGAGACTATACAGTATCCCTATTTCAAGCCTTTAAAAGTTTCACTGCCTCAAAGATCCAGTAACTTGAAACATGATAATTTTCCGAAAAATTGAAAATTTAAATTTTATCAAAAATTTGTTAAAACTTGTGTCATTAAAATATTGATAACCATTCCATTAACTCTAGAAACTATGCAAAAACTATTGTCAAACATCGGAAAAAACTTGAAAAAATTGAAAACCTAAAAAATAATTTTAAAAATTATTCAAATTTGTGTTTGAAAATCTTGAAAAACATTCCACTACATCCAGAAGCTCTGCAGTAACTTGTTATCAAACCATGGAGGAGGTTCCTTGACTCTTGAGGCCGGAGAAACCAAAGAACGACAAAAAATCTGAAAATAGCAAGTATTATCAAAAGTTGCGATATTAAAAAATGAAAACTATTCCGCTGCCAATTTGTGTTCCTGAGGCTGAAAAAACCTGAATAGTGACAAAAAATGTCAAAACATGTCAAAGAAAAGAAAAAAATGCAAGTCTTGTAAAAAAAAGCAAAAATTCGTGATGTTAAAATCTTGAAAAACATTCCGTTTCATCTAGAAAACATGCAGCAACCTATTATCAAACCCTAGAGGTGGTTCCATGGCTCTTGATGGTTGAGAAGCCTAACAAATGAGAAGGCTAGAGAAACTTTCGTGGTGTAAAAATTTGACGGGTGAGGGGTTCGAACTAAGATCTCTTGGATGAGAATCGCGGACATTTATCTCTACTCTACAAGGATCATGTATGAGCGTCGCTCACAATCGGTTTCATTTCAGTAGGAATTATTTTCTGAATGAAAGCAAAACAAATCACTCAAAAAATCAACAGTCAAGCGTAAAACTTCGCACGAGAAATGAAACCGAAAGAAACGTGTTTGCATTGAAAACACAATTACAATAACTGCTTCAAACTTTGTTCGAGAGTAATTAAATACAATCGTTAAAAGAAAAGGAATGTAGAAGGAAAATTTTTATCCTAGTACAAAGTCAAACAATGCGTGGAAACTATCCAGCAAAAAATGCATAAATAGACTAACATCAGGGCAAATTGCTTTCAAAGTACCGGCCAGCAGTTGACTTCGTCAGTAGCTAGCCACGGTTCAGTGAGGCTAGCTCTAGCTAAAATGAAGGAGTGTGTGGTCAACGGTGGGTGGGGGAATGTTTGGCAGAGAGAGAGAGAGAGAGAGAGAGAGAGAGAGAGAGAGCGAGAGATAAAACCCGGAAGAGAAAGAGAAGGAAAAAAACTCTAACTAACAGAGAGAGAGAGAGAATGTGCGTATTTTTCAGGATGAGATTCGACATCGCAACTTTTAGTTTTCTAGCATTGAAAAAAATTAAATCATATAAAAAAATGATAAGTGTTTAAAATGTTTAAAACCATGTAACCCATCTGCAAGACTATTCAAAAATTTTTAAAACAAAAGCAAAATTGAAAATCTTGCTAAAATTCGCGATATTAAAATCTTCAAAAAGATTTCATTGTCTCGCGAGACTATACAGTATCCCTATTTCAAGCGTCTAAAAATTTCACTGGCTCAAAGATCCAGTGAAACATAATTTTCCAAAAAATTGAAAATTTGAATTTTATCAAAAATTTGTTAAATCTCTAGTTATTAAACACAATTACAATAACTGCTTCAAACTTTGTTCGAGAGTAATTAAATACAATCGTTAAAAGAGAAGGAATGTAGAAGGAAAATTTTTATCCTAGTACAAAGTCAAACAATGCGTGGAAACTATCCAGCAAAAAATGCATAAATAGACTAACATCAGGGCAAATTGCTTTCAAAGTACCGGCCAGCAGTTGACTTCGTCAGTAGCTAGCCACGGTTCAGTGAGGCTAGCTCTAGCTAAAATGAAGGAGTGTGTGGTCAACGGTGGGTGGGGGAATGTTTGGCAGCACGAGGCCCTTCCTGGCTGAACGATGTGCAGGGGTGGGGATTGGGCGGACTGATGGGGGGGTTGTGGTGTCAACCTCTAAGAACCGCCCTTCACATCATAAGTATAAGTCCACAAAACAGTTTCTGTGGATCACAAACTTGGAGACTAGTGAGCTGAAAGGCTCTAAGAGAGCTTAATACCCACTGGGAGCTTCCTCCTTGTACGGTTTCTGAGGACGAAAAGTCAAAGAAGTCATATCAAAAATCGGTCAAGCGAAAAACTAATAAAAAGACCAAGAGGGTTAATATAATTGATAAAAACTTCGTTTGAGAGAAATTAACAATGATATCAAAAAAATGCTAAAAATGTCATTTATGATAACATTATTGCAACAATAATTCAGCGTTAGTGAGGGTAATAGAAGCTATCTCGACACATAACAGCAGCTGATGTGCGACATCAACAAAAAGTAAAGGAAAGAGAGAGAGAGAGAGAGAGAGAGAGAGAGAGAGCGAGAGATAAAACCCGGAAGAGAAAGAGAAGGAAAAAAACTCTAACTAACAGAGAGAGAGAGAATGTGCGTATTTTTCAGGATGAGATTCGACATCGCAACTTTTAGTTTTCTAGCATTGAAAAAAATTAAATCATATAAAAAATTGATAAGTGTTTAAAATGTTTAAAACCATGTAACCCATCTGCAAGACTATTCAAAAATTTTTAAAACAAAAGCAAAATTGAAAATCTTGCTAAAATTCGCGATATTAAAATCTTCAAAAAGATTTCATTGTCTCGCGAGACTATACAGTATCCCTATTTCAAGCGTCTAAAAATTTCACTGGCTCAAAGATCCAGTGAAACATGATAATTTTCCAAAAAATTGAAAATTTGAATTTTATCAAAAATTTGTTAAATCTCTAGTTATTAAAATAGTGATAACCAAACTATGAGCTCTTGAAACTACGCAGAAACTATTATCAAACAATGGAGGAGGTCTCTGGGGCACCTGGTGCCGGACGAAAATAAAAAAAAATTAAAATGAAAACTTGAAAAAATTGCAAATAATTTTTAAGAATTATCTAAATTTGTGATATGAAAATCTTGAAAAACATTCCACTACATCCAGGAGCTCTGAAGTAACTTCTTATCAAACACTGGAGGGGGTTCCTTGGCTCTTGAGGCCGGAGAAACCAAAAACGACAAAAAATCTGAAAATAGCAAGTTTTATCAATAGTTGCGATATTAAAAAGTTGAAAACTATTCCGCAGCCAATATGTGTCCCTGACGCTGAAAAAAGCTGAATAGTGACACCAAATGTCAAAACATGTCAAAGTAATGGAAAAAAATGCCAGTTTTGTAAAAAAAAAAGCAAAAAATCGTATGTTAAAATCTTGAAAAACATTCCGTTTCATCTAGAAAACATGCAGCCCCCTACTATCAAACCCTAGAGCTTGTTCCATGGCTCTCGATGATTGAGAAGCCTAACAAATGATAAAAAGGCTAGAGAAGCTTTCGTGGTGTGAAAATTTGACGGGTGAGGGGTTCGAACCAAGATCTCTCCGATGAGAATCGCGGACATTTATCTCTACTCTACAAGGATCATGTATGAGCGTCGCTCACAATCGGTTTTATTTCAGTAGGAAATATTTTCTGAATGAATGCAAAACAAATCACTCAAAAAATCAACAGTCAACCGTAAAAAACACACGAGAAGTGAAACCGAAAGAAACGTGTTTGCATAGAAAGCACGTTTACGATAACTGCTTCAAACTTTGTTCGAGAGCCATTAAATACAATAGTTAAAACAGAAGGAATGTATAAGGAGAAATTTTATCCCAGTACAAAGTCAAACGTTGCGTGGAAACTATCCAGCGGAAAAATACATAGATGGAATAACGTCGAGCGAATCGCCCTCACACAACCGGCCAGCGGTTGGCTTCGTCAGTAGCAAGCCAAGGTTCATTGAGGCTAGCTTTAGCTAAAATGAACCAGCGTTAGGTCAACAGTTGGTGGGGGAATGTTTGGCAGCACGAGGCCCTTCCGGCCTGAAAGATGTGCAGGGGTGGGGGCCGATGGGGGGTTGTGGTGTCAACCTCTAAGAACCGCCCTTCACACCATAATTATAAGTCCAAAAAATAGTTTTTGTGAATCGCATACTTGGAGACTAGTGAGCTCGAAGGCTCTAGGAGAACTTAATGCCTACTGGGAGCTTCCTCTTTATACGGTTTCTGAGGACGAAAAGTCAAAGAAGTCATATCAAAAATCGGTCAAGCGAAAAAACTAATAAAAAGACCAAGAGGGTTAATATAAATGATAAAACTTCGTTTGAGAGAAATTAACAATGATATCATAAAAATGCTAAAAATGTCATTTATGATAACATTTATTGCAACTATAATTGAGCGTTAGTGAGGGTAAAAGATGCTATCTCGCCACATAACAGCAGCAGATGTGCGGCATCAACAAAAAGTAAAGGAAAGAGAGAGAGAGAGAGAGAGAGAGAGAGAGAGAGAGAGAGTGATAAAACCCGGAAGAGAAAGAGAAGGAAAAAAACTAACTAACAGAGAGAGAGAGAGAGATGTGCGTATTTTTCAGGATGAGATTCGACATCGCAACTTTTGGTTTTCCAGCATTGAAAAAAATTAAATCATATATAAAACTGATAAGTGTTTAAAATGTTTAAAACCAGGTAACCCATCTGCAAGACTTAAAGTTTCCTTGGCCAGAAATGATTGTTAAACTCAAAAAAACAAAACTTCAAAAAATTTTAAAACAAATGCAAAATTGAAAATCTTGCTAAAATTCGCGATATTAAAATCTTCATCTCGCGAGACCATACAGTATCCCTATTTCAAGCCTTTAAAAGTTTCACTGGCTCAAAGATCCAGTAACATGAAACATGACAATTTTCCGAAAAATTGAAAATTTAAATTTTATCAAAAATTTGTTAAAACTTGAGACATTAAAATATTTATAACCATTCCATTAACTCTAGAAACTATGCAAAAACTTTTATCAAACATCGGAGGAGGTCCCTGGTGCCGGAAAAAAAATCAAAATATTAAAAACACTAAAAACTTGAAATTGAACCTAAAAAAAATTTAAAAATTATTTAATTTTGTGCTATGAAAATCTTGAAAAAAATTCCAATACATATAGAAGCTCTGCAGTAACTTGTTATCAAACACTGGAGGAGGTTCATTGGCTCTTGAGGCAGGAGAAACCAAAAAACGACAAAAAATCTATAAATAGCAAGTTTTATCAAAAGTTGCGATATTAAAAAGTTGAAAACTATTCCGCTGCCAATATGTGTCCCTGAGGCTGAAAAAACCTAAATAGTGACACCAAATGTCAAAAAAAGAAAAAAAATTGCAAGTTTTGTAATAAAAAGCCAAAATTCGTGATGTTAAAATCTTGAAAAACATTCCGTTTCATCTAGAAAACATGCAGCAACATATTATCAAAACCCAGAGGTGCTTCCATGGCTCTTGATGGTTGAGAAGCCTAACAGATGACAAAAGGCTAGAGAAAATTTCCTGGTGTTAAAATTTAACGGGTGAGGGGTTCGAACCAAGATCTCTCGGATGAGAATCGCGAACATTTATCTCTACTCTACAAGGATCATGTATGAGCGTCGCTCACAATCGGTTTCATTTCAGTAGGAATTATTTTCTGAATGACTGCAAAACAAATCACTCAAAAAATCAACAGTCAACCGTAAAAAGTCACACGAGAAGTGAAACCGAAAGAAACGTGTTTGCATAGAAAGCACGTTTACAATAACTGCTTCAAACTATGTTCGAGAGCAATTAAATACAATAGTTAAAACAGAACGAATGTAGAGGGAAAAGTTTTTATCCCAGTACAAAGTCGAACGAAGCGTTGAAACTATCCAGCAAAAAATACATAGATGGACTAACGTCGAGCGAACCACCCTCAAACAACCGGCCAGCGGTTGGCTTCGTCAGTAGCAAGCCAAGGTTCAGTGAGGCTAGCTTTAGCTAAAATGAACCAGCGTTAGGTCAACAGTTGGTGGGGGAATGTTTGGCAGCACGAGGCCCTTCCGGCCTGAACGATGTGCAGGGGTGGGGGCTGATGGGGTGGGGGGTTGTAGTGTCAAACTCTAAGAACCGCCCTTTACACCATATTTATAAGTCCACAAAATAGTTTTTGTGAATCGCATACTTGGAGACTAGTGAGCTGAAAGGCTCTAGGAGAACTTAATGCCCACTGGGAATTTTTTCTTTACACGGTTTCTGAGGACGAAAAGTCAAAGAGGTCATACCAAAAAAATCGGTCAAGCGAAAAAACTAATAAAAAGACCAAGAGGCTTAATATAATTGATAAAACTTCGTTTGAGAGAAATTAACAAAGATATCATAAAAAAGCTAAAATGTCATTTGTAATAACATTCATTGCAACTATAATTCAGCGTTAGTGAGGGTAATAGATGCTATCTCGCCACATAACAGCAGCTGATGTGCGGCATCAACAAAAAGTAAAGGAAAGAGAGAGAGAGCGAGAGATAAAACCCGAAAGAAAAGAGAAGGAAAAAAACTCCAACAAACAGAGATATATATATATATATATATATATATATATAAATACATATATATATATATATATATATATATATATATATATATATACGTATTTTTCAGGATGAGATTCGACATCGCAACTCTTAGTTTTCTAGCATTGAAAAAAATTGAATAAAAAACTGATAAGTCCAAAACAACACAAAAGTTTCCAGATCTCACAAGGAGAAAATATTTAAAACCATGTAACCCATCTGCAAGACATAAAAATTTTCCTTGGCCAGTAATGATCGTTAAACTCAGAAAAGAAAAAAAATAATCGAAAATTTTGAAAATAATTGCAAATTTGAAAATCTTGCTAAAATTCGCGATATTGAAATCTTCAGAACCATTTCATTGTCTCGCGAGACTATACAGTATCCCTATTTCAAGCCTTTAAAAGTTTCACTGGCTCATAAAGATCCATGGACAATAAAAAATTTTCAGTACCTTATTGTCAAACCCCTAAGAACGTTTTCTGGCCCCTGCGTGTTGAAAGACGTGAATAAAGAAAATGTCAAAAAATTGAAAAAATTTGCACGTTTTGTCAAAAAAATGCTGAAATTTGCGATTTTAAGAAGTTGAAACCATTCCACTACCACTAGAAACTATGCAGTAATTTTAATAGAACTCTGGAGGAGGTTCCTTGACAACTAGGGCTGAAAGAACTCATAAAAAGTTATAATTTTCAAAAACTAGAAAAAATTGTGAAAATTTATATAAATTTGAGACTTTTTTTGGGGTACCAAAACATTAGCTCTTAAAATGGTCATAAAAATTAATAACGTCTTGCAAAAGACATTTATCAACATTTTGGGCTCAAAAACTCCTAAAAATGACCTTTCAACCTTAAACTACGGCTTTCGCAGTAGTTTCACTACACTTAGCTCTTGAAGGAATACTAAATACTTCAAATTTTGTTCGAGAGCAATTTAATACAATAGTTTAAACAGAAGGAATGTAGAGGGAAAAGTTTTATCCCAGTACAAAGTCAAACGATGCGTGGAAACTATCCAGCAAAAATAACAGATAGACAAACGTCGAGCGAATCGCCCTCAAACAACCGGCCAGCGGTTGGCTTCGTCAGTAGCAAGCCAAGGTTCAGTGAGGCTAGCTTTAGCTAAAATGAACCAGCGTTAGGTCAACAGTTGGTCGGGGAATAATTGACAGCACGAGGCCCTTCCGGCCTGAACGATGTGCAGGGGTGGGGGCTGTTGGGGGGTTGTAGTGTCAACCTCTAAGAACCGCCCTTCACACCATAATTATAAATCCACAAAATAGTTTTTGTGAATCGCATACTTGGAGACTAGTGAGCTCGAAGGCTCTAGGAGAACTTAATGCCTACTGGGAGCTTCCTCTTTATACGGTTTCTGAGGACGAAAAGTCAAAGAAGTCATATCAAAAATCGGTCAAGCGAAAAAACTAATAAAAAGACCAAGAGGGTTAATATAATTGATAAAAACTTCGTTTGAGAGAAATTAACAATGATATCAAAAAAATGCTAAAAATGTCATTTATGATAACATTTATTTCAAATATAATTCAGCGTTAGTGAGGGTAATAAATGATATCTCGCCACATAACAGCAGCTGATGTGCGGCATCAACAATGAGTAAAGGAAAGAGAAAGAGATAAAACCTGAAAGAGAAAAAGAAGGAAAGAAACTCCAACTAACAGAGAGAGAGAGAGAGATGAGTATTTTTCAGGATGAGATTCGACACTGCAACTTTTAGTTTTCTAGCATTGATAAAAACTGAATCATATAAAAAACTGCTAAGTGTTTTATAATTTTAAAACCATGTAACCCATCTGGAAGACCTATAAATTTCCCTTGGCCAGAATTGATCGTTAAACTCAAAAAACAAAATTATTCAAAATTTTTAAAAACAATAGCAAATTTGAAAATCTTGCTAAAATTTGCGATAATAAAATCTTCAGAAAGATTTCATTGTCTCGCGAGACTATACAGTATCCCTATTTCAAGCCTCTAAAATTTTCACTGGCTCAAAGATCCAGTGAAACATGATAATTTTCCAAAAAATTGAAAATTTGAACTTTATCAAAAATTTGTTAAATCTCTAGTTATGAAAATAGTGATAACCAAAATATGAGCTCTTGAAACTACGCAGAAACTATTATCAAACAATGGAGGAGGTCCCTGAGGCACCTGGTGCCGGACAAAAATAAAATTAAAAATACTAAAAACTTGAAAAACTTGCAAATAATTTTTTAGAATTATCTAAATTTGTGATATGAAAATCTTGAAGAACATTCCACTACATCCAGAAGCTCTGCAGTAACTTGTTATCAAACCCTGGAGAAAGTTCCTTGGCTCTTGAGGCCGGAGAAACGAAAAACGACAAAAAATCTGAAAATAGCAAGTTTTATCAATAGTTGCGATATTAAAAAGTTGAAAACTATTCCGCAGCCAATATGTGTCCCTGACGCTGAAAAAAGCTGAATAGTGACACCAAATGTCAAAACATGTCAAAGTAATGGAAAAAAATGCCAGTTTTGTAAAAAAAAAGCAAAAAATCGTATGTTAAAATCTTGAAAAACATTCCGTTTCATCTAGAAAGCATGCAGCAACCTACTATCAAACCCTAGAGCTGGTTCCATGGCTCTCAATGATTGAGAAGCCTAACAAATGATAAAAAGGCAAGAGAAACTTTCGTAGTGTGAAAATTTGACGGGTGAGGGGTTCTAACTAAGATCTCTCGGATGAGAATCGCGGACATTTATCTCTACTCTACAAGGATCATGTATGAGCGTCGCTCACAATACGTTTCATTTCAGGAATTATTTTCTGAATGAATGCAAAACAAATCACTCAAAAAATCAACAGTCAACCGTAAAAAAATCACACGAGAAGTGAAACCGAAAGAAACGTGTTTGCATAGAAAGCACGTTTACAATAACTGCTTCAAACTTTGTTCGAGAGCAATTAAATACAATAGTTAAAACAGAAGGAATGTAGAAGGAGAAGTTTCATACCAGTACAAAGTCAAACGATGCCTGGAAACTATCGAGCTGAAAAATACATAGATGGAATAACGTCGAGCGAATCGCCCTCAGACAAACGGCCAGCGGTTGGCTTCGTCAGTAGCAAGCCAAGGTTCAGTGAGGCTAGCTTTAGCTAAAATGAACCAGCGTTAGGTCAACAGTTGGTGGGGAAATGTTTGGCAGCACGAGGCCCTTCCGGACTGAACGATGTGCAGGGGTGGGGGCTGATGGGGGGTTGTAGTGTCAACCTCTAAGAACCACCCTTCACACCATAATTATAAGTCCATAAAATAGTTTTTGTGAATCGCATACTTGGAGACTACTGAGCTGAAAGGCTCTAGGAGAACTTAATGCCCAATGGGAACTTTTTCTTTATACGGTTTCTGAGGACCATAAGTCAAAGAGGTCATACCAAAAATCGGTCAAGCGAAAAAACTAATAAAAAGGCCAAGAGGGTTAATATAATTGATAAAAACTTCGTTTGAGAGAAATTAACAATGATATCAAAAAAATGCTAAAAATGTCATTTATCATAACATTCATTGCAACTATAATTCAGCGTTAGTGAGGGTAATAGATGCTATCTTGCCACATAACAGCAGCTGATGTGCGGCATCAACAAAAAGTAAAGGAAAGAGAGAGAGAGAGAGATAAAACCCGGAAGAAAAGAGAAGGAAAAAACGCCAACTAACACAGAGAGAGAGAGAAAGATATATATATATATATATATATATAAGCGTATTTTTCAGGATGAGATTCGACACCGCAACTTTTAGTTTTCTAGCAATGAAAAAAATTAAATAAAAAAACTGATAAGTACAAAATTCAACATAAAAGTTTCCAGATCTCACAAGGAGAAAATATTTAAAACCATGTAACCCATCTGCAAGAGAAAAAGTTGCCTTGGTCACTAATGATCGTTAAACTCAGAAAAAAAAATAATCAAAAATTTTGAAAACAATTGCAAATTTGAAAATCTTGCTAAAATTCGCGATATTGAAATCTTCAGAACCATTTCATTGTCTCGCGAGACTATACAGTTTCCCTATTTCAAGCCTTTATAAGTTTCACTGGCTCATAAAGATCCATGGACAATAAAAATTTTTCAGTACCTTGTCAAACCCCTAAGAACGTTTTCTGGCCCTGCGTGTTGAAAGACGTGAATAAAGAAAAAAATGTCAAAAAATTGAAAAAATTTGCACGTTTTGTCAAAAAAATGCTGAAATTTGCGATTTTAAGAAGTTGAAACCATTCCACTACCACTAGAAACTATGCAGTAATTTTTATAGAACTCTGGAGGAGGTTCCTTGACAACTAGGGCTGAAAAAACTCAAAAAAGTTATAATTTTCAAAAAACTAGAAAAAATTGTGAAAATTAATATAAATTTGAGAGTTTTGTTTGGAGTACCAAAACATTAGCTCTTAAAATGGTCATAAAAAGTAATAACGTCTTGCAAAAGACATTTATCAACATTTTGGGCTCAAAAATTCCTATAAATGACCTTTCAACCTAAAACTACAGCTTTCGCAGTAGTTTCACTACACTTAGCACTTGAAGGAATACCAAATACTTCAAACTTTGTTCGAGAGCAATTAAATACAATAGTTAAAACAGAAGGAATGTAGAGGGAAAAGTTTTATCCCAGCACAAAGTCAAACGATGCGTGGAAACTATCCAGCAAAAAATACAGATGGACTAACGTCGAGCCAATCGCCCTCAAACAACCGGCCAGCGGTTGACTTCGTCAGTAGCAAGCCAAGGTTCAGTGAGGACAGCTTTAGCTAAAATGAACCAGCATTAGGTCAACAGTTGGTCGGGGAATAATTGACAGCACGAGGCCCTTCCGGCCTGAACGATGTGCAGGGGTGGGGGCTGTTGGGGGGTTGTAGTGTCAATCTCTAAGAACCGCCCTTCACACCATAATTTTAAGTCCACAAAATAGTTTATGTGAATCGCATACTTGGAGACTAGTGAGCTGAAAGGCTCTAGGAGAACTTAATGCCCACTGGGAACTTTTTCTTTATACGGTTTCTGAGGACGAAAAGTCAAAGAGGTCATACCAAAAATCGGTCAAGCGAAAAAACTAATAAGACCAAGAGGGTTAATATAATTGACAAAAACTTCGTTTGAGAGAAATTAACAATGATATCATAAAAATGCTAAAAATGTCATTTATGATAA
Source organism: Convolutriloba macropyga (assembly GCF_964194025.1). Lineage (NCBI taxonomy): Eukaryota > Metazoa > Xenacoelomorpha > Acoela > Convolutidae > Convolutriloba > Convolutriloba macropyga. The sequence continues at coordinate 30,818,676 of NC_134476.1, read as the reverse complement.
CATTCATTGCAACTATAATTCAGCGTTAGTGAGGGTAATAGATGCTATCTCACCACATAACAGCAGCTGATGTGCGGCATCAACAAAAAATAAAGGAAAGAGAGAGAGAGTGAGAGATGAAACCCGAAAGAAAAGAGAAGGAAAAAAACTCCAACTAACAGAGAGATAGAGAGAGAGAGATATGCGTATTTTTCGGGATGAGATTCGACACCGCAACTTCTAGTTTTCTAGCATTGAAAAAAATTAAATAAAAAACTGATAAGTACAAAACTCAACACAAAAGTTTCCAGATCTCACAAGCAGAAAATCTTTAAAACCATGTAACCCATCTGCAAGAGAAAAAGTTTCCTTGGCCACTAATCATCGTTAATTTCAGAAAAGAACAAAAATATTCGAAAATTTTGAAAACAATTGCAAATTTGAAAATCTTGCAAAAATTCGCGATATTGAAATCTTCAGAACCATTTCATTGTCTCGCGAGGCTATACAGTATCCCTATTTCAAGCCTTTAAAAGTATCACTGGCTCAAAAAGATCCAATATTTTGAAACATGATAATTTTCCGAAAGATTGGAAAAATTTATCAAAAATTTATTAAATCTCGAGTCATTAAAATATTGATAACCATTCCATTAACTCTAGAAACTATGCAGAAACTGTTATCAACCATTCTGAGGCCCTTGATGCCGGAAAAAATTTTTAAAAAAATAAAAATACTCTGAAAACTTAAAAAAAATTGCAAATAATTTTTAAGAATTATCCAAATTTGTGATATGAAAATCTTGAAGAACATTCCACTACATCCAGAAGCTCTGCAGTAACTTGTTATCAAACCCTGGAGAAGGTTCTTGGGCTCTTGAGGCCGGAGAACCCAAAAAACGACAAAAAATCTGAAAATAGCAAGTTTTATTAAAAGTTGCCATATTAAAAATTTGAAAACTATTCCGCTGCCAATGTGTCCCTGAGGCTGTCAAAAAATGAAAAAAATTGCAAGTTTTGTAAAAAAAAGCCAAAATTCGTGATGTTAAAATCATGAAAAACATTCCATTTCATCTGGAAAACATGCAGCAACCTATTATCAAACCCTAGAGGAGGTTCCATGGCTCTTGATGATTGAGAAGCCTAAAAAATGACGAAGATGTTCAAAAAATTGAAAAACGTTTTATCCAAAAATTGCTAATGTTTGTGATATTTAAAAGTTGAAAATTATTCCATGGACAATAAAAATTTTTCAGTACCTTATTGTCAAACCCCTAAGAACGTTTTCTGGCCCCTGCGTGTTGAAAGACGTGAATAAAGAAAAAAATGTCAAAAAATGAAAAAATTTGCACGTTTTGTCAAAAAAATGCTGAAATTTGCGATTTTAAGAAGTTGAAACCATTCCACTACCACTAGAAACTATGCAGTAATTTTTATAGAACTCTGGAGGAGGTTCCTTGACAACTAGGGCTGAAAAAACTCAAAAAAGTTATAATTTTCAAAAAACTAGAAAAAATTGTGAAAATTAATATAAATTTGAGAGTTTTGTTTGGAGTACCAAAACATTAGCTCTTAAAATGGTCATAAAAAGTAATAACGTCTTGCAAAAGACATTTATCAACATTTTGGGCTCAAAAACTCCTAAAAATGACCTTTCAACCTTAAACTACGGCTTTCGCAGTAGTTTCACTACACTTAGCACTTGAAGGAATACTAAACGCGGCTAAGGGCCTCTAACGAAATTTGATACCAGCCGGGCGCTACCTGTTCATGCCGTTTTTAAGGACGAAAAGTCAAATGAGTCAGACGAAAAATCGGTCAGGCGAAAAATAAGAAAAGACCTACAGGACTAATATAATTGCTACAAACTTCGTTTGAGAGCAATTAATAACTATTTACAGACCATCGTTTTTAAAAAATCAAATTGCTCATTTCATTTTACTCGCGTAGCCGTATGATTATCAGCCTCCATTCAATAGGAGTCCTTCAATGAATTTGAAAGGTTTGAGTGTGCGCTCAAAAGACAATACTGTTAAGCGTTATTTGGGGTATGACAGCAATTTATGATACATATCACGCAATTCGGGGGGAAAGCCTGCTAATGAGTGTAACATGACGTCTCGCGGATGATAATTTCTAAGGATCAAAGGATGGACAAAATTGCGATTTTGAGCTTTTCAGCGCTCCCGAAAAATATTAAAAAAATTGATCGAGAGAAAGCCGAACGAAAATAGCCACAAGACTGTGGAATCGAGTGAAACTGATACATGTATAAGGTTTCAGCACTCTGCCCATACGAACTGCCACGCATAAAAGTAATTAAATTTGTTGAAAACTTACGCATGAAACTTACGCACTTTTGGGTTTCAATTAGAATCAATAATTTGTCACCAATTCCCGCTATTATTTAAGGTGCCAAATTTCATCACGGGCAGCGACAATAGCGTAAAGGCTACAGGGAGAGCCATCATCAACTACGCGGCTCCCGTTTGGTCCCCTGGTCTGGCCGATTCGCACTGGCAGAAAATCCAGAGATGCCAGAACTCTGCCCTGAGAATCGCCACCGGCTGCACGCGGATGACAATGGAAGACGATCTTCACAACGAGACGAAGATTCTACCCGTGCGAGACCACTGCCAGCTTCTATCAGCACAACATCTCTTGGCCTCACAGTCGACACACCATCCAAACCATGGAATCAAGGACTCAGTTAGCGAAAGAGACATGCGCAAGACCCTGACAGAAGAATTCGGTAGCGACGTTGAAAGTGCCACGGAAAGAAGCCAACCAAAATGGCTGAAGCCAGGCAACATCATACTTCACAGCAAGTTCGTCAGGAAATCCATCTCAAAAATGCGCAACAACAAGGTTCTGAATGCCCCGCCACCCCCCATTTCCGAGTCGGAGAAGAAGCTTCCCAGGAGTACCAGAGTCAAGCTCGCCCAACTACGAAGTGGCTATAGCAAGTTACTGAATTCGTACATGTCAAGAATCGACCCCGAAGTGCGTGACGTCTGCCCAGATTGCCAAGAGACCGCATGACATAAAAAAAAACCATTCGAGTGCAAGAAGAAACCCACCCACCTCACGATCGACAGCTTATGGTTGCTGCCTGTCGAGGCCGCGTCCTTGCTCGGGCTCAAAAGGCATACCTACTGACGCCAAAATCGACCCCGGACGGCTACAACAACAATAGCGTAAAAACATAACGGACTGAAGTCGGGCGAATTGCTTTAAAACGACTTGCACGCGGTTGCCTTTGTCAGTAGTAGAAGGGGCGTGTGGCGAGCGCGGGAGAGGCACGGGGGTCAACAACGCTGGGTTACGGGTGGGAGGATGAGCAGGGGATGGCGGTGAAGGGGGGTTATCTACATCGATAATCTTCATACATTGGCGCTAAGCAATCACCGCAAAAAGGTCAATCAGTGTAAACATAAAAATATGGATTCAAAACACGAGGAACCAAAAAGGCACGCGGAAACGATGAAATAAAGGTAATCGACTAAGGTTTTTGAGAAACATAACCGAAGGACAGACGAAGAAAAGCAAGTCGAGGACTCCAACCGAGCACCCCCAAGAGGCATCGACATTGTCATTATAGGCTCGTAGAGATAGTAAAACTAGTTCTTCTTTTGAATCTGGGTTCCGCCAAGTTGACTTGGGATTTCTTCACAACCATTATCACAGAAACGAAAGGTTTAGTTAAGGCGTACGTCAGAAGCGACAACGAAGACGAGGATTAATTAACCCCGAATCACTATCTGATTGAGCGAGCCTTCCCTAACATACTAGTCTGTGTATTCAACGAGAACCCTTCTTTGAAGAAGAACATTTGGACAGATCAAAAAACGACTGGAAGCATAATGGAAGAGGCTGCTCCCAGAATACTTGCCTACTTTGAATGCCCGGAGGAAATGGAACAATCCAGAAATAAAGTTCGAAGTCAGCGATGTCGTTTGGGTACTGGAGGATTGGTCTCGGAGAAGAATTCGGCTTTTAGGACGCGTAACATTGACGTTCAGAAGGCCCCCGTCAAATTGCAGGATCTCGTGAATAAAAAAGCGCTCTAGGTCTTCTTTCGCCCAGAAGACAAATTAGCGCACGTTTTTTCAAAACCAATCCAGCCAGACACCGATAAAATTCGCACATTGGCGATAAGCAATTACCGCAAAAATGTCAATCATTGTAAACATTTGAAAAATATTAAAAACAAACGTTCCTAAAAACAAACACGAAGAAAAGCAAGACAACGCCCCCCAAAAAAGGCATCGACGTTGTCCTTGAGGCTTGCACAGATGGTATAACGAGCTTTACTTTTGAATATGGGTTCCGCCAGGTTGACTTGGGACATGGCCTCAACCATTATCACAGAAACTGAATGTTTAGTTGATGCGCGCCCTTTGACGCACGTCAGAAGCGACAACGAAGACGAGCATCTTCTAACCCCAAATCATTTACTGATTGGTGGAGCCTTCCCTAATATACCAGACTGTGTATTCAACGAGAACTCTTCCTGGAAGACGAAAACTTCAGATCGGACGACTGGAGGCAATATGGAAGAGATTGGTCCGAGAATACTTGCATACTCTGAACGCCCGAAGGAAAGGGACCAGTCCAGAATCAAAGCCTGAAGTGAACGTCGTTTGGGTACAGGAGGAGTGAACTCCGAGCGGAATTGGGCCTTTAAGACGGGTGATAAGGACGTTCAACGCCCCGACCAAACTCATAGATCTTGTAAACTAAAAACCGCTAGGTTTTTTAACTCGCCCAGAAGAGAAATTAGCACATGTTTTCTCAAAATCAATCCAGCCAAGGTTAGTTTGGATAGTCCCCAAGAATGTTTATCGACATCGATAAAAATCACACATTGCCGCTAAGCATTTACCGCAAAAATGTCAATCATTGTAAACATTTAAAAAATATTAAAAACAAACGTTCCTAAAAACAAACACGAAGAAAAGCAAGACAACGCCCCCCAAAAAAGGCATCGACGTTGTCATTGAGGCTCGCACAGATGGTATAACGAGCTTCCCTTTTGAATATGGGTTCCGCCAGGTTGACTTGGGACATGGTCTCAACCATTATCACAGAAACTGAATGTTTAGTTGATGCGCGCCCTTTGACGCACGTCAGAAGCGACAACGAAGACGAGGATCTTCTAACCCCAAATCATTTACTGATTGGTTGAGCCTTCCCTAATATACCAGACTGTGTATTCAACGAGAACTCTTCTTGGAAGACGAAAACTTCAGATCAGACGACTGGAGGCAATATGGAAGAGACTGGTCTGAGAATACTTGCCTACTCTGAACGCCCGAAGCAAAGGGACCAATCCAGAATCAAAGCATGAAGTGAACGATGTCGTTTGGGTAGTTGAGGAGTTAACTCCGAGCGGAAATTGGCCTTTAAGACGCGTGACATGGACGCTCACCGGCCGCGACCAAACTGCTAAATCTTGTGAAATAAAAGCCACTCTAGATCTTTTAAATTGCCTGGCAGTGAAATTAGCACATATTTTCCAAAACAAATCCAGCCCGGTTAGGTTAGGTAGGCCCCAAGAACATTATCAACATCAATAATCTTCAAACATTGGCGCTAAGCATTTACAGCAAAAATGTCGTAATCATTGTAAACATTTAAAAAACATTGATGCAGAACACACGATTTTGGAAACAAAAAGGCACGTGGAAACGAAGAAATAAAGGTAATCGACTAAGATTTCTTGAGACACATCACCTAAGGACAGTCCAAGAAGAAATACAAGTCGACGCCCCGAACCCAGCACCCCACAAGAGGCATCGTCACTGTCATTAGAGGCTTGTACAGATAAAACGAGCTCCATTTGAAACTGGGTTCCATCAAGTTGAATTTGGATGTTTTCACAACCATTATCACAGAAACGGAAAGTTTAGTTATTGCGCGACCCTGGTCGCACATCAGAAGCGACAACGAAAACCAGGATCAACTCACCCCAAATAACTATGATTTATCGAGCCTTTCCTTACATACCAGACTGTGTATTCAACGAGAACCCTTCTTTGAAGACGAAAACTTGGACACGGACAATGACGTTTGAGTACTGGAGGATTGTACTCCGAGAGGAATCTGGCCTTTAGGACGCGTGACATTAACGTTGTTAGGCCCCGGCCAAATTGATAGCTATTTTGAAGTAAAACCACTCCAGGTCCTTTACTCGCCCAGATGTGAATTTAGCACAAGATCTCTCAAAACTAATCCAGCCTGGTTAGGTTAAGCACGCCACGAGAATGTTATCGACATCAATAGTCTTCAATCATTGGCACTTACCATTTACCTCAAAATGTCATAACCAGTGCAAACAAAAAAATTATTCAAAACACGATCTTTGAACCAAAGGCACGTGGAAACGATGATATAAAGGTAATCGACTAAGATGTCTTGAGAAACATCTACAAAAGACAAACCACAAAGTAAGGCCAGTCTGCGTCCGCAAAACAAGCACCCTAACCCATCAAGAGGCATCCACATTATCATTAGAAGCTCGTACAGACAGTAAAACCAGCTCTTTTTTTGAATCTGGGTTCCGCTAATTTGACTTGGGATGTCTTCACAGCCATTATCACAGAAACGGAATCTTTAATTAAAGTGCGCCCTTTGACGCAGGTGAAGCAACATTAAAAACAAGGATCCACTAACCCCAGATTACTGATTGATCGAGCCTTCTCTAAAATACCATCCTGTATTTTACCTGAAGAGGAAAACTCGGACAACGACAGGAAACAATGAAAGAGGGTGGTCCTAGAATACTTGCCTACTCTTGAACGCTCGATGGAAACAGGCCATAACAGAATCAAAGTCAACGATGTCGATTGGGTTCTGGAGGAGTGCACTAGGAGGATTTTGGCCTTAAGGACGCGTGACATGGACGTTCACCGGCCCCGACCAAACCGCTAGATCTTGTGAGTTTAAAGCCGCCCTAGATCTTTTAACTTGCCTGGCAGTGAAATTAGCACATATTTTCCAAAGACCAATCCAGCCAGATTAGCTTAGATAGGCCCCAATAACGTAATAAACATCGATAAAAATCATACATTGGCGCTAAGCATTTACAGCAAAAATCTCGCAATCATTGAAAACATTTAAAGAATATGGATGCAGAACGCACGATTTTGGAAACAAAAAGGCAAGTGGAAACGACAAAAAGGTAATCGAGTATGATTTCTTGAGGCACATCACCAAAACACAGTCCACGAAGAAATTCAAGTCGACGCCCCGAACCAAGTACCCCTCAAAAGGCACCGACATTGTAAATAAAGAGGCTCGTACAGATAGTAAAACGAGCTCCTGTTTTGAATCTAGATTCCACCAATTTGACTCGGCACGTCTTCACAACCAATACAACGAAAGCTGAATATTTAGTCATTGCGCCACCTTTGAGGCACGTCAAAAGCGTCAACGAAGACGAGGATCAATTAGCCCCAAATCACTCTCAGATTGACAAAGCCTTACCTAATATACCAGCCCGTGTGTGCAACGAGAACCCTCTTAGAAGACCAAAACTTGGACACAGATTAGAAAACGACTGGAAGCAAAATGGAAGACGATGGTCCATGAATAATTGTATACTTTGAACGCCCGAAGGAATGGAACAATCCAGAATCAAAGCTTCAAGTGAACGATGTCGTTTGGGTAGTTGGGGAGTCGACTCCGAGAGGATTTTGGCCTTTAAAACGCGTGACATAGACGTTCACCGGCCCCGACCAAACTGCTAGACCCTGTGAATTAAAAGCTGCTCTAGATCTTTTATCTTGCCTAGCTGCAAAATTAGCAAATGTTTTCCCAAAACCAATCCAGCCAGGTTAGGTTAGGTAGACCATATAAATGTTGTCTCTACCGATAAAACTCATACATTTATGCTCAGCATTCTTCGCAAAAACGAGAGTGTAAACATGAAAAAGATTGATTCAGAACATACGATTTTGGAAACCACAAGGAACGTGGAAAGGATTAAAAGAAAGTAATCGACTGAGATTTCCTGATGAACATCACAAAAGGACACACCACGAAGAAAAACAAGTCGACGCCACAAACCGAGCCACCTCAAGAGGCATCGACATTGTCATTAGGAGAGGCTAGTACAGATAGTAGAACGAGCTCTTCTTTTGAATCTGGGCTCCGCCGAATCTTGGGACATCTTCACAACCTTGTTAACAGAAACTGAATGCTTAGTTAATGCGCACCCTTTGACGCACGTCAGAAGCGACAACAAAAATGAGAATCCACTGACCCCAAATCACTTTCAGATCGTCCGAGACTTCCCTAACATACCAGCCTGTGTATGCAACGAAAACCGCTCTTTGAATACGAAAACTTGGACACAGATCAGACAACGACAGGAAGCAATATGGAAGAGGGTGGTCAGGACTTTCAGGTAAAACGAGCTCCTGCTTTGAATCTAGATTCCGCCAAGTTGGCTCGAGACGTCTTCATAACCATTACAACAAAATCTGAATATTTAGTTATTTGACGCACGTCAGAAGCGACAACGAAGACGAGGATCCACTAGCCCCAAATCACTCTCAGATTGAGCGAGCCATCCCTAACATACCAGCCCGTGTGTGCAACGAGAACTCTCTTTGAAGACGAAAATTGGACAGATCAGAAAACGACTGGAAGCAAAATGGAAGAAGCCGGTCCATGAATACTTGTTTACCCTGAACGCCCGAAGGAATGGAACAATCAAGAATCAAAGCTTGAAGTGAACGATGTCGTTTGGGTACTGGAGGAGGAGTCGACTCCGAGAGGATTTTGGCCTTTAGGACGCGTGGCATGGACGTTCACCGGCCCCGACCAAACTACCAGACCTTTTAAATTCAAAGCCGCTCTAGATCTTTTAAATTGCCTAGCTGTAAAATTAGCAAATATTTTCCCAATACCAATCCAGCCAGGTCATGTTAGGTAAACTATAATTATGTTGTCTCTCCCGACAAAATTCGTACATTGGCGCTAAGCAATTTCCGCAAAAGTCAGTGTGAACATGAAAAATATTGATTCAGAACATACCATTTCGGAAACAAAAAGGCAGGTGGAAACGATGAAAAGAAGGTAATCGACTGAGATTTCCTGATAAACATCACCGAAGGACAGACCACAAAGAAAAACAAGTTGACGCCTGGAACCGAGCACCCCTCATGAGGCAACGACATTGTCATTAGAGAGGCTCGTACAGATAGTAAAATGAGCTCTTCTTTTTAGTCTGGGCTCCGCCAAATCGACTTGTGACATCTTCACAACCTTGTTAAATGAAACTGAATGCTCAGTAAATGCGCACTCTTTGACGCACGTCCGAAGCGACAACGAAATCGAGGATCCACTAATCCCAAATCACTTGCAGATTGTCCGAGACTTCCCTTACATACCAGCCTGTGTATGTAACGAAAACCGCTCTTTGAATACAAAAACTTGGACACAGATCAGACAACGACAGGAAGCAATATGGAAGAGGGTGGCCCAAGAATACTTGCCTCCTCTGAACAATCGAAAGAAATTGACCAATCAAGAATCAAAACTTGAAGTCAACGATATCGTTTGGGTAGTTGGGGAGTTAACTCCGAGCGGAATTTGGCCTTAAAGACGCGTGACATGGACGTTCACCGGCCGCGACCAAACTGCTAGATCTTGTGAAATAAAAGCCACTCTAGATCTTTTAACTTGCCTAGCTGTGAAATTAGCACATGTTTTCCCAAAACCAGTCCAGCCAGAGTTGGTTAGGTAGGCCCCGAAAATGTTATCGATAACAATAAAATTCATACATTAGCGCCTAGCATTTACTGCAAAATGTCATAATCAGTGTAAACATAAAAAAATTGAATAAAAACACAAGATTTTGGAGTCAAAAAGACAAATGGAAACGAAGAAACAAAGGTAATTGACAAAGGTTTTAAGAAACATCACCAAAAGACAGACAACGAAGAAAGGCAGGTCGACGCCCACAACCGGGCACCCCGACCCCAATGAGGCAACGACATTGTCAGTGGGTGATGTGGGGGGGGGGGGTTAAATTCTATGAACCGCACATCGCGCAAAAAATTTGTCTGTAAAACTGTTTCAGTGAGTCGCATACTTAGAGTCAGGAGAGCCGAAAAGCTCTAAGAGAACTTAATGCCTTCCGGTCGTTATCTGTTATCCTGTTTTTGAGGACGATAAGTCAAAAGGGTCAGGGGAAATTTCGCATAAAACAGACCGCAGGACTAATAAAATAACATGACCGACTAGCGTCGGGCAAATTGCTCTCAATTGACCGGCGAGCAGTTGACTTTGTCAGTAGCTAGGCAAGTTTTAGTGAGACGGGCTTCAGCTTAATTGAAGGGCCATGAAGAGATCGATGCGGGGGAGGGGTGCACCAGGGGGTGTGTATGAGGGGACAGTGAGGAGGGGCAACGGTGGGAGGCTTGTTTTTGTCTGCACCGGGCCCTTGCGACCTGAACGATGTGCAGGGGGAATTGGGGGGGGGGGGGTTGAAGTGAGATGGGGGCTGATGAGTGGGGGGTTGTGGGGGGTTAACCTCAAGAACCGCCCTTCACACCATAAGTATAATTCCTCGAAACAGCTTCTGCGAAACGCATACTTGGATACTAGTGAGCTGAAAGGCTCTAAGAGCACTTAATGTCCGTTGGGCGCTGTTTGTCAGGTTTTTGAGGACGAAAACTTAAATGTGTCAGACGAAAAATCGGTCAAGCGAAAAATCGCATAAAAAAGACCAACAGGACCAATATAATTGCTACAAACTTCGTTGGAGAGAAATTAATAATTGCTACAAACTTCTTTTGTGAGCAATTAATCCGCACTTAATCTATTGATCCCGCAATTAGCGATCCGAGGGACTTTCATGGGACTATTTACCAAAAATTTTTCTCCATTCCAGCCTATATAACATGTGTCAAGGTAAGAGGTAATTTATTTAGAGTAAAAACCCTCATAAGCAACTTAATAGGCAATGAAAAAATGAACAACAAAATTACTCAAAGATCGAAAGTTTTTCCAGTACAAAAAATCGATAGATCAGAAAATAGCAAAGATGTTTGCTCGCAGCGTCTTCTATCTAATGATTGGTGAAAGAAAAATGAACCTCAAAGCCAGGAGCTGATTAGAGGACAGCGTTGCATATAAACATTGGCTACAAAAGTATACCAAATTATATAAAAGTTTTTATCTCAATTTCCTTTTTCGACCTTACTGCGTACGCTTTTGATTTTTCCACTGAGCAACTACTCCAAAAACGCAAATTTTACAAAAAGAGCCAAGAAACCGAACTTAGGTTGAACAAACAGAGACCGTTGCTAATACGCTAATATGAACACAAATATTAATTGCCGAGAAAAAAATTAGAGGAGCGCAATTTTAGTGGCGACTGCATCGTTGACACTGCTATTAACCATAACTAAAAATACTTCATTTGGCTTAATTTTCAAGTTTTTATAGTGGCAACTTATAAAGAAATTTTATAAAGCATGCCAAATGTTAAACTAGAATGTTAGCTAGGTTTCCAAGGATCGGCAACTACTAACAATGAGGATGCTCTGAGCGTGTGAAACTGGACTGCCTATCAATCTCATTACTGTTTTCTTCTCCCATTCCTCCACTGATACCCCCAGACTGCTGAACACCGTAAATATCCCCAATAGCTAACGCAGCAAGACCCTTTGTTGCACCGTGTCGCTGATTAATAGCTGTATTAACATTTGATTGACTGCCAGTATGAGATCGTCCTACACTGTGATTGGACAATGAAGCAGCCACTCCTTTATCGACAATACCAGTTGTTATTTTACTTGACTGTGGTGTCGCTATGCAATTGGAGGTATCCACAGGATTTGGCTGAGCGCTAAGAACTGGGTTAACTTGAGAAGCCATATTCTGCGGGATTGCGAGAGATGGGTTTGGGAATGACGGGTCAAGAGGAAGCTGATGCAGAAATGATATGTCATGTAGAGCACTCACGCCAATTCTATTGCTCTGAAACAAGTCGAACAACATCAAAAACTTCGAACATAGCCGGCAGATTGCCGGAAAATTACCACCGTTGACACGCTTGATGCACATCGGATCGGAATTGCAACAGAAAAAGAAAAAAAGAAGAGATAAATTGACCTAATTTTTTTCTGTTTGTTTTTCAGTGTCAAAAAGTGTTCTAATTCGGCGTGCAGTTTCAGTTGGATTCTAAAACTATACGTAATTAAACTTCAAAACTGAAAGCTAACAAGATTAATACCAATGTTAGCTAGCAAACAGTCTAGTGAAATTGGATACCCTAATTGTCAATGACTTAATGACCGGGCTTTATCGGTTTATCCTGTCTCTTTTGATTTTGCTCTTTTGACTTTGACTGTATCCACTATCTTGCGTAATTCAGTGAGTGAATGGATTTAAAAACCAATCTATTGAAACAAGGAGCCAGGTAAGTCAGAAGTCAAACGTGAAAGTCGGGACTTAAAACGAAAAACGTGATCAAAAGGTAAAGCGAATTAAAAAAAACATAGCGGGACAAGTCCTGACGTACAATTCAAAGAATATTCATTGAAAAAAAATCAAAAATCTAGATAAAAAACGGATTATGAGTGCATTGGGAAAATCATTTCTAAAAAATCAGATCAAAAAACAAAAGAGTAAAACAGAAACTCGACGTAAAATGCCGCTAGCCAGAAAAAAAACCATTAGCGAGAAATGTAATTTGATTAAAATGCCGCTAGCCAGAAAAAAACCATTAGCGAGAAATGTAATTTGATTCTAACAAAAAACTAGGCCTAAAATGAACTGTGAATGGATTGGGAAAACCATTTACAAAAAAAATCCATTCCAAAACCTGCAAAAACAGTAAAAAACCAAAAAACCAAACAAAGTGCCGCATATGAACAAAAAAACCCACTAGCGAGAAGGCGAACTTTTGTTCAAACACTGTACCGCTTCCTCAATCTACTTTAAAATTAGAGCGGAGAAATTTCAAGCCTTAAAACCACTCGCTCTTTCGCTCCATTTCCTGTTTTGGCGTGACCAAAATCACTACTCCAATTTGACTTCAACAATCATGAGAATGTGTGAACAGATTTTAAGACAGCTACCCAATACAATTCAAATGATTTGAATTGTAAAAACATAGCATAGAAGGACAAATCCTGACGTACAATTCAAAGAATTTTCCTTAACTAAACAAAAAACTAGGCCTAAAATGAACTGTGAATGGATTGGGAAAACCATTTACAAAAAAAAACAATCCAAAACCTGCAAAAACAGTAAAAAACCAAAAAAAAACAAACAAAGTGCCGCATATGAACAAAAAAACCCACTAGCGAGAAGGCGAACTTTTGTTCAAACACTGTACCGCTTCCTCAATCTACTTTAAAATTAGAGCGGAGAAATTTCAAGCCTTAAAACCACTCGCTCTTTCGCTCCATTTCCTGTTTTGGCGTGACCAAAATCACTACTCCAATTTGACTTCAACAATCATGAGAATGTGTGAACAGATTTTAAGACAGCTCCCCAATACAATTCAAATGATTTGAATTGTAAAAACATAGCATAGAAGGACAAATCCTGACGTACAATTCAAAGAATTTTCCTTAACTAAACAAAAAACTAGACATGAAACGAACTAAAAGTGAACTGGGAAAACCATTTCTATAGAAAAATTAGATTTAAAAAAAACAGAAAAATCAATGTCAAAATGCCGCATGTGAAAATAAAAGAAAAAAGAAAAAAAAGAAAAAGATTGTTAATTCCTTTGAGTATGAACTATAAAATACAGAACATAGTTTAAAGGCAATGTAGTGTTAAGAAGTATAAATGAAACAAACGTCACATACTGTGAAAGTTTAAAATTGTATTAAATTTACAATGTGCTAAAATATCGACAAATTAAGAGAGATGAATTTTAATTGAGAAAAATTATTAAAAATGCTAATTCTACAATTAACATTTTCGAGAAAAGAGAATATTTTAAAAATTGCTAATCTTCCAATTAACATTTCATAGAAGACTAAAAGACGCCCTAAAACTAAACCAAATTAAGATTGAACTTGAAAGATTTGAGATTAGAATTCAATTCAGAAACCGTTGGTTCTTTTAGAAACTCATTCCAGAAATGATTTTTTATTGTAGTTTTGAGAGCCCGCTTTTTAGGGATATTCCGCCTCAAGGTGAGAGGCAAATCGTTATACCAGTCAATTGCTTTTTTTGAAAAACAGTTTTGCATAATATATTTGTTTTTTGGTTTGCTCCAAATGACAGCTTGTTTGTACGGTGATTCATTTTAGCACTTAGGGTGGCTAACTTGAGTTCATCGAAAGCTGGTAGATCTGCTTTTAGAAGCTTTATAAATTATATAATAGCCCGATACTTTCTGAGGTATTCTACTGGTAAGATTTTGTGTTTGATCTTGAGATCATTGCAATTAAAGTAATTAAGGTTGTAGTCACCTAGAAATTTTTTTTATTTTCCGTCGCTGCTCTATCTAAACCCAGGGCTAGCTCTTCCAAAAACAAATTTATTAGTTGTTTTTTTGGACAGTAAGCTAAATTTATCAACGAGGGCTTTTTATTTATTTTACACTCTACCCAAACACTTTCAAAATAGTCTTTTGACATTGTCTCTAGATCATTTCGTGCTTTTGGATGAAATTTTTTCGGAACGAACAAAAGAATACCACCGCCTTTATTTTTCTCTTGAAGATCAGTACGTCGGTCGCATCTGAAGGACACTAAGTATTCTGAGTGTATCGACCAAAACGGAATATCGTTAACTGATTTCAACCACGTTTCTGAGAAGCCCGAAATACAATTGTCACCTAGGTCAGATAGAAAATTCTTAAGGAGCAACCTTTGTCCAAGCACGCTTTGACAATTTTGATGTAGAAACTTTACTTGATCGTTGTATTTTTTCATTAAGGTGGTAAACTGCGTGTAATTGAGAGGTGGCCCTGGGTTTAATTCTACGTCACCTGATAAGAACAAAAGAAATCTAATGACAACCAAGGAGTAAAGAAAATTCCTTAACAGGCAGGTAAAAATGATTTTTTTTGGATACGCATTATTATTAGACATGCACGATGACATCCTCTCACTCTCAGGATTTATTGGTGTAGTGAAGACCCAGTTCCTTTTTGATGTGATTACACACAAAATAAGAAGCAGAATAAAGTGGAACTGAAGCTTCATTTTGATATATTAAAAATAAAAGAAGACAAATGAAACTAAGAATATTCAGCAAAACAATTATCTCGACTAGTATTGACCTCTCATATAATTGTAACTCTGTCCCCAATGATTGCGGTATTTTGGGTATTGGTTTCGATTACGTTGGTTATTCAGAGCTACTAAATTATTGGATGTGGGAAGCAATTGAGAAAGCACATAATTTTTTAAAAAAAGGGACACCTTGTTTGTAATGGAAATGCAAATCATCATAATACAAACTATCATAGCTCGGCATGGCTTTCATGAGGTCGTACACATTTGCAACTTTATAATTTTCATCACCTGCTAATGCATTTATTTTATCATTAAAAAGTTTAATGCGCTCATTAATATGTTCGTTTTTTGGCAGATTACGAATTGGTGGCACTTGCATTAGTACAATACTCTCAGGAGATAGCGTGTTTCCTGTTAAATCAACCAAATCTGTATATTTCTCAAACAACTCGTCAATGTTTTTTGTTTTTCTTTCAGAATTGAATTCGTCCCGTCCTGAATGAGAACTGTTTTGATCACTGTTTTGGGCAATTGTTTAACAACTTCAATTTTTTCACAGGTTGTTGAGCCTCGATAATCATGTACGCAGATATCTTCTGGTATAGCACTATCCCCGACCAAATTTTTCACCAGACTGCTTCCAATAACAAGATTTTGTGTTTTTGTGGGAACCTCTTTTGGCTCAAAACGTCTTACACGAACCTCTTGAATGATTGGGGGGGGGGGGGGTTATATTGGTTCGAGATTTTACCTGATTCCTTTGGATACTGCTTTTTTAGCATAAATTGACTTGCTGAAATAACAAACTCTTTGATAATTGAGTCTTTTTCTTCAACTTTTTTAAATAAATCTACATAAATTCGGTACAGTTCATTTTTATTATGCGAATTGAACTCCTCTTGGTTCATCATGTTGATAATTACTTCATCATGTTTATAATTAAGATCTATTAAAGTTGTTAAAAGTATCAGATAAAAGTTAAAAGAATTAAGAACGAGATAAAGAAAAGCTAAAATTCTGTTTCAATTTGTCTTTTTTCTTCTTTAAGAACACATGAACAAAGCAAGGTCAACTGTTCGAAACGAGAGATTACGCTTTTTTTGAGAGAGATTGCGCTTTTTTTGAGATTGCGCTTTTTTTCTTCTTTTTTATAACCACTAGCGAGAAATGGACAATCGGTTGAAACAAAACACTAGGCTTAGAATGAACTATGAATGGATTGGGAAAACCATTTAGAAAAAAACCATTCCAAAAAATCGAAAAAAACAGTAGAAGTCAAAGTGAAAGTGCCACGCATGTGAACAAAAAAACAATAGAGAGAAAGCGAACTTTCATTCAAACACCATTTTTTCACTCCACTTTTAAATTAAAACAATTCACGCCGCAAAATTACTCGCTTTTTCGCTCCACTTCCTGTTTCGGCGTGACCAAAATCAGCTTTCCAACTTGAATTCAAAAATCATGAAAATGTGTAAACCGATCTTAAAAAAAGACAGCGCCCCAATACAATTCAAATTTTTTGAATTGTGAAAAAAAGAGCACCTGAATAATAGCCATTTGAGAGGCAGATGGTGGCTATTATTTAGTACAAAACACCTAACTCGACATAAGTATGCGTACTTTCAAGAACCCGTTAAAGAGAAGAAGCAATTTTAGCAGTTCTAATTATTTAAACATAACCGACTAACGTCAAGCGAATTGCTCTCAAACAAGCGGCGAGCGATTGGCTTTGTCAGTAGCTAGCGACGGCTTAGTAGGCTAGCTTTAGCTTGATTGAAGGGCCGTGAGGTAAGCGCAACGGGGGTTTCACGGTGCACCGGGGGCTGACGGGGCAACGGTGGGAGGGAGGTATTTGGCTGCACGGGGCCGTTACGGCCTGAACGAAGTGCAGATTGAGATTGGTGGGCTGATTCGTGCGTGGGGAGGGGGGTGAAGTATGAGTCTTCGAAACAGTTTCTGTGAATTGCATACTTGAAGACTAGTGAGCTGAAAGGCTCTAGGAGCACTCAATGCCCGATGCGCACTACATGTTCATCCCGTTTTTGAGGACAAAAAGTCAAATGGGTCAGACGAAAAAACTGTCAAGTGAAAAACTGCATAAAAAAGACCGACAGGACTAATATAATTGCTACAAACTTCGTTTGAGAGCAATTGAACATAGCCCGCAGATTGCCGGAATAGCTGCAAAATAGACGTGGGTGTCGTAAAAATACAGAATTCCGATCTATTCTGTTTCGGCCCCCCAGTGTTTTTATGACCCCCAGTTACAAATTATATGTTGTTATATAGCACGTTACTATGTAAGAAAATAGCACGTGCGCCTGGGGGTCGTAAAAAATTTATGCTGTATGCTGGGGGGGGGGCCAAAACAGAGTAGATCCAAAAATTCTAGGGTCCGTTTAAGAAACTTACAGACTTGAAAGGTGCTTGCTGGGGATTGGGGGGTTGACGCGAGAGGGGGGCTGATGTGGGGGGGGGGGGGGGGGGGGGGGTTGTGGGGTCAACCCTCTAAGAACCGCCCTTCACGCCATAGGTACAAGTCTCCAAAACAGTTTCTGTGAATCGCATACTTGGAGACTAGTGAGCTGAAAGGCTATAGGAGCACTTAATGCCCGCTGGGCGCAACCTGCGCTAACCTTGAGAAACATTGATCCTTCAGTAAACCAAAATCAATTTATCGAGATTTAACAATGGATGTAACTATGACAAGATACTAAACAATTCCAATTTTTTTGGTGGCAAAATGAACCGAAGCTAAGTTAAGTAGCTATCCAACCTGAGTGAGTGCAACAAGCACCAGTAGCATGAGACCTTCAGGTACAGAAAGGATGCCAACAGTCTCTCTATTCACCAGAGACCACAAGTGTCCCAAAGTTGGCTTAGGAAGTTGTGACGTCATCAGCACACTATACACACGGCCAGTGTCCAGATGTTGCCCTATATAAACCACAGAATCTAGAAATCATAAAAATGAGCACATACAGAATCAATATTCACCTGACTGGAAAAAAAAACGATTAACCAAAGCACGAGTCGAGGCTTTAGTTCTTTAATCTTTAATGATATTTGTTTTCAATACTAGACATTAGTTTGGCTAAGGTCTAGGCGTCTAAATTGAGGTTTCTGAATTGAGAAACAATCAATGATGACCATTTCTAGTCAATCAACTGTAATTAGCGCAACAAACTTAGCTCAGCTTGTCAACTATTCAAATTAAGGCAATTTACATCACTAAATCACAGTCGCAATAAAGATCATTAAAAATTTCGAAAACGAGGGAAAAAAAGGGTAAAATGATAGCCACTTATTTGATTTTTTCAAAAAATTTTATAAAACTCTCTTGCGACGTCAGTAAAACGGTCTTCCAAAAACGGAGAATTATAGGAACAAAATAAGACTTAACTTTTTAACACAATTACTACACAACACAAAGACAGAAAAGAGTGAAACACCTTTTGAATTAAATCGAAAAGACAACATATATGACAGCTGGCCAGAAAACAGCTGCGATAGCTTTAGACATGTGACTCGAAATATTCATAAAATGCTCCCATAAAACCTTTCAACTGTTTTTTCTACAAATTAATGTGCTATCTGAAATTGCTTTATACTTTTGTCTGTAATGTCTTCAAACAACCTTCAATTAGAACATACCTATTTAAATCATCTAATTATTATAGAAAGCAAAGTCAATTTGAGACAGGCAAATCATGAGTGACCAAAAGTAATTTACGAAAATGACAAAAATTGCCCAAACAAGTGTCAAAATTGATGTTACACGAGCAATGCCGTGAAAAAAGGTATGAAGTGACGCCATTGGTAAACAAAACAATGACAAAGAAATAAAAAAACACCAGGACAAGATTTTCTATGACTATGTAAAAAAAACTACCTAAAAATAGATTTGAAAAAAAAACATTCAGAAAACCAAGCTAGATACTTACACTTTCTTGTGCTATCAGCGGGTGATTTAGCAGCGGGTGATTTTAAAATACAGTTCTTAACTGTTAGATAATGACGTTGTTTCATCTTACTCAGCAGAAAAAGCATCAATTTGCCTAATACGAAAAAATTAACATCTGGGTTCCTTCAAACTAGTTAATAACTTTCTGAAGAAAGCAACCGTAGCAACGTAACTTGTCACCAAAAATTGAGAACAAACTTTCTCAAACATTCGACAAACTTTCTAAACACACTTTAGATCAGATGCAACCAATGAAGTACATTATCAAAACACAGCACGCAATGCCCAACCATTTAGCCTTCAAAATAAAAGTACGAAAACTTTGCAAAAACAACTTACTGTTGCCCTTTGTTAGTTGTCAGCTTAAACATAGAACTAGCCTGAAAGGGCACGACAAAAGTGCATCCAGAAAAAGGCTAGGATGAAAACTTCCTTATTTCACAAGCAAAAACAGTACAACAAGCAAAATGACAGACATGAATTCAAATCTAATGAATTTTTGATGATAACAATTAATTTTAAACATAACCGACCAACGCCGGGTGAATTGCTCTCACAACACCGGCGAGCGGTTAGCTTCGTCAATAGCTAGCCAAGGTTTATTGAAGCTAGCTTTAGCTTGATTAGACTCGGCAACTTTTAGTTTTCTAGCCTTGTTAGGAAATAAATCAAAACTGATATTTTTAGAAATTTGCAAAATTTAACAGAAAAGCTTCAAGATTTCGCAGTGAAAAAAATTAAAACTATTTTTGTCTCTGGAGTTATGTCAAGTAACCCATCTGCAAGACTTGAAAAGCTTATTTGTACAGTAATGATCGTTAAACTCAGAAAAGGACAAAAATTTTCAAAAATTTTTAAAACAATTGCAAATTTTAAAAATTTTGCTAAAAATTCGTGGTATTAACATCTTCAGAACAATTTCAATTTCACAATAGACTATCCAGTATCCCAATCTTGGAACATGATAATTTTCCGAAAAAATGAAAAAAATTATCAAAAAATTGCCAAAGCCGGAGTCATTAAAATATTGATCACCATTCCATTATTTCTAGAAACGATGTGACAGCTTATCATCAAACCTTGGATGAGGTTCCAAGGACCCTGGTGCCGGAAAAAAAAGATAAATTCGAAAAGATCCAAAAACTTGAAAATATTGCTGATATTAAAATCTTTAAAAACAGTTCATTACATCTAAAAAATATGCATTAACTTATAAATAAACCCTAGAGGAGATTATGTGGCTCTTGAGGCTGGAGAAACCTAAGATGAAGTTCCTTGACACCTACGGCTGAAAAAACTCAAAAAATGACAAACATTTTTAAAAAGCCTGAAGAATTTGTTAAAATTAGTATAAGATTGCGTGTTTTTAACGATGGTTTGTTCGAACGTAGCTACGGAGGGATGGGGGTGCACCAGGGGACTGATGGGGAGGGAGGAGGGGTGCGCAACAGGGTACGAGAATAGCGCGGTGTGAGGGCAATAGTTGGGGGGGTCAACAGTGGGGGTGTCTTCAACTTCCAAGAACCACCCTTTACAACATAAGTATAAGCCTCCAAAACAGTTCGAGCTGAAACAGAGCTGAAAGACTCTAAGAGCAATTAATGCCCGCTGGGCGTTACCTGTTATCCCGTTTTTGAGGACCAAAAGTCAAAAGTGTCAGACGAAAAATCAGTCAAGCGAAAAATTGCATTAAAAAAGAACGACAGGACTAATATAATTGCTAAACTTCCTTTGAGAGCAAATAATAAACAAAAAAAAAATCCAAAAATCAACAAAAACTCATTTAACTCAACAGAGATGCCGTTTAGCTAAAAAGTCAATATTTTCAAGCCTGCGTGGCTTGTACTTAATTCCGAGGGGATTAAAAACTCGGAATTTAGAAGCATAACAGAAATCAATCAATTGGCCTCTGCACACATAAATCTTACTTGCGAATAATTCAAATTAAAATCAAATTCATCAAAAAGGTCACCTAAACTGGATAATGAAGTAGTTAAACAGTTGGATGAGTCATGATTGCGTGTGCGACTGATCAAACGATTGATCTAGCAAAAAAGTTGTCAAATAACATAAACCGACAAACGTGGAAAGAATCAGAAGTGCAGAAAAAAGAGAACTCAATTTCAGCGGAAAATTTTGGTTCTAAGAAAGATTCAATTCCGGCAATTTTGGAATGCACAAGTAAAATGACTATAAAAAGAATTTGACAGAAATCAATCAGAATTTTCTGTAAATTGATAGCATCAGTATTTAAAAAAGGAAACGAAAAAATAAAAATTTTATCAGCTTCCTACCAGTTAATGACAATTGAAAAGAGCACACCTCAATTCACCTCTCCAATACCAGACGAAATGACAAAACTAACACCAAAGCAAAAGAATAATTTAAAGCGAGATTCAGAGAAAACATCAAACTGTTCAAAACCCTATAGCATTCCATCAGCACATCATTTTCTATAGCAAGCTAGGACCTACAATCACTAAATAATTTGAATGATGCTTCAAGTGCTATCTGAAATTGCTTTATAGTTTTGTACTGTAATGTCTTCAAACAATCTTCAATTAGAACATACCTATTTAAATCATCTAGTTATTATAGAAAGCAAAGTCAATTTGAGACAGGCAAATCATGAGTGACCAAAAGTTATTTACGAAAATGACAAAAATTGCCCAAACATTCAGAAAACCAAGCTAGATACTTACACTTTCTTGTGCTATCAGCGGGTGACTTAGCAGCGGGTGATTTTAAAATACAGTTCTTAACTGTTAGATAATGGCGTTGTTTCATCTTACTCAGCAGAAAAAGCATCAATTTGCCTAACACGAAAAAATTAACATCTGGGTTTCTTCAAACTAGTTAATAAATTTCTGAAGAAAGCAACCGTAGCAACGTAACTTGTCACCAAAAATTGAGAACAAACTTTCTCAAACATTCGACAAACTTTCTAAACACACTTTAGATCAGATGCAACCAATGAAGTACATTATCAAAACACAGCACGCAATGCCCAACCATTTAGCCTTCTTAAAAACAAAAAGTACGAAAACTTTGCAAAAACAACTTACTGTTGCCCTTTGTTAGTTGTCAGCTTAAACATAGAACTAGCCTGAATGGGTGCGAGTGTCATTTATATTTTGATAGATTCCTAAAAACACGACAAAAGTGCATCCAGAAAAAGGCTAGGATGAAAACTTCCTTATTTCACTAGCAAAAACAGTACAACAAGCAAAATGACAGACAATTCAAATCTAATGAATTTTTGATGATAACAATTAATTTTAAACATAACCGACCGACGCCGGGTGAATTGCTCTCAAACAACCGGCGAGCGGTTAGCTTCGTCAATAGCTAGCCAAGGTTTATGGAAGCTAGCTTTAGCTTGATTAGACTCGGCAACTTTTAGTTTTCTAGCTTTGTTAGGAAATAAATCAAATAAAACTGATATTTTTAGAAATTTGCAAAATTTAACAGAAAAGCTTCAAGATTTCGCAGTGAAAAAGTTTAAAACTATTTTTGTCTCTGGAGTTATGTCAAGTAACCAATCTGCAAGACTTGAGAGCTTCTTTGTACAGTAATGATCGTTAAACTCAGAAAAGGACAAAAATTTTCAAAAATTTTTAAAACAATTGCAAATTTTAAAAATTTTGCTAAAAATTCGTGGTATTAACATCTTCAGAACAATTTCAATGTCACAATAGACTATCCAGTATCCCAATCTTGGAACATGATAATTTTCCGAAAAATTGAAAAAAAATTATCAAAAAATTGCTAAAGCCGGAGTCTTCCTTAGACAGCAAATAATAAACAAAGAAAAATCCAAAAATCAACAAAAACTCATTTAACTCAACAGAGATGCCGTTTAGCTAAAAAGTCAATATTTTCAAGCCTGCGTGGCTTGTACTTAATTCCGAGGGGATTCAAAACTCGGAATTTAGAAGCATAACAGAAATCAATCAATTGGCCTTTGCACACAATTATAAATCTTACTTGCGAATAATTCAAATTAAAATCAAATTCATCAAAATGGTCACCTAAACTGGATAATGAAGTAGTTAAACAGTTGGATGAGTTATGATTGCGTGAGCGACTGATCAAACGATTGGTCTAGCAAAAAAGTTGTCAAACAACATAAACAGACAAATGTGGAAAGAATCAGAAGTGCAGAAAAAAGAACTCAATTTCAGCGGAAAATTTTGGTTCTAAAAAAATTCAATTCCAGCAATTTTGGAACGCACAAGTAAAATTACTATAAAAAGAATTTGACAGAAATCAAAATCAGAATTTTCTGAAAATTGATAGCCTCAGTATTAAAAAAAGGAAACGATAAATTAAAATTTTATCAGCTTCCTACCAGTTAATGACATTTGAAAAGAGCACACCTCAATTCACCTCTCCAATACTAGACGAAATGACAAAACTAACACCAAAGCAAAAGAATAATTTAAAGCGAGATTCAGAGAAAACATCAAACTGTTCAAAAACCTATAGCATTCCATCAGCACATTATTTTCTATAGCAAGCTAGGACCTACAATCACTAAATAATTTGAATGATGCTTCATGGGACACCTAGGCAAAACAAAGTGAGGGACAAACTTTTTTCAAAAATCGTTTTTCGAATCAACGTTTAAAACACATTAACAGCATTTAATTAGGCATGAACTCAAAACAAACATTAGGTTCACAAATGCTTCACTAAAAAACTATGAAGACATCAAATAGAGAACACAAAAGGTAAGGCAAAAATATCAGACAGTGAATAAAAGAGAAGGCAAAAAAAATCAGTAAAAACGGTCAGAAAACCAAAAAATGCATACATTTATTTCTTAAAAACAATTAGTGTTTTAGGTTCATTAATGACACCTAACAAATCAGCGGGACTCCTCATTGCCCACACTGTGATACAACTAATAACAAAAACAACAATAAAAGGCAAAACTCAAATTTCATCAAAAAATTGCTAAAGCTGGAAACATTAAAATATTGATCACCACTCCATTATTTCTAGAAACAATGTGACAGCTTATCATCAAACCTTGGATGAGGTTACAAGGACCCTGTTGCCGGAAAAAATGATTAAATTCAAAAAGATCCAAAAAAATCCAACATTGCTGATATTAAAATCTTTAAAGATAGTTCATTAAATCTAGAGATTATGCATTAACTTATAATCAAACCCTAAAAATTATGTCTCTTAAGGCTGGAGAAACTTAAGAGGAGGTTCCTTGACAACTAGGGCTAAAAGAACTCAAAAAGGACAAAAAATTTTAAAAAGCATGAAAAAATTGTGAAAATTAGTATAAAATTGCGTGTTTTTAGCGATGGTTTGTTCGAACGTAGCTACGGAGGGGGGGGGGGGCGCATCAGGGGACTGATGGGAGGGAGGAGGGGTGCGCAACAGTAGGCGAGAATAGCGCGTTGGGAGGACAATAGTTGGGGGGTCAGCAGTGGGGGTGTCTTCAACCTCTAAGAACCACCCTTTACACCATAAGTATATGCCTCCAAAACAGTTCGAGCTGAAAGACTCTAAGAAAAATTAATGTCCGCTGGGCGTTACCTGTTTATCCCGTTTTTGAGGAGTAAAAGTCCAAGTGTCAGACGAAAATGAGTCAAGCGAAAAATTGCATTAAAAAAGACCGACAGGACTAATAAAATTGCTAAACTTCCTTTGAGAGCGATTAATAAACGAAGAAAAATTCAGAAATCAACAAAAAAACTTATTTAGCTCAAGAGATAACGTTTAGTTAAAAAAGTCATTATTTTCAAACCTACGTGGCTTGTACTTAATTCCGATCGGATTCAAAACTCGGAATTTAGAAGCATAACAGAAATCAATCAATTGGCCTTTGCACACAATTATAAATCTTACTTGCGAATGCAAATTAAGATCGAATTAATTAGAGTGTTCACCTAAACCGGACAATGAAGTAAGTAATTAGTTGGATGAGTCATGATTATCATTGCGACTGATCAAACGATTGATCTAGCAAAAAAGTTGTCAAATAACATAAACAGACAAATGTGGAAAGAATAAGAAGTGCAGAAAAAAGAACTCAATTTCAGCGGAAAATTTTGGTTCTAAGAAAGATTCAATTCCGGCAATTTTGGAACGCACAAGTAAAATGACTATAAAAAGAATTTGACAGAAATCAAAATCAGAATTTTCTGAAAATTGATAGCCTCAGTATTAAAAAAGGAAACGATAAAATAAAAATTTTATCAGCTTCCTACCAGTTAATGACATTTGAAAAGAGCACAACTCAATTCACCTCTCCAATACTAGACGAAATGACAAAACTAACACCAAAGCAAAAGAATAATTTAAAGCGAGATTCAGAGAAAACATCAAAATGTTCAAAAACCTATAGCATTCCATCAGCACATTATTTTCTATAGCAAGCTAGGACCTACAATCACTAAATAATTTGAATGATGCTTCATGGGACACCTAGGCAAAACAAAGTGAGGGACAAACTTTTTTCAAAAATCGTTTTTCGAATCAACGTTTAAAACACATTAACAGCATTTAATTAGGCATGAACTCAAAACAAACATTAGGTTCACAAATGCTTCACTAAAAAACTATGAAGACATCAAATAGAGAACACAAAAGGTAAGGCAAAAATATCAAACAGTGAATAAAAGAGAAGGCAAAAAAAATCAGTAAAAACGGTCAGAAAACCAAAAAATGCATACATTTATTTCTTAAAAACAATTAGTGTTTTAGGTTCATTAATGACACCTTACAAATCAGCGGGACTCCTCATTGCCCACACTGTGATACAACTAATAACAAAAACAACAATAAAAGGCAAAACTCAAATTTCATCAAAAAATTGCTAAAGCTGGAAACATTAAAATATTGATCACCACTCCATTATTTCTAGAAACAATGTGACAGCTTATCATCAAACCTTGGATGAGGTTCCAAGGACCCTGTTGCCGGATAAAATGATTAAATTCAAAAAGATCCAAAAAAATCCAACATTGCTGATATTAAAATCTTTAAAGATAGTTCATTAAACCCAGAGATTATGCATTAACTTATAATCAAAACCTAAAAATTATGTGACTCTTAAGGCTGGAGAAACTTAAGAGGAGGTTCCTTGACAACTAGGGCTAAAAGAACTCAAAAAAGACAAAAAAATTTAAAAAGCTAGAAAAAATTGTGAAAATTAGTATAAAATTGCGTGTTTTTAGCGATGGTTTGTTCGAACGTAGCTACGGAGGGGGGGGGGGGGGGGAGGCGCATCAGGGGACTGACGGGGAGGGAGGAGAGGTGCGCAACAGTAGGCGAGAATAGCGCGTTGGGAGGACAATAGTTGGGGGGGTCAGCAGTGGGGGTGTCTTCAACCTCTAAGAACCACCCTTTACACCATAAGTATATGCCTCCAAAACAGTTCGAGCTGAAAGACTCTAAGAAAAATTAATGTCCGCTGGGCATTACCTGTTTATCCCGTTTTTGAGGAGTAAAAGTCAAGTGTCAGACGAAAATGAGTCAAGCGAAAAATTGCATTAAAAAAGACCAAGAGGACTAATAAAATTGCTAAACTTCCTTTGAGAGCGATTAATAAACAAAGAAAAATTCAGAAATCAACAAAAAAACTCATTTAGCCCAACAGAGATAACGTTTAGTTTGAAAAGTCATTATTTTCAAACCTAGGTGGCTTGTACTTAATTCCGATCGGATTCAAAACTCGGAATTTAGAAGCATAACAGAAATCAATCAATTTGCCTTTGCACACAATTATAAATCTTGCTTGCGAATGCAAATTAAGATCGAATTAATTAGAGTGTTCACCTAAACCGGACAATGAAGTAAGTAATTAGTTGGATGAGTCATGATTATCATTGCGACTGATCAAACGATTGATCTAGCAAAAAAGTTGTCAAATAACTTAAACCGACAAATGTGGAAAGAAATAGAAGTGCAGAAAAATGAAAACTCAGTTTCAGAGGAAAATTTTGGTTCTAGGAAAGATTCAATTCCCGCATTTTTGGAACGCACAAGTAAAATGATAAAAAAAATTTGACAGAAATCAAAACCAGAACTTTCTGAAAATTACTAGCCGCAGTATTTCAAAAAGGAAACGATAAAAAAATTTATCAGCTTCCTACCAGTTAATGACATTTGAAAAGAGCACACCTCAATTCACATCTCCAATACCAGACGAAATGACAAAACAATTAATGACAAGAAAACAATAATTTAAAGCGAGATTCAGAGAAAACAGTAAACTGTTCAAAAACCTATAGCATTCCATCAGCATATCAATTTCTATAGCCAGCTAGGACCTAAAATCACTAAATAAATTGAATGATGCTTCATGGGACACCTAGGCAAAACAAAGTGATGAACAAACTTTCAAAAATCGTTTTTCGAATCAACGTTTAAAACACATTAACAGCATTTAATTAGGCATGAACTCAAAACAAACATTAGGTTCACAAATGCTTCACTAAAAAACTATGCAGACATCAAATAGAGAATACAAAAGGTAAGGCAAAAATATCAAACAGTGAATATAAGAGATAGGGCAAAAAAATCAGTAAAAACGGCCAGAAAACCAAAAAATGCATTCATAAATTTCTTAAAAACAATTAGTGTCACAGTCATGAACGAATGAAGATTAACTCCAACCAATATTTAGGTTCATTAATGACACCTTAGAAATCAGCGAGACTCCTCATTGCCCACACTGTGATACAACTAATAACAAAAAACAACAATTATAGTCAGAAGTCAAATGTTCATTAAATTTTTCGAAAAATTGCTTCAAAGTAAACAATACCATAAAATGTTAACTGGAAACAGAATGTAGGTCACGGTTCACTTCGTTAGAAATTCAGTGAGTGACTGTCAGCCATGAGACTCAAACATTTACGGCAGATTGGCGGAAAATAGTCGTCATTGAATCCCATAACCTGAGTAGGATTGGAAGAGAAAATTTTTATTTTAAAAATCGGTGTTTGAAAACATTTTCTTGAAGTACGAACTGTTTTGATTTCATTTTGTTGAAAGACATACGGTTACTTCTTAATGAGAGCATACAGGTGAGAGTATCAATACCAAAAGCATTTGATATGGTAACTAAGAATTATAAGAACAAAGCGCAAGTACCTGGTATCCAAAACCAGGCCTTCCGGATTTATCCAGTTTTTAAATTTTATTTCAGTTTTTGATAATTTTGTTCACTGAAAAATGCTTTGCTGTGGAACTGCTGTTTAGAATCACTTTTGCGGTAAAATGAGGTAAAGCGAAACACAGTCTTATTCGATGAAAAAAAAATAAAATAGAAGCACAAAAATAGACTGCTGAGATGAGGGCAGCTATTAGTGACAAGAACATGAAGAACAAAGTGGTCAAAGATCACAAAATTTTAGGGAAAACATTTAGTGTCAAAATCAAAAGTTCATCAGTTGCCCACAGACCATTTCTGAAAGCAGTATCTATTCGCCATCAATACAAAATTAGTTGCAGCTTCCTGACTATACTTTGAAAGAACGTAACAACAGAGAAGCTATAACAGAAGTCAAAAGGCCGCACGTGAAAAAAGACCGCACGTCTACTAGAGCGCTGAAATAATAAAATAAGTAACACAATTGAGCTTGAGGAGCTTTCTGATGATACCACTCACATTTCTCTACGATAAATATAACAATCAGACGAAATTGACTGAACCAAAAAAACGAGCTGATAATATAATTTCTCCCCTCACAAAAGTGGTGCCTGAACAAAAAAAAACACCAAAATTCCAAGGTGCCAAATTTCTGTCTATTGAAAGACGCTGATAGCTCATTTAAAATACTTTCCACCTGAGCAGATCATTAGATACCACTTAGCAAGAAAGAACAGCGATCAGTTCCGGCTCATTAAATTAATCTAATTGTTGTTCGGAAAGGGCGCTTTTTTCAACGATAGCTCGAATTACATTAGTCATGTTACAAAGCAATTATGACATCCTCCTCATTCCTAAAAATCGACTCCTTATTTTGGGAAACTGATCACCTCAATCGTTTTTGTAAAGCTAGAAGAGTAAAAACTAAACATCTTAAGAACCAAAAACTCACATGCAATTGGAGTCAATTTGTCGGATCCGAATTTTTAAAAAGGAGCGCATTGCGATTAAGCAATAATGCGCATAGATTAGCCCTCGTATTTAGTTGATTCAAGAGATCCTGTCCTCGTCAGCTATAAACTTAAAATTTGCAGTCTTTGTCCCTGTTAGCAACAGACCAAAAAATTAGCATAATATACTGAACGAGCACTTGAATACAAAAACTTGAATTACTATTATTCTAAGGCAAACTAATTATTTGAAAACGAAAACCATTTAGAAATGGCTAAGATTGGCAAATAGTTTTCAGCCGTGTCGATTATCATCAGCCCCTTTCCTGTATTTAATTTTATCTAACATAAGAGAATTTAACTATTTTTCGACGTCTGGAAAATCATTCTGTTCAATGCGGCGCTCATCTCAAAAATCCAATTACTAGTTTTCCAAAACTCAAATTCTAGTCAATTAAAAAAATTAGACGACCAACTTGCGGCGGCAAGGTAGATCCTATGTACAAGTAATAATCATTAAAAAAGCCAATGATACTATAACGCAAGCTAAAGTACAAAATACTGTTGGAATAAAAGCTATCACACAACAGGCGAGGGGTTTTCTTTGGTCGCTGCTAATTTCCGATGGCTAACATTAGCTAGATAATACAACTACAAAATTTAAAACCAACTTACGATTGCACTCACTTTGTTAGTTGTCAGCTTAAACATAGAACTAGCCCTACTGGGTGCGAGTGTCATTTACATTTTGGGGGATTCCTCAAAAGAGGACAGAAGTGTATCTAGAAAAAGGCAAGCATGAAAACTTCTTTATTTCATTAGTATAGTAGAACAAGCGAAGTGACAGACAAGAAATCAAATCTAATGAAATTTTGTTGATAACAACTAATTTTAATGAACAAAAAAAGAAATCCAGAAAACGATGCCGTTTAGTTAACAAAGTCCTTATTTTCAAGCCTGCGAGGCTTATACTTAATTTCGATCGGATTCAAAAATCAGAATTGAGAAGCATAACAGAAATCAATTAATTGACCTTTGCACACAATTATAAATCTTACTTGCGAATGCACATGAGAATCATTCAAGTGGTCACCTAAGCTGGATAATCAGGATAGTGACGTAGTTAGTAATTAGTTGAATGAGTCATGATTGCGTGTGCGACTGATCAAATGATTGATCTAGCAAAAAATTTGTCAAATAACACAAACCGACAAATGTGGAAAGAAACAGAAGTGCAGAAAAATGAGAACCCAAGTTCATCGCAAAAATTTGGTTCTAGGAAAGATTCAAAACAGGCGCTTTTGGAGTTCAGCACAAGTAAAATGACGATGAGGAAAACTTGAAATCAAAATCATTTCTGAAAATTTGTTTTTGAAAAAAGTTTTTGAAAAAAAAGGAAAAAATATGTTAAGACTATCAACATTTGAAAATAGCACACCTCAATTCACATTTCCAATACCAGACAAAATGACAGAACTAACACCAAAGCAAAAGAATAACTTAAAGCGAGATTCAGAGAAAACATCAAATTTTTCAAAAACCTGTAGCATTCCGTTAGTATAGCATTTTCTATAGCAAGCTAAGAACTACAATCACTAACTAATTTGAACGATGCTTCATGGGACACCTTGGCAAAACCGAGTGAGCGAAGAACTTTTTTCAAAAATTTATTTGTGGATCAATGCTTAAAAAACATTTCAACAGCATTTAATTAGGTTTTAACTCAAAACAAAAATTAGAAAACGATGACGACTTTAAACAGTGAATATAAGAGAAGGCAAAAAAATCAGCAAAAACGGTAAGAAAAACAAAAATTGCATACATTTTAAACAATTAGTGTCACAGTCGTGAACTAATGAAGATGAACTCCAACCAATATTTAGGTTCATTAATGACACTTTAGAAATCAGCGAGACTCCTCATTGCCCACACTGTGATACAACTAATAACAAAAACAACAATTACAGTAAAAACTCAAATGTTCACTAAATTTTTCAAAAACTAATTGCTTCAAAGTAATCAATACCATAAAATGTTAACTGGAAACAGAATGTAGGTCACGGTACACTTCGTTAGAAATTAAGTGAGAGACTGTCAATCATGAGACTCGAACATTTTTGGCAGATCGCCGGAAAATAGCCACCATTGAATCCCATAACCCTGAGTAGGATTCAAAGAGAAAACTTGAAAACATTTTCTTAAAGTACGAACAATTTTGATATATTTTTGTTGAAAGACATACGGTTACTTCTTAATGAGAGGATACAGGTGAGAGTATCAATACCAATAAGCATTTGATATGGTAATTGAAATTATAAAAACAAAGCGCAAGTAGCTGGTATCCAACTAAGCCTTCAGGATTTATTCAGTTTCTAACTATGATTTCAGTTTTTGAAATAATTTTGTTCGATGAAAATTGCTTTGCTTAGCAACTGCCGTTTAGAACCACTTTAAGAATAAGCCAAGAATGAAACTAGCCTAAAGACGATTTCTTGCAAAATGCCAAAAAGGGGCAAAATGACGTAAAGCGAAACACATTTTTATTCGATGAAGTAAAACAAAAACATAACCGACTAACGTCGGGCGAATTGCTCTCAAAGGTGAGGCTAGCTTTAGCTCGATTCGACTCCGTATCTTTTAGTTTTCTAGCCATTTTAGTTAAATCAAAAAAACTGATATTTTAAAAAGCTGCAAAATATTGCAAAATTTTAAAAAAGCTTCCAGATTTTGCAGACAGAAAGTTCAAAACTATTTTTTCTCTGGATTTATGTCAAGTAACTCATCTGCTTGACTTGAAAAGCTTCGTTGGCCCAGTAATAATCGTAGGACCAAAATATTCAAAAAATTTGAAAATCGTCAATTTTACCAAAATCGTGCTAAAATTCAAAATATTAAAATCTTCAAACTTTATTGTCTCAAAAAGACAATCCAGTATCCCTATTTCAGCTTTAAATAGTTCACTGGCTCAAAGATCCATAAATTGGGAACATAACAATTTTCCGAAAGTTTGACAAAAATTAAATTGCTAGAAAAAAGTTAAAGCTCGAGTCATTAAAATATTGATAATCATTCCATTAACTCCGGAAACTATGCGACGGCCTATCATCAAACCTTGGAGGAGAACTAGGACCCTGGTGCCGGAAAAATGATAAAAAATTCGAAACGATTCAAAAAACTTGAAAAAAATTGCAAATATTTTAAAAAATTGTTGATTTTTAAAGTCTTGAAAACCATTCAATTACATCTAGAAGCTATGCAGTAATAATCAAACGCTCAAGGAGATTCGCTGGCCCTTCAGGTTGGAGAAACTTAAAAAATGAAAAACTTTCAAAAAACTTGAAAAATTGCAGATTTTGTCAAAAAATGCTAATATTCGTGAAGATAAAATGTTGAAAAACCAAACCATTACCACTAGAAACTATGCAGTAACATTATATCAAACCCTGGTGGAGGTTGGGTGGCCCTTGAGGTTGGAGAGAACTAAAAATATTTTAAAAAATTGAAAAAATTGCAAGTTTCATCAAAAAAATTGCTAAAAATCGTAATGTTAAAATGTTGAAAACCCTTCTATTACCACTAGAAGCTATGAAGTAACCTTTTATCAAACCATGCAAGAGATTCGTTGGCCCCTGAGGTTGGAAAAACCTAAAAACTGACAAAAGTTGAAGAAAATTGAAGAAAATTGAAAGTTTTATCAAAATTTTGCTAAAATTTGTAATAATAAAATGATGAAAACCATTCCATGGCCAATAAAAACTTTTAATACCCTATTAACAAAAACTAAAGGAGACTTCATGGCTCCTGGGTCTCGGAAAACGTGATAAGGTTAAAAAATTTTATAAATTTGAAAAAAAATTGCAAGTTTCATAAAAAAATTGCCAAAGTTCGTGATGTTAAAACGCTGAATACCCTTCTATTACCTCTAGAGGCAATGCAGTAACCTATTACCAAACCCTGTAAGAGGTTCGTTGGCTCTTGTGACCGGAAAACCTAAAAAAAAACAAAAAAATTTTTAAACATGAAAAAATGCAAGTTTTATTTAAAAAAATTGCTTAAATTTGTCATAAAAAATTTAAAGCTATGACATGGCAATTAAAAACGTTTCAGTAACTTATTATCAAACCCTTAAGGAAGTTTTCTGCCCCTTGCGTCCGGAAAGACGTGAATAATGAAAAATGAATGAAAAAAATTGAAAAAATTTGCACGTTTTGTCAAATGCTAAAATTCGTGATGTTAAAATTGTTGAAACAATTGCACTTCCATTAGAAACTATGCAGTAACCTACTATAAAACCCTAGAGGAGGTTTCTTGACGCCCAGGGCTGAAAGAACTCAAAAACTGACAAAAATTTTCAAAAAGCTTGAAGAAAATTGCGAAAATTAGTATAAAACTGCGCGTTTTTAGCGATGGGTTGTTCGTCAGTAGCCAGCGGGGGGTGCACTGGGGGCTGAAGGGGAGGGGGTGGGTTAAGCAACATTGGGATAGTGGGCAAGAGCGGCGGTGGGGGATGGGGGCAATAGTGGGGGGGGGGTCAACAGTGGGGGTGGGCTGTCTTCAACCTCTAAGAACCGCCCTTCACACCATAAGTATAAGTCTCCAAAACAGTTTGAGCTGGAACAGAGCTGAAAGGCTCTACGAGAACTTAATTCCCGCTGGGCACTACCTGTTTATCCCGTTTTTGAGGACGAAAAGTCAGAAGCGTCAGAAGAAAAATCGGCCAAGCGAACAATCGCAATAAAGAAAGACCGACAATACTAATATAATTGCTACAAACTTCGTCTGGGAGCAATCAAAAATGAAACAAAAGGCCCTTCCTATAGAAGGATAGATGCTCAACTTGGAGATGGCACATCCTTTCTATAAAGGTACAAATTATTACAATAGTCACCTTTGACAAGGGCGATATGCAAAAAAAAATAATATCAATTTTTACTGAATTATATTGAAAACTAAACTAAATAGAGAAAATGTTAGAAAGGAGATGCACATAAGTGAAAAGGCACATAACAGTAAAACCTTTTTTAAAACAAGACCGACTACACTCTGATGAATTGCTACCAAACGGCGGTTGACTTCGCTTCTAGCTAACTTACGTTAGCTAACAGACGTAAGGGAGCACTATTTAGTGGAGGCAAAAGTGTGCGAAATCGGGATATTAGTGGTCAGGTATTTGCGATCACTAAATTTTGATGAAAATTTCCCCTTCATATCATGTATTAGTAGTTTAGGCTATGAGTCAGTCTGATTCGAGGCTTGGGCCCGTCACTTCACGAAGTTCATGTAATTTCTTGATTGGGTTGCAATGTCGGC
This sequence comes from Convolutriloba macropyga, assembly GCF_964194025.1. NCBI lineage: Eukaryota > Metazoa > Xenacoelomorpha > Acoela > Convolutidae > Convolutriloba > Convolutriloba macropyga. The sequence goes on along the minus strand of NC_134476.1, from coordinate 30,784,135 downwards.
AATTGCACATGAAGGTCCACGAACATGAACTTACGTCTGGGCAACTGATGAAAAGTAATCCAGTAGATCTTGGTTCAATTACATTTGTTGACTTTGCTTGTTCATGTACATGTCTGTTTAGAAACCGTGTTTAAAACATGGCTAGATCCTGTCCACTAGTTCTCGTCAGCCATTTTCCAGTAATTTTTGTAGTTCTATAAAATCCTGTTGTCTCGTTTTTGTTATATTCTTCTCTAATTTTACTCTTACTAATAGATCGATATCAAAATTCCTTGAAGAAAGACAGTAAAAGAAAGAGGTCATGAAATTCGAAATACATTGCAAGTGGTGAGATCTTGAGCCTTTGCAGTCTGGTCTTATTATTATTGCTCCCTCCAATTATCGAAAATCGAAATTGTAGCTTTGCGCTGATCTTTTTCAAGACCCTTTATTTCAGTTTCATTTGTACACCAGGCCTGGGACGCGTAGCCTATCACTGGTACAACATAGCCCACATATGTATATAATTTGGTTTTAGAATTAGACTTGCCACGGACGTTTCGTTTTAGGTAAAAGTACGTTTTCCAGGATTTCGAACACATTTTTCACAATTAGATTTCCAGTTGAGTTTGGTTGATATTACCACACCTGAATCTTTCTGTTCATTTTTCGACTCGAGTTGGTTGCCGTTCAGCAATAAGATTACAGTTGTTTTTTTAATGGGTAAAAGGTAACATTTGTTCATTTAATGTCATCTTGTTCTCTACACAATTTTTTTATCCTGTCAATATCGGCTGGGAGTTTTGCTGTATTGGTTCCGACAAAGTTATAATAGTCAGCGTAGTCATATGGTCCCCACTGTTCTACCTGTTGCGGTAGATCATTAATATAGATAATAAAAAGTAAAGACCTAAGTAGCGATCCTTGGGGCACGCCGCGTGGTACTTCAGTTGATTCCGAGTTTAATTCACTAACTTTTACATATTGCTTTCTGTTTTTCAAGTAACTTGAAAATATTCTACGTTTCCTCCAATACCAAATCCCTGTATTTATCAGTGGCCTATGAGGAACGCTGTCAAATGCTTTTCTAAAGTCTAAGTATAACACGCACAGTTCATTCTCGCTGCCGTCGTAGTAATTATAGAGCTGGTTAAGAAAGAATAGCATTTGAGTGATGACAGATCGCTTTCGTCTGAATCCATGTTGCGAGCAGTGCAAACTACTTCTTAATTCCTGTTTCCTCAGCAGCTTCGATTAATCAGTTGGCAACGATTATTTCGCATAGATTAGCTCTAGTCTTTCAGTAATTCTAAACTTTTAACATCTTTTAGTGCCGCTGAAACGCTCGTGTCCTTGCCAACTGCAATAAAATTTTACTAAAAAAGTAAGCGCATCAAGTAATGAATGCACGCATTTGAACGAAAACTTTATGAAAACGCTAATGCGGGCACATGATTTATTTGCTAAGATTGGCCTATCCTTTTCAGCAGTGTCAGTAGTCATTAGCCCCTTTTCTGTATTCAAGAGTATCTGAATGGTTGTCTGTCGGAATAGTATTCTGTTCAATGCTTGTTTACAAAAACTAGGAAAGCGCCTCAGAACTGTTCTCGTTAAACACCATGATCATTTATTTTCATCTCAAACTCTAGTATTCAATGCCTAAAACAAAAAAGGTCAACAAGAAAGGCCCCTTCAGGTCGTTCAACTCGGGGCAGTAACTCAACTCCTATATAATTGTACAAATTATGACAGTAGTCAACTTAAGCAAGGGACAATATACGTAAAACAACAAAAAGCAGCAGTTTCAAGAAGATACATTGGAAACAAAATATTAAAGATAAGGTTATTCAAAGTGCTCTATCCATGAATTTCTGTTTCCTCTGCAGCTGTGGTTAATCGTATATTTAGAACCTACGAAAGATCGAAACAAACAACACGGAGGCTCAATGCCCTCGGGCTTTACCAGTGCATTCCGTTGCTTTTGACGAAACGTTGAATCATTCAATTTAGTGAGAGAACATTTTGAAACAGAAGACGTAAAGCAAAAATTTGCATTAAAAAAGATGCAAGTACGAATAATTGCTTCAGAACTCGTTCATTTACTAATTTTGACAGAGATGAACGATGTTTTCTTCCCCCTAATGACTAAAGCGCCCAGAAAAATACTCTGCCCAGTTTAAGTCAGACAACCGTTCCAATTCGGCTTACCGTTTGGCGAAATTGAGTGCTTGATAACATCTCTGTAGATGGGAGGGAGTCTGTTGATTTGTTTCGTCCACAGAGGATATGATGATGTTAGTTGCACATTGCCACTGCTATCTGACAGTGCACCAGGTAAATTTGGAGGAAGAGGATATGATATTTGGGTTGCAGTGGGAGTAAAAGCATCTTTTGATTGAGGCTGATAGTTGTGATATGTTGGATGAGAGGCTGCCCCTACAGGTAAAATAGTCACATTGCCCCCAATAAAGTTCGAGGAAAGAGGTCCCCGATTTTGCTGAGAAGCAACAGCACTTTGCTGCGCCACGCCTCTATTTTGTTGGGCTCCAAAATTTGATGAGTAATGAACTTGGTTAAAACTAGAAGCAACGGTATGATTCTCAAGATTTACATTTTGTACAGAATGATTATTCCAGTCGGTAGAGCCGGAACTTGGATGACTAGAAGGGCCTTGCAAAAACGATGACGTATTATATTGCCCTGAGTTCCAGCCGCCACCCATTTGTCGTGACGGCGGCGGCGGGAACATTTTGCCTGAAATCAATAAACATAGAATTACAGAACCCAAGATCTAGATCTAGAACCCAAGACCTAAATTAACATTACCCTAAATTAACCTTACTCAGACAGAATTACTAAGGGGCTCCAAATTATGTTATTATAACGATGGATTGGCAATGGTTGCATCGCTGGAGGCGAATCTGATATTTGAATTGTCTTTTGAGGACACTCTAATTTAAGAAATCGTTCAATCAGATGATAAAATTTTGCTGCACAAGACTTCGCAAATGTGCTGCACAAAACTTCGCACAAAACTTTCAGATGTCAATGAAATACGGGACAGCCGTGGTGATGCCCTGCTGGTGTTACTTCTTGGAGCAAGTTCTTTATACATTGTCCTCAACAAGTTGCCCAACATCAAAAATCGGTGTGGTCAGGAGGTATTGGCCATTCCTGGTGCAAATCTGAACACCTGATATAACAAAAATAAAACAGTCCAGCACATTCTGAAGAAACTTTACCCAAAAGAAGATCAAGTTATCATTTGGCACGATATGGTTAGCAACTGAAAATCGCGTCACCAAAAGTATCACCGCCAACCCTTATCAGCAAGTGACCTAGTCGCAGAACTGAAATCTATTCCGTCCATCATGGGCATTGTATACTGTGTGAGAACTGGTGCTGAAAAAGTGTTCCCAACCTCAACTTCTGAACTCCTCAACCTGCCCATTCTAAACATTTTCAAACACCTCTCAGAACGGAAGCAAACGGACAATACTTTTGCGGTAATACCTGCGACTACATCAGCCACCTACGCTAGAAATAGACAATCTCGTAACTGTTAGTTGATACAAATACTGCCTCCGAACAATCAAGAAAAAGAAATAACCCCTCAAAAAAGAAAAGAGCAGCCCTAAAAAAAAGTAAGTAACTGAACCTCTCAGGTTTGTCAAATTTCCCAAGCTGTAGTTTGTAGGGATGGTCACTGATTATTTTCTCCTTCCGTAGCCATGCGAAAAATTTCCAAATTTTGCAAACAGAACATGATTGCTAATCAAAAATATTCGTTTGTGTAGCATGCAACACAAATCTCCATCTTGATCCAGTCTGTGCTGGGCTGACACTAGCCACCGTCGAAGGGATCACAGAACTAGGTCTTAACTGCATGATCATCAGCAACGACTGCATCGAAAATAAAGAACCAGAGGAATTCATCAGAGAGAGAACATTGTTAGAGCTGACGAACAAATGGAAAAGCTGAATTTGTGAAAAAAATCGGATAAAAATGAGAATAAAGTAACTGAAATAATAGAAACGAAGAGATGTTTAAATCTAGCGAGAAAATTGCAGAAAGTACTGTCGCAGGTGCCTTGAAGAACATAAAGAAGGATACTGTGCCACGCCCGGTGCAAGCGTCCAAAACAACCAACCAGAAGAACAGCACGAATCTCGGCATTCTGAGTGTCACGCGTATATAAAAAAAGATGTACTAAAAACCTTGGGTTTCAAGGTCAAAAATTTAGTTTAAATTTTATTCTATTACATGATTAATGACTTACACAATCTTGATAGTTGTCGACAGATTGAAATAGACAAATCTCGGGCTTCGAGCAATGTTAACAATTGTGACGTATCAGTATTTATTTGGTTAATTTACCACGGTGATAGAACCCATAATGGGTACCGACAAAACTGAGGATAAAACTCATTCATTGAACACCAAACCTTCCTTCAGAGTTAATCACTCTATTAGATCTTCATTTATTTGAAATCATTTTCTTCTGCTTTTATCTACTTATTGATTAAACTTCAATCCTTGTTTTTTGAACAAGTACCACGCTCAATTACTAAAGATAAAAAATATTGCTCACGGTTGGCTGCTCTAGTGGCGACAGGGATCGGCTCTATAGTTTTAAAGAACCAGACGGTATGGTCGCAAGATGGATAGAGAAGCTTGGACAACTAAATTTTGACATCAAGCACAGAGCAGGAAAGAAATCCCACACGTTGACTGTCTTTCGCGCATAAACACAGAAGATGAGGAACAAACAGCTTTCGTTAACGCTATTGCGCTAGACGTAGATCAAGATGATACCGACTATAGTAGTCGAGGTTGGCAGTTACACAGACTACAGAGAGTAAAACTGCGAGATTCGCATCAAAGTGACAAAATACTCAAAGAAGTATATTCATGGGTCATAAACAAAAAAAGACCAGAACAACGAAAAATGAGAAACGGAGATTCGAAGGTAATACTGGGTTCAATATAAAAATCTTTGTCTCATAGAAGGGACTTTGTATCGAAAACACCAAACAGAACCTAACTTTGAAACTCTTTACCAAATGCTAGTACCCTGGGGTAGAGTGTCCAACGTTCGTGAGCTGTTGCATGATTCGCCTAGCGCAGGACATTTTGGTATAAATAAAACGTACAAAAGGGCTTGCGAAAGGTTTTGTTGGCCGTGCATGAGAAGGGACGTAAGAAATTGGATAGAAAGCTGTGAGGCGTGCCTAAAAAGGAAAGGCACTAAACAGAAACAACGACATTCACTCATAAAATGGAAAATTGGTGAATTGATTAACGATAAGCAAAATGTATCTGTTTCCTTGTGACTCCGGAAGTGGACCCATGATATCGAGAAAAACTTGCCAAATTAATCAACGATAAGCAAAATGTATTTTTTTCCGTGGGACTCCGGAAGTGGACCCATGATATCGAGAGAAATTTGGACCCATGATATCGAGCGAAACTTGCCAAAATGGATATCATGGGTCCACTTCCGGAGACCCAAGGAAAAAAATTACCTTTTGCTTATCGTTGATCAATTCAGTAAGTGGTACGAAGCCGTAGCGTTACACAATCAAGAGGAAAAAACTGTGGCAAAAGCGTTTGTTGAGCACTGGATAGTGAGATTCGGCTGTCCAGTCAACCTACACAGTGACCAAGGCTCAATCTTTATGTCTAAAATGTTTTGTAGTCTTTGAAGTGAACTACGAATACAGAGGACATCAACAACATCCTACCACCAACAAGGGAACGCGATGATTGGACGAACAAATCGAACAATAGAACAATGCCTCTCCAAATATATAGGACAATACCAACACGAGTGGACAAATTTTCTACATTTAGCAATGATGGCTTATCGATCATCAATCCATTGTGTAACAAAATATAGCCCAGCGTATGTGGTATTGGGTTTTCCACTATCACTGCCTATAGACTGCATCTATAGCACACCACAAACTGCAATATATGCAACACCAAGTGACTATGTTTACTCAACGAAACAAAAATTACAGGAAACGCATCAGCTGATGCGAGAAAGTATGGATGTCGAACAAGAACGCAAGAAGACCTATTACGATCGCAGTAAGTATGGAACAAACTATAAGGTAGGAGAAGAAGTGTTAATTTTCAACCCAAAGGTAAAAAAGGGAGAAATACGGAAATTAACTTCTTTTTATAGAGGACCATACACAATTGTTGAATCCATAAAGGATTTGAAGTTCAGGTTGTTAGTTAAAAAGACGAGGGAGACTATTAAGATCCATTCTGACCGACTAAAAAATATAAAACCCGAGAAAAACCATTTACGCTTGAGCCTCAGGCAAAACAAAAAACAACAGTTAAGGCGGACAAAAACATCTTTTTGGACAGCTCAGAGGACGATGATATAATTGAATTAGAATCATCCACAGACAATGAAAGTAATCTGAACTCAGAAAATCAATCTGAAGCTGAGAATGTTAACAATTCACTAAATCTTACAAATGACACGGTTGAAAATGAAACTAAAGAGCAAGAGCAAGAAGGGCAAGAGAAGGCAAACAAAGTTGCCGAAAGAAGAAGTAAATCCTCCTCAGAACCTAAAGAGAAAGCTGGAAGGAAATCAGCACAAACAAAAATTCCAAAAGCGGAAAAAAGCCACTGGAAGGTAGTAGTAAAAAAAGTACTGAGGAAAAGGTTAATAGTGAACCAAATGTACCAAAAATGGCTAAAAGATCCAGCAGCCGATTAAAATCGGTACCTGAGAAACCAAAGAATTATTTTACTGATTAAGATGATGAGTATTCTAGCAGTGAGGAAGCTGATGATGTTTTTGTTTCAGGAAAATTCAGGAAGAAATAATGGAATCTAAAAGAAATGCAAGTTCATCCGGAGCATCGTGTGATGGAGTATCACTATGTTTGTATCTGGCAATGATAGCCATTTCTGCTTCTCCTTCACTTTGTATTAAATTATACGGCTATGATTTGTTACAATATCGTATCAACAAAGATATATTCTCTGGATCACAGTACAAACTGTGATAACAAAATTCGAGTATCAAGAACAATAGAAGAAGGTAGTTTGATATATGCTGAGGTTCAGCCCGAGATAAAATTAAAGTTTTGCATGAATGAAGTGACATATGGTGTGTCTACACTTAAAAAGAGCAATGTATATGACGATGTTGTCTTTATTACCAAAAACTCAAGAGTTCTAAAATCCAAATATCCATTAAACGAGGGAACCTGTAGAAGCATTTGGTAAAAAAACTTTGCTTTACCAGGTTTTGGAGCTAAAACCTTTAACGTCAACAATTCAGTAACAGAAAAAATTTTACAACAAGCAAGTGAAACTACTTATGTTGAGGAGCATAGCCATGGCTTCAAGAAAAAAATAATCGTCAAGGTGCTATGTATGTTGAGCTTGTAGAGTGGGTTTCAGCTACAGGAGTAAAACTTATTGGAAATGTGATGATCAATGCAAAACTTTGAATAGAAAAAATTTGGGGAAAGCTGCAGAAAAGAAACTTCTTATACTTTAAGGATCCTCTAGATTTTTCAAAAACTGTTTTCATCAAAACCACACATTTTGAAGATGACTTAGTAAATTTTTTTTCGAAAATCAAGGCAAGCAAACTTGTCAAACTATTAAACAATTTAACAAGGAGGTCCCTGCAAAAATTTTTGGTAAAAACAAGACCACATTTATGAGCGGAAAAATTTTACACAAAAACAAATATGAAGACTTTGCATTGGAAATTTTAGAGGAGAAAACAATTTTGTGTGGACAACAGGTAAAAGTAACCGGAGTCTCAGGTGCTTTTTACTCCGAAAAAAGTTCAGAACTGACAACTGTTAATCTAAAAGTAACCTGGGAAATGTTTCTGTCAAGCATTATCGACAGCTTTAACTTCGAAATATTCGAAGAGAGGGGACTTTTTTTCATGAAAATAAGAACGCTGCAATGTGAAATTCAACGACTTAGAATTCAAACTATGATCGAATTATCAAAAACGTTGTGAGCCCTTCAGTAACTCTCTTCGAGCCAGGAACTCACGTTGAAAGAGCAGGATCTGTTTTGTATGTCCTTAAATGTGCAAAGATGGCAGCAACAATAACTAAGCCTCCTTTTTGTACAGAGGAAGTTCTGGTGTTAATACAAGGTCAAAATTTTTCTTCTATTAGGTAATTGGAACCCCTCACCAAAATTTTGTATCATAATTATACAATCGCTGCATGTAACCCGCTGCACCCGAATGTCGTCAAATTAGAAGACGGCAGTTTTCAACAATATGGAGAAACACTGAAGAAATTCGATCATGAAATATATCGATGGCCGATGAATAATGACTTGAATTCTAGTGATCAAAATCTACATCGTAGCCTTTTTTTCCACATCAGATTTTAAAAAAGTCAAGTCACTCGAACAATTCGCCACAATAGTAAAGGAATTATCAGTCGAGAAGCGTTCCTAGACTTGGATCGAAAATACAATCATGACAATTTTGTACATTGGAACAACCAGTTTCAACAAGAAATTTTTTTAGCAAAGGAAATAACAATTTTTCGTAACTTAAAAACTGAAAGCTTATACGTTTGGTTAAAAGCTAAGGACATTGCTGTTTCAGTCTTAACAGTCTATCTCATATTCCAATTTGTGAAAAAATTTCCTAAGTTGTTCATCTTTTTAGGATTAGTCATTAATGGAGCTTCCTGGCCACAACTGTTGCGGAATCTCGACCCTGTAAAGGGAACACGTATGTATAATCAACTACTAAAATTAATTAATGAGCGCCGAGAACAAAAGAAAATGATTGAAGAGAAAGAGTCCTTGAAAGAGTCGGTTGTGTAAAAAAAAATAAACTTATCAGTCTTGAGTTCAATACCAAAAAAAATGAAAATGAGTTGTCTTGAGTTCAAGACCAAAAAAAATGAAAAAGAGTTGTCCTGAGGTCAAGACCAATAAAAATAAAGGAAAAGTCTTGAGATCAAGACTGAAAATTTTGAGAAACTTTAGAAGCAAAAATGGTTTCTTTTAAACATAGCACGCAGCGAGACCCCACAAATTGGTGAATATGTGTACTATATGCCGGAGTTGTGGAAAGTTATTTCGGAGAATTTCCCGGGAGTGTACCGAGTGGAATCTTGTCTGTCACGGACTCGGAAGGTGTCTACACTAGAACTTCTGGCACCCACCAATATTCGGTCCCGAGCTCTGCAGACTGAAGTGGAACTGCAAAACCAGTGCGCGAAGTTAGAGAAGCTGAAGAGTACAAACTCTTTACTCCAAAAGGACCTTGTCGAGCTTCGACAAAAATCAGACAAACATTGCGACAAAGCCAAAAAGGCAACAAGAGAAGCATTGGGAAAACTGAGCGCCGAGTATGAGGCGCTAAGAGTTAACCTAAAGGCGGTGGCAGCTAGAAATGCCGAACAAGAGCAGTCAATCGACTTACTTAAGCAGGAGTTGGCCGATCTAAAAGTCAATGCTGATAAAATGAGCGAAGCCATGGAGAAAGTGGAGAAAGAGAATGATCAATTGAGGTCAGAGCTTCGGCAGTTGGAAAACTATAACCAGTACTTGGCGAGTGAGTGCCGAAGGAAAGACACTATAATCGGTAGACAATAACAATCTTTGAAAAACGAGAAGGCCAAAACCAAGGCGACAGTATAGTGTTTATTCGAGATTCGGAATAAAAATGTATTGATTCGGCCTGCGACTTTGAACAAGATTTTGTTTGTAAAAAGTTCTGCTTCAAAAGTGCTTCAAAAGATCAGATCAAAAAAACACTACCACAAATTGAGCTTCTTGAAGCACCCTGGTGCTGGTGGAGATGAGGAGTTTTTCAAGACCATTAATCGAGCATACCAAATACTGATGAAGGATGGGGCGTGAGAAGCGTACAACAATTTCGGGCTGGACGAGGCAGAAAAAGTCATGAATGACGAAAACTGATACCTAAACTTTTTATTTGAAAAGTACAAACTTTTCGTATTTTAAAACGTTCATGCATCAAGAGCTGTAAATTTCTTTTCATTTTTATGTGAGTGAGTGGCACACTCTATTCTTATTGAGGTGGGGGGGGGGCAGTGTGAGTGTCACACGTATATAAAAAAAGGTGTACTAAAAACCTTGCGTTTCAAGGTCAAAGATTTAGTTTAAATTTTAATTTATTACCTGATTAATGACTGACACAATCTTGATAGGTGTCGCCAAATTGAAATAGACAAAGCGCGGGCTTCGAGCAATATTAACAATTGTGACATATCAGTATTTATTTGGTTAATTTACCACGGTGATAGAACCGATAATGGGTACCGACAAAACTGAGGTCAAAACTCATTCATTGAACACCAAACCTACCTTCAGAGTTGATCACTCTATTAGATCTTCATTTAATTGAAATCATTCTCTTCAGCTTTTATCTACTTATTGATTAAACTTCAATCCTTGTTTTTTGAACAAGTACCACGCTCAATTACTAAAAATAATAAATATTGCGCACGGGTGGCTGCCATAGCATCACAAAAAGTATCAGCGTCTAAAGAATCCTGAGGATCCAGAAAAATCAAAATCTTAAAACATTTCCCTACCAATGAGAAAATAAACTCAATGCTACAAGCTCATGGCGTCCAAGGCAAAATCGTGGAGCTTGAAAGTCTCAAAAAGTTTCCCAAGGACAGACCAAACTACAACTACTGTCGTCATTACCGCAAACGTTGAAGACAGCTATGCAAAAATTGTTGCCCGGAGAATTGCAAAAAAAGATACAAGCAGTTCAAAAAAAGACAATCAAAAGTAAATAAGACAATCACAACATCAAGAAGATTTTCCGAATCCAAGGTATCCACGAAGATGTCGAAAAATCACGTGGTGAGAACCTTGTCACCACAACTGGAAAAAATTAACGATGTTCTGAAGGTTATTGGCGTCCAGCCTCAGACAGTGGAAATGAAGAAACTCGGGAAAATTAGCATGGAAAGTGCAAAACCTAGAACACTTCTGTTTACCGCACTAACAGAACACGAAGGCAGAATGGTCCTAGCAAAAAGTTTTGAGAATCAAGACAAACTCGTGGACAAAAATGTCTATCTCACGTACGCATTAACTTAAGAAGAAGCCAATGAAAAAAGTCTCTGCCTCAAACGCAGGAGGGAGCTACCTCAAACGGTGTGCATCGAGAGAAACTGAAGATAAGAAGTTTGAGTTATTTAACAATAACGTCAAGGTGGATTTTGAGTCGAAAGACTCCGTAGGTCCTGAAGTAAGTTCGTGACAGCACCACATGAGTGTTTTGCAGGTCAGCGCTTGAAGCCTGGTGAATTAGGGAGACCCTTCCTTCCATCAAATGCCATCAGTTTTATGCCAGCCTGCCGTGATTTGTATCTGTTAAACATGGCTCAATAACAAAATTCGCAATTGAGAACTACTGTTGAATGGCAGTACTGCAAATACAACCCAAAAAGTCTCAAAAAGTTTTCCAAGGACAGACCAAAGCCCCGAACGGTACTAGTGACCCTGAACAACGAACACGAAGCCAGACTGGTGATAGCTAAGAGTGTCGAAAAACGAGATGATTAAAAAGACATTGAAAAAACCAATTGAAGAAAAGCTAATTTTCTGTTTCCTCCTTTGATACTTTATGTTGTTGTTGTTGTTGTTAAATGGTTTTCTTCAGATAAAAAAATCTGTGCGTCAGCCGATGTGGCCCTCCAACTTCTGTGAACAGTTGATATTGTTGCTGCCTCCTCTCTTCATAGAGCTTTAGCAAAGTAGGAGAACATCAGACCACGATCACAGCCAGGAGTCAAATCAATCTCAGGTCTCAGATTGAACCCTAGAGCCGACCCCGAAAAAAGAGTTCTCAACCCTCTGAGATCGCGTGTCCACAAAGACGAGAACATTATCATCTGGAACGACGTTATAAACAACTCGATTAAACATCATCCCCGTATTAGATGTGCCCTGCTCTCCAAGGAAGAACTCACCTTCGAATTTCTGTAGATCCGCAACTTTTCTGGAATTGTTTACGTGCAAAGAAACGGTGCACTTGTTTTTTACCAGTACCTAGCGACTAAATCTGGTGTTCCTGTCATTCAACTTTCGAGAAATCTGTTGTCAAAAAGGAAGCAGAGATATACTACAATAGCAGCTCAAATGCAAGCTCTCCATATTTGCCCATCACTAGAGTTGAAATTCGTGGTTCTTGCTAAGAGGGTCAAAGATGATCTTCTTGGATTCAAGAGAAAAAGCAAACAAGCATCTTCAACCCAGCGAAGACGCTTAGCAAGATCTGCTAACTAGGTAGTCTATTCTTTTCTTTCATGTAATCTAGATCGTGTAAATCTTTCTGAACCAGTTAATTCCAGGGTCAGTTAGATTTCCACGACATCAAGATGACTCGCAACTTCAAGACCTGCAAACAGAACATCAATCCCAGCGACAAAACTTATCACTGTGTCGCTTGCGATTGCCACATACACTTGACATCAGTATGCATTGGTCTGACACAAGTTGCTGTCAACGGCATCGCAGAACTTGGAATGGACGCTATGCTCCTTTGCAACAAATGCGTGGCCTTCATACGGGCAGAACGAGTGGTAAACTGCAAGAAAAATTTGAGCAAATCAAATTCGAGGCGAAAATGGAACAGCTAAAGGCGAGTTTGACCGAGTTAATAGAAATTAAAGTTGAAAAAGCGATGAAAATCATTACCGCAAACGTTGAAGACAGCTATGCAAAAATTGTTGCCCGGAGATTTGCAAAAATTGATACAAGCAATTCAAAAAAAGACAATAAATAAGACAATCACAACATCAAGAAGATTTTCCGAATCCAAGGTATCCACGAAGATGTCGAAAAATCACGTGGTGAGAACCTTGTCACCACAACTGAAAAAATTAACGATGTTCTGAAGGTTATTGGCGTCCAGCCTCAGACAGTGGAAATGAAGAAACTCGGGAAAATTAGCATGGAAAGTGCAAAACCTAGAACACTTCTGTTTACCGCACTAACAGAACACGAAGGCAGAATGGTCCTAGCAAAAAGTTTTGAGAATCAAGACAAACTCGTGGACAAAAATGTCTATCTCACGTACGCATTAACTTAAGAAGAAGCCAATGAAAAAAGTCTCTGCCTCAAACGCAGGAGGGAGCTACCTCAAACGGTGTGCATCGAGAGAAACTTAAGATAAGAAACTTTAACGTCGCAATAACGTCAAGGTGGATCTTGAGTCGAAAGACTCCGTAGGTCCTGAAGTAAGTTCGTGACAGCACCACATGAGTGTTTTGCAGGTCAGCGCACGAAGCCTGGTGAATTACGGAAGACCCTTCCTTCCATCAAATGCCATCAGTTTTATACCAGCCTGCCGTGATTTGTATCTGTTAAACATGGCTCAATAACAAAATTCGCAATTGAGAACTACTGTTGAATGACTACTTAATCGTTTGCTCAGATAGAAAATCCACTGAAGACAAGATTCCACATGGCAGCACTCTCATTGCTATCCAAAGTACCCTCAACTGTCGTCGATTGGCACTGGATGACGTCGACAGTTGCGCTATCTGCGAAATTCAGTAAACAAGAACAAAATTTTTTGTTGTTCCTTCTACAACCCCCCGAAGACCAGCCCCTATCGATAATCAATCGAGGACTTTGAGAAAATTTCATCTTGCATCCCAAAAGACTGCATAGCCTTCGGTTGTGGAGACTTGAACTTCCCCAATACGAATTGGACAAACTGGACCAATACTGACTCTGAAGAATAAACAGTAATTGAACTCTCCGAAAACAGTTTCTTCGGTCAATCGATTGACTTCCCATCCTGTAGCGAAAACGTTCCTGATGTCGTATTCCACCAAAATTGCAACGTGTTTACAACGAATGCAGATGCCTTTACGAAAGTTTTCAACTGTTCTGACCACATTGGGATCAGTAGCAGAATTTAATTACAAGATATAGGTCAAAGTAGTGCAAGAGAATTGTATTCGAGTTTTGGTTCATCTGATTTTGAGAAAATAGCCAGTGAGATGGAGCAAATTTTTTTCCTGCCAACATGTTTCACTAACATTGACAACTATTACGATGGACTCGAAGAACACAAGGCGAACCTCATACGCAGGAATGTCTAATCGAGAACTAGGCACCGTCAATGTCTCCCTCCCTGGATCAAACCAAGCACGTCGCATTTGTTACGAAAATTAGAGACCTAAAAAGGAGGCTTGTTTTGAGACCCATAAGCTATCGAAAAGCGTTCGTAGCTGAACTTCAACACTTGGTATCTGAATTGATCGAACAAGATCTTAAAAAATATCAGAATCGTTTGCTAGGATCACGAATAACCGGACTGATCTTTAAGCATCTCAAAAGCGTGACAAAGGATTCAAACTTTCCATTTGAAATGGAGTACAACGGCAGTACTGCAAATACAACCCAAAAAGTCTCAAAAAGTTTTCCAAGGACAGACCAAAGCCCCGAACGGTACTAGTGACCCTGAACAACGAACACGAAGCCAGACTGGTGATAGCTAAGAGTCTCGAAAAGCGAGATGATTAAAAAGACATGGAAAAAACCAATTGAAGAAACGCTAATTTTCTGTTTCCTCCTTTAATACTATATGTTGTTGTTGTTGTTGTTAAATGGTTTTCTTCAGACAAAAAAATCTGTGCGTCAGCCAATGTGGCCCCCCAACTTCAGTAAACAGTTGTTATTGTTTCTGCCTCCTCTCTTCATAGAGCTTTAGCAAAGTAGGAGAACATCAGACCACGATCACAGCCAGGAGTCAAATCAATCTCAGGTCTCAGATTGAACCCTAGAGCCGACCCCGAAAAAAGAGTTCTCAACCCTCTGAGATCGCGTGTCCACAAAGACGAGAACATTATCATCTGGCACGACGTTATAAACAACTCGATTAAACATCATCCCCGCATTAGATGTGCCCTGCTCTCCAAGGAAGAACTCACCTTCGAATTTCTGTAGATCCGCAACTTTTCTGGAATTGTTTACGTGCAAAGAAACGGTGCACTTGTTTTTTACCAGTACCTAGCGACTAAATCTGGTGTTCCTGTCATTCAACTTTCGAGAAATCTGTTGTCAAAAAGGAAGCAGAGATATACTACAATAGCAGCTCAATTGCAAGCTCTCCATATTTGCCCATCACTAGAGTTGAAATTCGTGGTTCTTGTTAAGAGGGTTGAAGATGATCTTCTTGGATTCAAGAGAAAAAACAAACAAGCATCTTCAACCCAGCGAAGACGTTTAGCAAGACCTGTTAACTAGGTAGTCTATTCTTTTCTTTCCTGCAATCTTGTGATCGTGTAAATCTTTCTGAACCGGTTAATTCCAGGGTCAGTTAGATTTCCACGACATCAAGATGACTCGCAACTGCAAGACCTGCAAACAGAACATCAACAAATACCACCCAAAACTAGGCCTCTCTTTTTAATCTTTTCATCAACTCAGTGTTCTAAGACAAAGAATCCTTCAGAATCGAAGATATTAAAGTAGAGAATCCAACGCTGACAAATTTCAGCATCTCGAAAGCCAATATCAAGTCCATCCTAATAGAATTAATTATAACGAACACCCGAGGCCCCATTGGCATCCCACTAATTATGTACCAGCGAACGTCCGAGCAGATGAGTTCAACACTCCACAAAGTTTTCAAAAACATCAAGAGACTAAAAAGATTGACCAAGAAGTGGAAAGTGGCCGCAGTTAGTCTCATCTACAAAATAGGCAACAGGAAACTGATAAACATCGCGGTATATCGCGGTATATCCCTCCTTAACATAGACAGCAAATGCTTTGAGAGATGCATGTATAAGCCTCTCTACACTCATTTTGTGCAAACCATGAGTGATCATCTGCACGATTTTGTTCGCAAAAGGTCGATATTAAGCAACATGAAAAAACTTTTTTCAAAGAGTGCATCAGTCATTGGAGTTTATCAAGGATGAAAATGTAGTCGTTTTTACTCCGACTTCTCAAAGGCATTTGACCGTGTACAGCACCGTATATTACTAGAGAAGTGTGCTTCAATTGAAGTCGGTGGTTGCTTCCTCGAAACCCTTCATGATTAACTGTTTGGAAGTGAACAGTTTTTTTCGATCGAATAATTGTTCCCCTGCAACTCTCGGAGTTACAAGCGGTGTCCCGCAGGGCTCCCTGCTCGGGCCCCTATTATTTTGCATCTTCATCAACGACCTACCTGACTTGGTGAAGTTCACCGAACCATTCATCTTTGCAGAGAACCTAAAGCTCCTTTTCACGAGAAAAGCCGACAGGCAAATCCAAGAAGACCTGAACAGCATTCAGCACTGGTAAAGAACAACAAAAGGGATCCACCACCACTCCGGAGATCTGATGTTACTGATGTTAGGCATAAGTCAACTGCACAACGCTAACTCCATCAAAGATTTTGGTGTTTTTGTAACTAAAGACATGACCTGGTCTCTACCCATCTCCGATAGACTCAAGATTGCCAACAAGGCTCTTTACCTGCTTCGAAGAAACGTTTCGCCGAAAGTCAATGTGTTTGTCAATGTCAAACTCGGACTATATAAATCCATTCTTCTGCCAATACTGCTCTACGGAATGAACTGCGTACGGTTGAGCCCTGGTTCAAAAAGAGACTTAGAGCTTTCAGAAACATGCCTTGAACTGGGTCTACTATGACTCCAATCGAAGCAACCTCCAACAGCTACCTCTCCTCAACATACTACCACTTCTGCTCTCCATGCAATGCAACGACATTCTGCTCATGTCCAAACTACTTGTTGATGGAGAACAGAACATCAACATTTCCACTTTTAACCCTGAATCTGGTAGGTCCACGATGTTTTTCAAGCTAAAGAAGTGCGAGAAAGAAAAGACTCACGGAGAAATTGTCTTTCGGACATGCAGAGTCATTCACAGAATAAACGAAAAAATTCAGTTTGCCAACCCTGTCGGTCTAAAACTGCGAATAATCCACCTGATGTGAAATTTTTTCGACAACAGATTCTCTGATTCCAACCCTTGCACATGGCAACTATGTTGCGACTGCTGTTACTGTCGCAACATTTGGACATCGTTTTAATCAGAATTTATGGGAGAAATTCCTCTGGTGTCAAACCCCTGGGAACTACACAACAATAACAACAACATTAGTATTTATCTCTCACCTGCTCTGAACAAAGCCCATTCAATTAAAGAAAATCTATGTCTGAAAAAATAAGAAAAGAGATTGACAGCGGAGTTCCTCGGGAGAAGTTAAAATTTCAAAATTTTGAGCTATTCGATGACAACCGATTAGTAAAACATAACCCAAACTCCAAAGCCGAGGAAAAGAGTGAAGACTATTCTATCTAAACATATTGTTACTGAATGGTAGAAGTTGCGTGAATTATGAAAGAAGAGATTAATTATCTAACGCTCTTATGTTTTTAGAATACAGTAATCTATGTTGCGTCTTTTGATTTTGGTAACGTTAGAACATAGAAAAAAAGGAGATTTTGTTTTGATGATTACGACATCTACCCAGTTGGTAGACTCCTCACTGGGAATACATCGACACATGTAGTGACTCTTATTAGCGTCAAAAAGCATCTTGATTTTCGTAGATTCAGCTATTCTCTCCCAGACGGCTTTGTCGTTTGTAAAATCTGTGTTAGTGGTGAAGGATTCTAATTAGCTCTTTTCTATAGTCCTCCCAAAGCTAGTAGATACAACTCTCCTCCAACGGAGTACAGAAGCATCACCGTTAGCCTGACAAAACTGGGCCAAAACTGATTTGTGGAGACTTTAATCTGTCTCCATCAATTGGAACATTTGCGATACACAAGACCCTGAAGAAGAGTAAATCCTTGAGATTTTCGACAAACAAGTGCTGGAAGAAGCCATAGATTTCCCACATGTCACTCAAACTTATTAGACTCAGTATATCACAAAGGGCGCAATATCTTTGCTGATATTGATGAAAACTTCTGCGAAAAAAACGACTGCACTGACCAAAGAGCTTTCAATGTTGCCCTCGAGGTAGTATACCATATGTTGAATACTGTAGTGGACACTGCAAGGAACGTTCATAAAACTAACGACAAAAAACCAAATTGATGAAAAGATTGCAAATTTTATATATGTGCTTCCCTCATATCTACAATATGTATCAAGAACTTGAACAATACTTCCAAGAAATCATCTCAAGATGTTTCCCGAGGACAAGACAACGTCAGGAGGTGCAACCGTGGATCGATCCTTCCACGTCTAATCTGCTCAAAAAATTTTCGGACACAAGAAAAACTCCTCATCCCTAAACGGACTTCCCACCGGGAACGATCAGTTGCGAAGATGCGAGGTTTAGTTTTACAATTCTGTGAGTCGGACAGATTTGATTACAAAAAATTATTCTGGCAACAAGAAATTTTTGAGACACTTGGTAAAAATTGCTTCCATACCGGAGAAAATGACAAATGATCAACAAAGTAGAGAGAGAGAGAGAGAGAGAGAGAGAGAGAGAGAGAGAGAGAGAGAGAGAGGCAGAAAAGGCAAGCATGCTAAACAGCAATTTCATTTCTCTATTGTCGCCTAAGCAAAACTTCAACATGCAGGACTTGAAGTGTGACAACCCCGAAATCTCAATTTTCAGCACCTCCATATTCAAAACCCGAGAACCTCTCCTTGCGTTCGTGACCAGTAAGGCTAGGGGTCCAAGCGTTCCGCTCATCTTCTATCAGGCAACAAATAATGAACATCGTGAATAGTTTTTAAAAACATTAAGTGACTAAGAAAACTGCCCAAAGCTTAGAAGGAAGCACTGGTTGTACCAATGTATGAAAAGAAGACAAAACCTTGGTCAGCAACAGCCGTCCAGTAGTTTTATTCGACATTGATAAACAAGTTTTCGAACTCTGCATCTACGATTCTCTACAAATTCTATGCATTTCATTTGACCTCAGAGCGACTGGAGTTTGTGAAAAACAGGTCATTGCGGACAAATATGCTCTCTTTCTCCCTCTTCTGCAGAGTATCCACTTTGCAAGGAATATTAACTCGCAAGAGGATGCAGCGGCTTTTTACACCGACTTTTCAAAACCATTCGACCGTTTCCAACACATTGATCTTATCGAGAAGAATGATGCGCTTGGCGTTGGAGCTTGGCGGCTGCATGTTGGAGATTCTGTCTATTTACTTGGAGGACCAATTTCAAGATGTACGCGCTGACAATAGCAACTCCACCAGAATGAACGTCACAAATGAAAATGGTGCTCTGCAAGGCTCTATTCAATGCCCGCTCCTGTTATGTAAGTTTAAAAACGACTATTTCATTTTTGCCGATGGTCTAAAAATCTTGGCAGCAAACAGGTTCCAGCATGATATAGAGACGGACCTGATAGCCCTCGAAAGACGGTCTGCGGAAAACAAAATGTTATTTGCTATCGACAAAGGCGTTAAACTACAACTCTGCGGCAACAACATGAGCCTCTCACTCACAAGCTTCACTTTATTTAGCGTGAAAAACATCAAAGATCTAGGAGAAAAAAAACTACATCTGACCTAAGTTGGAATAGTCTTTTCGCACAACGTCTCGAAAAAGAAAACAAGGTTTTGTACTCTTCTAACGGAAATGTCGCTCATAAAGTCGAAACTTTTGTGAAATTAGGCTCCATAAAATTCCACTTCTCTTAGTTCTGCTCTATGGCTAATTCTGCGCCGATGTCTCAAGAGGAATGATGAAAAGTCTAGAAATTTTTTCAGAAGCGAGCAGTGAAGTGGATTATTGGTTCTTCTTATAAGTCCTGTAGAAAAAACCCACGGCTAACCATTATATTACTATTACCGATGTTCATACAAATTAACGATATAATTCTACTCTCTGACATCTTTCAGATCACACCACTACAGTTCATCTCACTACCTCCAAAAACTCCGCTCGCCCCTTGTAATAGTAAAATTTTCAAACTAACTAAACCCAGAACTGAAAAAATGCGGGGTGAATTGATCTTCAAGACATGTGGACAAAGAAACAATACACGAAACAACATCGATATCTTAAATCAAACTGAACTGAAAAGACAAGTTTTGTCAATCATCCGGAATTATATCGGAAGAAACTATTTGGAAATCAATCCATGAACTAATGGGACAATGGTTTAGAAATAAACCATGGACAAATATTTTTCAGCAAGAACACCAAGAACAATTATGACATAAAAAAGAAGTAAGCAGGAATTATATGCATAGTGTGCGTAACGCAAACATTGTCATCATGATACTCGTTGTCAAATTTCCAATGAACAATAAGCATTTAAAGTGACCGCTTCCCGTGTCGAGAAAAATTATGTATGAATTGCAATGAATTTTCAAAAATTTTAGCGCAAAAACAAAAACCTTCCATAAATGTTTGCTGCAATGTGCTCAAACGCGCTGAAACTTTGAAGGAAACACGCTGAAAACTCATGAATTTTCAAAAAATAGGGCTCATTGAGAATCCAAACCTGCGCTCCTGTGCCGTAGACTTCACTCAATCCACTGCGCTGAAAAATCAACGCATTTTTTACATATTTTCATCGCACTTTAGCGATTTTTAAATTAAAAATTAATCTTTAGCGTGAGGGCAATTTAAACGGCTCAAAGTTGAAGAATCTTTGTCAAAAAGCGTTTAAGTCAACTAATTAAATGTAACAAATGCGCTGAAAATAGAATACATTTCGTATAAATCTTCAGCGCACTTCAGCGTGATATTCTGGAAAATTTTTGCGCTAAAATTTGAACAATCAGCGCATTTCAACTCATTTAGGCGCATTTGAGCGCATTCAGCTCATTTCTTACATTATTTAAGCACATACAGCAATCTTTACCAAATAATGCGCTGAAACGACGCTGTGATCTCGACCCGGCTTCTGCAGTCAAAGCACCACAAAACAGAAATCACCACCTTGCCCAAACCTTAGAAAGTTGTTTTAGAATAATTTAATCGGCTGCCGAAAACAAAGAAGTTTCAGAAGAAAGCCCATTCATTTCACACAAATCTGTGCACATAAATCTGTTTTAGAAAAAAAAACACATCGGCAAAGGAGTTACTTTCCTCGATGCAAAAGACAAAGGAGCTTTCTTCTTCAATTTTTATATGCGGAACACTTCCAATAATGAGCTCCATTGATAATAAAAGAAAACAAGATACGGATAACTGGTATGCTTATGATGCAAAAAAGAACGGGGCAAATTTCCACTCATTTTTCGCAGCAAGCTATTGCATTTAGCCTCCGAGTGAACTGGATTCGACAAAAGCTCAATTGATGTCCTGAACAATCTAGACAAAAATTACTCCACATCTGTAATGCTTCTACCAACAAAAAAGAAAGACTGAAAACTAAAGCCAACGATCTTAGTTTGCAAATCGATGAGCTCCAAAAGCTTCAAACTAAAATAATTTTCTCCATAAATATTGTTAAATCACTTGACTTCATAACATACGTTCACAACGCATTTGAGGAATTACGAATTGTAAGCAGTTTGATTGATTTAAATAGAGGACTGAACTTTCTATCATCATAAGTCTCAAAAGATACGATTTTGTCTGCTTCACTGAGAGCTGGTTTGTTGATACCTGGAAATCCAAAATTCTAAATCAAGCTCATTTTCGTCCAATGTATTATATATACTAGAGACAGGGATTCTAAAAAATTAGGAACAAGCTCGTTGGAGTGGACAATGTCATCAGACACTCAGTAATCCAGAAAAAATATCGATCTCGAATTAAAGTTGGCCTGATATACCGTCGTTAAGTTGCTCATTCAAAAAGTGAGTAATATTGTTTATTGTAAACACTCTCCGCAAGAGGATATAGTAGTTGCAACTTTGATGAAATACTGAGGAGTGTATTTCATCAAACAACAATTGGCAGCAAACACCATAATTTTGGCTATTGTTTTTGATTTCAGCCGCTTCTGTCGGACGATAATGATGTCTGCAAGTCAACTTGAAACGAATAATTCAAAAACTTCAGTTGAAAAATGCCTCTCAATTTTTTTGATGCCAAATTAGACATTGCTCTCGGAAATAGATATGAATTTAATAAGGACTGTAATCAAGATTTAATTCCAGGCAGTCAAAAACAAGTTAGTGTACAATAGTTTGATCACAACCTCGTTGTAAGCATATAAAATGTGTACATAAAACCCAAGCATTAGTTAGAAATAATCATAAACTTGTGTTTAACAAATCTGATTGAAATAGATTTTTTTTATTCTTCATTGTTGAGGAATTTTTCAATCCTTAACGCTTAAGATCAAAGAGTGGTACAAATGGCTCAACTCTCAGTTTTTTTTAGAAAACGTTTAGATTAAAACCAAACAAATTACTGCATTGTAGCATTGGGATAGTATTGAAAATTCAAAATTGTTGTCATCTCTGGAGAAAGAAAACGTTTACAACCTATAGGGAAATGAAAAACGATCTTAGCTGTTTTGTGGCTGATAGTTTTGAATGTTGCCGATTCAGCTATATACAAATATATCTGTCCCATTTCAGAAGGAGAGCGCGCTTACCGCCAAATATTTTTTTGGAAATTTAATCAACGAAGCAACATTTAGTAAATTGAACTTACTTTTCAATCTTTGGAAGCTTTCGGAAAAAGATAGCAGTTTTGTATCAGAACCAAACTCAAAAGTAAGTAAGATAAACGCTTATAGGGCTACGTTCTGCCAATTGCCACATTTAGTTTGCACGTTTGAAGTCCAAACCACGCTCAAATACACAATATGAAGGCCGCAAAAGAGGGCAAATAAATGGATTTTGAAGAAAAACTTGATATTCTTTGAAAGACTAAAGGAACACGAGATTCAAATTTTGTGCTTGTACATAAAAAAACAGGTCACAAAAACCAGAATACAACATTTTTTCCTTTTTAATTACTTCACAACATTATAATTAGAAGACCAAAATTTAGCAACAATCTCTTCAAAAGTATGATACCCAAATCTTACCCAAGTCTTCCGTTTCGTAACCTCATTTAACTTCAATGAAAAATGCACATGGCGTAATGTGTGTATATTTTGAAATTGCAATCCATGTAAAAGAGATATTGTGTGCGGACTAACAAACAAAGATGTAGACCAAATTTGGGTTTGAGTGACACATCGAACTTTTATCAAATTTTATTAATACTCCTAATGTGAAACAAGAAAACACAATTTGTTGTAAATGGTACAAGATTAAAAAAAAGTAGTTCAACTATGGATAGTGTATACCAATAGAGCACCAGAAAAACATCATTGAAGGCGCTGTCCACAGAGTTTTTCGGGCCAAAAACTGGTGAGAACTGATAAAATCGGGCGTTTTTAAGACTATTCATAAATTGGGTCGGAATCTCAGTACCACGAATATATAGTTGGGATTATTGGGAATTCTATCTTCCAATTTCCGAAACTCCTAGAAGGCAGCTTCCATTTACCGACGGTTTCGGAACACCAGACGTATAATTAAACACGGGGGCAGCATTTGATTGCGTTCACAGGGTCCGCAATAGAGTTCAAACAATGCACCCTCAGTGGCAAACTACTAATATTTGAACCGCTTCATATTGCAAGAAACCATTTAAGATTCAACGCACACCAGGAAATGTTGTGACGGGAATTGACGCTTCACAAAAAGAAAGAAAAGATACGAACCACTTTCTTCTACACGTCTTCTACAAAATTTACCATATCCTGAAAAAAATACATAATTACTATTTTCATTAAATTCTTTCAAATACACCAAAAAATTGCTTCTAACTTTTTGAATTTTTGTGTTTCACTGTTGAAAAGTTTGAACACTACAAAAAATTCTTTTATTTTCCCATTGAAGCGTGATATGCAGATCAGCAAGATAATTTTATTTCTTTTGACAGAAACTTTTCCACACTTTCATAGCTAATTTGGAATGAAACAGAAGTAACAATTTACAGACACCCCAAAAAAGTGGAGCGGTCATTAAAGACCCAGTTTTATTTTTTCACCACTTGATTAATTTTTGTTTGGTATACGAACTCTTTTACATAACTTACAATTGTGGGCTTTGAATTTAATGCAGCTCAACTTTTTATAAACTCATAAACTTCAGTAATACGGTTGAAAATAAGCAGAACAGTAAGATAAATTGTAGACAAGGAGCTGCATTAAAGAAAGATCGCAAACATCATTGAAACATTGCTAAGAGCAAGCGTTCCAGAAATTCTTACAGCCAGACAGAAATGTAAACCAATCAATCTAAAATTGTTCTAATTTAATTTTGATTCAGAAAGACAATGCACTTGGAGACTAAACTGTGGCTGCTACAGTTTCAGGTAACAAAAAACTGGACTTTGACAACAAATGAAAGGGAACTACAACTATCCTAAATCCGGTCAACAAACTAACAAACTATCTAACTAATTTAGCCATTAGATTTAATTCACGCCAATTGAATAGTTTTGCATTAAAATTTGAACTCTTCATGATTCTTCATGATTGTATACGTTGAATTGTAAACTGCTCAATTAATTTACTAAATTCATACTTTTAAGTAATTGGGTTTTTAATGAGCAGAAAAAAGAAGGTGATTTTTGGACAAGGGAAGGAAGCTGGTAAATATCTTTGCAAACTTCTCAGGGAGCAACCGTCTAAAAATTTTTACCTAACCGAAGAAAGGAGAGGCTGACTGATACCAAATTCTTCAAATTGAAGTTCGTTTAAGACAAACAATGCACTTGTAGTCTGTACTGAAGCTCTTGCGATTTCAAATACGACAAGAAACTGAACCTTGACAACAGATGACAGAAAACTACAACTCCACGGGGCGGGTCCACATTTAAATATATAATTAATATTGACATTAGCTCTAAATTTTTCTTCAATTATACCTAGGAACAATCTTCCAAGAAATTTTACCAACCCGTCCAAAGTAAGGGTTGATCAGTTTTTTTCTTCCAGGCAAACAATGCACTTAGGGACAATACCGTGGCTGCTGCGATTTCAGGGACAACAAAAATTGGGCCTTTGACAATTAATGACAAGGAGCAACAACTCCACTGGGCGTGCCCTCAACTAGATAACAAACTCATTTTGACATTATATGTATATTTTTTACCACTTGAGTGGTTCCGGTTTAAATTAGGAACCGTTTCAGCTACTCACGATTGTATACTTTGAACTGTAAAGATCTCAAGGACTCAATAACTCCATATTCTTCTGTAATCGGTTTCTCAAAAAGCAGAAACAGGAAGGTGAATGTGGGACAAGAACAAGAAAACTGGCAAACATAATTGGAGCATTTTTAGGAGCAAGTGCACGAACAACTTCACCAGAGCGGCATATAGAGAGACTGACCAGTCTCAAATTCTTCCAATTGATGTCAATCCCATCGGACAATGCACATGGAGACTAAACAGGGGCTCTTGCGATTGCAGGTATGAAAAAATACTGAACACTGACAAAATAAAAAAGTAGTGCGTGTCTCAAACTCTGTCAATTAAAGAACTGAATAATGCAGACACTATATCTCTGCTGTATCATAGATGCAGTAATTGTTCCGATCCCACTTGTGGGGGAGGAATTTTATACTCAATGGGGTTTTTTTGTTCAGACAATTTTGGCCGATCGGTATATTCCTCGCAGAGAAATGTGAGTGGTATCCTTAAAAAGCTGGTCCAGCGTAGAATTCAAAATTAAAAAGATTTTTCTGATGTTCATTTTCTTCGAGGAGTTATTGAGAATTGAAGTTTTGTATGAACACTGGATATTTGTTCACTTTTATTTTTTCAAATTAACATTTTTTCTATAAAAAATTGTACTTCAAAATTAAATTTCACGCCAAAAAATGAATCAATATTGTGTTCTTAATAGACTAAAGGTGATAAAAAAAGACTGGTTCTAGTCTCATAAGGATGTTCACTATCAAAAAAAAATGTAATTCTAATTGAGAGCTCTCTTTTTTTATAAAAATTTTTAAATATTTTTCGCTTTTTTAAGTCACCAAGAGACATTTCGCTTTTCATATCAAAGTTCCTTTAATGCAAACCTCCTTTACAGTAAAATGAAGCCCATTGAACACAAAAATCATTTTCAATGAATTGCTCATGTTTTTTTGGCTTCGACTCTGAGTTTTCGAAATTTTAAATGTAATTTTGATTTGCTTTTTGATGTTTTGCTTATTTCTTAGATTCTTATGGCATAGTCTCGTCGACTAACAGTGCAATAGGTTGTGTATTAAGAATTTAGTGAACCTATCGAGAGCTTTCAGTGCACAACTGATGGCTGTTGAGAATTTAAAAATGATTTTTCGAAAAACAATTTTAACATTAACCGATCTTAAACTTATTATCTTGAAATTTAGGTCAGTCTCAGTGATGACAGCACCCTCCTTCCTACTGCAATCAAATTTTATTTGGCTAGTGGTATCATCTTCAAACTTTTGGTTATATGTTTTCAATGACACAAGATTTCGAAAATTTTCTATTTTTTTTTGATATTTCCGTATTATTAATTACTTTTGAAATCTTATCACATTATCCAAAAAATGATAGCTCCTATTGGCTTAAAGAAAACTCTCAGTAGGCTCTCAGGTAAAATTTTCAGAGAAAAGATTATGGTTCAAATGGCTTTGACATCTTCTTCTCGCACTTCTCTACTGCGTTTTTGGTTTTTGCCTGATTTTGTTTTTGTTTTCATAATCATAAGACTTGTTGTGATGTCTAATAGATCAACCATGCATGACAAACAGCCCTTCACTCCCATGGAGGAATCTTTGAGTGTTTTTTTTACTTCCGTTGAAAGCTATTGAATTTAATGGCTGTTGAGAATATAAATATAATTTTCGAAAATTTTTTTTTGAACCTTAATTATCCTTAAACTTTTCCGTGAATTATTTGTCAGTCTCTGCATTGACAGGAAACACATACTGCAAATAATATAAATCTGGTTAGTGGTTTTATCTTCTAACTATCAGTTATATGACTTCAGTGACACAAGATTTCAAAGTTTTTGTAAAAAAATTTTTTGCATGTTTTCGTATTGTTGGTTACTTTTGAACTCTTATCACATTATGGAACAAATATACACATTATCCATAAAATATTTTAATCTAATTGGTTTGGAGAAGACATTCAATGGATCACAGATAAAGTTTCCACAGAAAAGCTAATGGTTGAAATGGCTTCGACATTTTCTTCTCGCACTTTTCTACTGAATTTTGGTTTTCGCCATTTTTTTTGTTTTCACAGCCATAAGACCTTTTGTGATGTCTTATTGACTATCAATGCATAAAAATTATTCGATTTGGTTTTTTCTAAGCGTAGTATTTGTCCTCAAATGAAAGCTGTTGAGTTTAATGTCAGTTAAGACTTTTAAAACAATTTTTCGAAATTTTTTTTTTGAACATTAACCAATCCTCATTGTTTTCGTGAACTGTTAGTCAGTCACAGTACTAACAGAATCCTTTTACGCACTACTAGCCAAAATTAGTCTGGTTAGCGGTTTTATCTTCTACCTGTTACTTTTAAAACTTCAATTCCACGAGATTTATTATTATTTTTTTTAATTTTCGACTCCTTATTTTTTTTCGATCCTGTTGTAATGTTATCACATTATCCTATTACTGATAAAATCCGTGGGTTTAGAAAAAGGGATCATAGATAAATTTTTCAGAGAAGAGCTTATGATTATAATTGCTTCGACAATTTCTTCTGGAAATTTTCTACTGATTTTTTGGTTTTTACCCGTCTTTGTTGTTGTTTTCATCTTCAAAAACTTCTTGTAAGGTCCTATTGATGAAATACGATTCACAAACAATTTTTATGTCCTATCGAAGCATAATTTTACGTATTTACTGGCTTCCGTTAAAAGCTAATGAATTTAATGGCCTTAATGATACGAGTTTTCTCAAAAATTTCGTAATTCTACTGTATTTGTTCATATTTGATTCTTTGAATTCATAATGATTAAAAAGAGGAATCCAATCGGTCTTGAAAAATCAACTGAACAAATACAAATTTTTGGTGAAAAAATAATTTTTTAGTGCCTTCGACATTTTACTCGCTCAATTTTTTTCTCGAATTTGCTGTTTTTGCCAGGTTTTTTTGTTTATATAGACGTAAGTTGCTGACAGGGATCCTAAGCTTGTAATTGAGGAATCACTGAATAATGTTGCGTGAAGCAGTCAGTTTATAGCGAATAGTCGTAAAGTTTATGACATACATTTTCAAATTTTTTTCAAACTTTTCAGTTTTGTTGTTCTTTTCGTCAAATTGTTAACTTGTTTTCATCAATGAAAGGTCCCATCCAGTTTCTTGGATTTCAAAAAATATAATATCTACTGATATTATTTGTCACTGTTGTTTTGTTTGTTGGACACTTTTGCGTTTCTATAAATGGTTTTTGAGTGGTCAATTTTTGGGTCTCTTTTTCTCTTCTTTCAGAACAATCGCGTAATAACAGACCCCAATGGTTTTCAGATGTGGCCCAAATAAACTTATTTTATATCTTAGTATGAATTTTTCAGCTGAATTTGTAGAAATAAAAATTGATTTAAAAATACATAATTTTTAGATAATAGCTAATGATTTTATTGGTAGAAATAATTTGTGTTTTCGCAAATCGTTTGTAATTTTTGAGGTTTTTCATTAGTTCGTTTCTATGGCTTCGTCTAACAGAAGACAAGTCCTTTTTGGTTTGG
Organism: Convolutriloba macropyga; assembly: GCF_964194025.1. NCBI lineage: Eukaryota > Metazoa > Xenacoelomorpha > Acoela > Convolutidae > Convolutriloba > Convolutriloba macropyga. The sequence goes on along the minus strand of NC_134476.1, from coordinate 30,755,493 downwards.
TTTTTATAATGACTTTTTTAAGTTATTTATCAAGGATTATATAATGTTTTTAATAGTCAATGATTTAATGACTTTTGAAATTTTTGTTCAAAAAATGTTGATTAATTTTTGAATTCCGCCTCCTTGTGCGTTCTCTTTGTCGACATATTACAGAGTCTAATTAAGAACACTTTTCATCTGCTGTATGTTTAGAAGAAATTATATTTGAGTAGTTAAGGTTTTTTATTGCATTTTGACGTTGTTACTATGTGCTTTTAAGTTTACATATTTAGTTTTTGCTTTGAAGTTTTTGTTTTTGCTATTTTTGTTGTTTGTTTTTTGTGTCTCGTGGTCTTTTTAATATCAGATCTCGTTGCCGCTGTAATGAGGCATGGCATTATGTAATTCAATGAGTAGATAGGTTGTGTAACGATTGTTTTAAACTAAAACATCTATTTTTCTTATCTCTTCTTTTGGTTCACAATTAAGTCAAAATGTAGATGAGCTCGGGTCGGAACATCATGTGCGAACGCACATTAACGAGCCTCCTTGTTCAAATATAAGATTAAAAAGGAAAAATCACATTTCAGGGAAGTTTTGTTGGATTTTTTTTCAATTTACTGGAGGTTTTGATGATATAGGAGCAATAACTGTGAGTTCCAAAGAATAAAACTTGCAAAGCTAATGTACATAAAATCTAAGATTGTTCGGAGTGTAAGATGAGCAATTTTATTGGACCTAATGACGAGTTAATTTTTTGTACGAGACATGAATAGTGACACCTTTGTTGCTTGTACATGGTTTACATACGTTAAAATTTATGTCTAAAATTTCTTAAACATTGCAATATCTTTGAGAAACACAGGCGTCAGCTTGGACAACTCATGAATAAAACTAGGATAATAGTAGCTGCTAAGGCAACTGCGAACAAACAATAATGGCCTTATGTCAGTTTGCTAAAAAGTTTTTTTTCTATAATTATAGTGGTAGTAGAGTAGGTTTCAGATCATGAGCTCAAGGTACTTTCCCTCTTTATTGTTCAATGTCTAGTTTGAATGGAATTAGTGAAAAGTGTTACAGTTTCAGCATCTGCAATAGAGTTTCCCTGTGGAATTGTTAGTCTCACTGCAGTCCTCTTGTCTGTCTTCATCAATCTGTTTTATACTGTTGGCAGCTCACCTACTTAAAATTGATTTGTGTTGTCGTACGCATCGCATATAATTCTTGCGCAATTAACACAATGAACGTCATAGATGTTCTTGAGTATGTCTATTAGCATCAAGAGGTCTTGCATCTAAGAACAGAGACAAAACATAAGAAGAATAAGATTTTATAGTCCTTGTTATTGTGTTTTGTTACACACGAGAATACAAGCTGCACTTTTTCATTGACTCAAGTAGCTGTGCGTTAGATCTACTCGCAAGCCGCGTTTGTGAGGGGTAGGTGCCGATGCAGACAACGTACATACTCTATGTATGCTTTCAGCTTTGCCACGTTTGATCAATCCGGAGTGCGGGTTCGCAGATTTTTTTCTCAAAATTTTTTATCCATTATTTGCCCTGTGGTTACTACATATCAATTAAAACTACAGGTGAAAAATTATTTCAGGTCCCGGTTTTTTCTACGATTGTCACGGGTTTCGTCATCAAGGTGGCATGAAGGATTCCTGTAAATCTTAAAAGAGTTAGTTTCTTAATGTTCGCTAACGTTCTGTTGAAGTGCAATTTTTGTCAGTTTTGTGGTTGCACTGTTGAACAAGGTCTCTGTTCAAGCAGATAAATTTGAAGTATTTGGCTTAGCCTTACACACTAACTTCAGCTAAAGTTTCAAGAAGGTAATTTTTGAACAGTAGAAATGAGAGTGGGTAATAAAATCAATCCTTTTGAGATCTCGCTTGTCGCCATTTTTTCAGGTTCAATGAATTGGCGTCAATGCGCTCATATTGTTGCTTGCTTGTCAGACGATATTAGAATAAAGAGAGAAGCTTTTCATAAACGCCGTTATTAGGGTGACGTGCGGAATTGTATCGAATGCAATGGCGAAGTCTCAACACAGGATAGCCAATTGATCCGTTTGTGATGTGTCTTATTTTTCATACCTGATTGAGAAATAAGAAGAGTTGCTTTGTCGCCGACCTCCGCTTGGACTCTACAATGAGTGTAACAGGGTCTATCGTAGATGATCCTAGAAATGGCGACAAATATCTTTTTCTCAACAACTTGCAAAAGAAGCAGAGTAGACTGATGAGTCTCTAGCGATTCACATTGGCCATCACGCATCTATGTCTCTAAGAAAGCTTGCCAGACGTCCAGGAAAAGTTTGTTCAGGCAGTATTGAAAATAAAGGTTCAGTGATTAGCTCGAAGTGTCGTTTTACTCATTTAGCACAAATTTTCGATTTGTCATGTCCCATGGACCTGAACACGTTCAGTCAACTCATTATATCGCTGACTTCTCTTTGATAGATTGAATCAAGTCTCGGAGTTCGAAAAAGATCACATGATTTGCTAGGTTTTCATCAAATACACTTATGACGCAGTTTTTAAAAAAAAGATTGCGCGTTTCGTTGTCATTTTTGTGGTAGCAGTTTTTATTTGCTTAGTGGAAAATTTGCTGGTGTCTCGCAAAAGATCTTCAGTTAATTAGGAATTCTACTAAAAGTTCTTTGTTCGAAAACTATTTTTTTGAATTGTGCCAAGAAGGCTTGAGGTGCTTCCAGAAAAACTATTTCTAGCTTTTTATTTCTTGCATTTGCTCAACGCCTTGTCTCGGTTTGCGCTTCATTGATTGCAATCTTTTGTGTTGGTGTAATCTACTACTAGATATCCAATGTTGGCAAGTCGTTTCATGGTCTGTAGGTCCTGATTGATTTTTCCCATAACCAGTCGTACCATTGTTTGATATGCTGTTTCATGTTGCTGAATTATGAAAGGGCCAAATGTTGGCGATATATAGAACCAATATATATGAATGTTCAGACAATCCCACTCTGCCTTCTTGAAGTCAAATTGCTGGTTTTTGAATTTAAATTTTTCGCTGTTTGTAGTTAACGTGCCCACGTATTGTTTTTGGTGTGACAATTGACATTTTACTATTACGCTGATTTTTGAGTGGGCAATTGAAGATCAGTTCTGAATTTTTACATAGTACAACGTCCGGCTGAGCCCTGGTGAATCAGGTGAGATCCACTTTTAAAATTGTTTCAGAAATTAAATTTCATCTGGATTTGTCGAGGAGGGCTTACATAATCTTGTTTGGGGACAATTGATGCATCGATGGATATGAATCGAAAGACCGGGTCACTGTTCCGAAATACCAGATTTACGATTCGACTTACCGGGTCATTAACTTCTTCCGGGACCGTGTATTTAACGACCCGGAATGGCACCCCCCCCAGACGACGTTTTGTCGAATTATAATTCTACCACATCGCCCCGGGTCCAGTTCTCGTAATGTCTCTTTTGTCCAGATTGTCCACTCTTTGAGATGTTTAAACTCATTTGCCAGGTCGAGGATTTCCATGCTGATCCAATGATAGTGATGGGTGTGGGTATATTATATATGCAGCATAAGATAAAAATTCGGTTTACTGATTCAACCCTCATTACAACTCAGATCGAGTTTGAGAAAATAATTGGCGACATTTCGTGCGCTTTGGAGCACTATAAGGCAATGAGAATAACACCCTGCTTTCCATTCTCTTGATTCTTAAGTAGTTCTGTCATTTCTGCATAACTGGCAGTTCTCAAGGAAGATTGAGACTTTAGTAATATTTTCTGTTAGATAAGGTTTAACGAGGCAGTCATTTTCAATTGTTCTTCGGGCGTTGAAAGTCAACAGGGTTTTTTTCGTAGTCATACACCATCTGTTTGTTGATTGGGCTTGGCTGATAGTTTCCATTTTGTTTTATGTTTTGAATGACTGTCTAGATGCTTTTTCTTCAAGAATTTTTTTCGACAAACTCCTAGCACGAATGGTCATTGGGTTAACCCCTGATCAATTGGGCATTTTCTCTGTTTCAAAAGGTTATTGTCTTTTTCAATGTTTTTTGATACCTCTGGTTTGATGTAGAATTTGAATTCTAGACTTTCAATTCCACAGCTTAATTGAGGATTGAGGTTTCTGCGAAGGACGGATTCGGTTCCGTTAAGCAGCGTCTAATGTCTTATGTTAGTTGAATTTGTCAATTGGATTGGCTCTAACAAGTTTTCTGTCTTTCATGTTCAGAAAAGCACGAAATGGGTCAAACGCGGCAAGATAATTTTCTTCGTTCAATATCAGTGACAGCTTCAAGTCCGCGATTACCTCGAATGCGGAATACAAATTTTGGCTTAGGAACTGTGAATCACTTGACTATATCTCGCGCTCCTACATTTCCTATCGCAGCTGTGAAGCTGGGGGTTTCTCCATTTTGAGCAATTTCATAAATATGAAAACGTCTGTAGATGATAATATCTGTAGATCTTTTAGTTTTTTCAGCTTTTTCTGTGCTTTTGACGTTTACACATTTCGCCTTCAATTTTGGTCATTTTCCTCCGGTTAACTTATACGGACTGGATTTCTTCTTTTGTTTTGCAGTTGTGGAGTAAGTCTTCATCAATACTAAAGCAGACTCCTGTTGTTGTTAGTTAACATGCTGCACTTGGGAATGCTTTAGAGCACCAAAATTTATCCCAACAATCTCTGATATTATGTACAAACTCGCTATTGGTATCAAAACCAAAACTTGAGACAATTAGAGAAGTTGCTTGCGTTTTGGTTTTGTTTGCCATATTGTGTTAATACATATTTCCAGAGATTGTTGGGATATGTTTTGAAATGGGCATTAGAGGTAAAGACAGGGCATTTTGGGCTCTGTAGGCAAGTATTGTTATCGTGTGTCTGAAGACATGAACAACTAAGTCCAGTTGTTCTATGAGTTGGAGTGGATTGTTGAATTTTTTCAACTCATATTCCTGAATTAAAGCGCTAAACCTAATTTGCGTCAGGAAACCGAAGAAATGCGTTTTGGTTAGTATTTTCTATTGACTGCATATTAAATGAAAAATGTATCTAAACAATCAGTTGCAAAAACTACCATAGTTTTTCCTTAGGTTAATCAAATAACATCTACATGCTATATAATGGACAAAAATGTTTTGGTTTTAAAAAATGTTTTGCCACATTGAGTTGATACATACTTCCAGAGGTTGTGTTATGTTTTAAAATTGGCAAAAAAGGTAAAGACATGGGGTTTTGAGCTCTGTAGGCAAGTATCGTTATCGTGTGTCTGAAGACACGAAGCACTACGTCTAGTTTTTATGTGAGTTGGAGTGGGTTGTTGATTGAACACCTGAAAAGCTAAATCAAGGTAATCCAAAGTTTCGGAAATGAGCAGGCGCAGTTTCCTAGAGATTTTTTAACCGATTTTGAAGATTCCAGCAATCAAGACTAGTTCCCAAGCGCTACAAGCTTTATACTACTTCTTAAAAATTGCCTATATAGCTTCTTCATTCTATGTTTTAGTTGATCTGCGGTGATTTTCCCGTTTTTATTTTAAGGGTTGTTTTTCTTTTTACCAGCAAGAGGGCACAGAGTTTGAAGTTCGTGTTGACAATGTTTTCCAAATGATGAAGTTCAACGGTGCTGTGTCGATGCCGGTAATAAGATAAAAGTCAGGGTCTGCCTGTTAATTTGATTTCTTTGAGATATGAGAACTGAAGCTTTATCCACAACAAGAAAGGTTTAGCAGAAAAGTTTCAGGTCTAAAAGTCATTTAAAATGTTGTCGGAATACCAGCGCTTACAGTACAAAGAAGCAGTGACCTTGCACAAGGCTCGATTTTCTACAAGCAGTTCACTTGCAGTCAGTGGTCGATTGTCGACAATATGGTCAGTGATGCTGCTATTGATGACGTTGTGCCATTAGGTAACACGTCATCAAAAGAGTCTGGGAGATTAATGTCTAGCAATTGTCTTAAAACTTTTTCAATTTCATGGGTGGGGATTAAGGTTGCGGTCACGTTTACAGGTGACGTTAGGCCGCATAAATAGGGTTATTTTGAATCTTTGATAATCACATTTAATTAAATAGAGGGCGCGATGAATAGAAATCGAAATTTTACCTTGATTTCATGAATTTTTTGACGTTTTTTGGTAGGTTTGATTTGTTTTATATGTTAGTCGGGAAAAAGCACTGCTGTTCCAGTGGTTGTCATTTTGTAATCAGCACAGGTGAGCCTTATCGGTAAAAAATTTTTTTGAAAAAAAAAATTGAAAAAAAATGAAAAATTCAAAGTGTTAAAATTGCATGAATTGTATTTTGCGCTGGGTTTCAGGTCTCAAAGACGATTTTTTGTTGACCTCATCTCACCTGGTGGACCTAATCATTGAAAAAAAAACTTTGAAAATTTTTCGGAAAATTAAAAAATTTTGAAGTACTAAAATTGTGTGAAATGAATTTTGCGCTGGGTTTCAGGTCTCAAAGGCGATTTTTTGTTGACCTCATCTCACCTGGTGGGATTAATCATTGAAAAAAAATTGAAAAATTTTGGGAAAATTCAAAAATTTTGAAGTATAAAAATTGTGTGAAACACAATTTGCGCTGGGTTGCAGGTGTTAATGTTAATTTTTTGTGGACTTCATTTTACCTGGTACTAAGATTATATCAAATGTTTTATAACCAAAAACTGTCATCAATAGGTTGTTGACTGTTTGTAGTATTCTTTATGTCTGTTACTATCAGTCAGTACTCTCAAATACTCTTATAATCCTTTATTTGATGATGCATGAGAACAAAATATACTAATAGGCAAGGATGTGAGTGGTTGCTGCTATGCATATGTTGTTGTTAGAACTCTCTGTGTCATCAATCTATTTTTAGAATATAATGTATACTATGACTAACTACTATAGTCACTGCCGAAGGTCATTATACACAAGTAGTTGTCGTATTCCATTGTGATTGGGAGACCGATCGACCGAGAGTGTCTATGATTTATTTTTGAATAAGTTTACATGTTCAACTGTCTGCATTGGGTGGTTTTGTTATTACAGTCTAACACAGTACTTGTATAGCAATAGAGCAAACTTATAAGAATTTGTTTGAGTTTCAGTTTGAGTTTGAGTTTGATTTGTTAACAAACTATGCCAGCGGTTGACGACTGTTCCTTCTTTTTTTGTTTTTTCTCATGACAGTAGCGGTACAGAAAGACGTTTTGTAGCTGTCACTGTAAACACTTGTTTTTATACTTAAAAAATAGAGACATTAAGAAAGTAAATAATCTCCTTATGTCTTGCGCTTGAACTAACAGATTTAATTTATTTGGATAAAAACTTCCAGGAAAACATATTGTACTAGCAAACTTCCAAGAGTCCTGCCAGGAAAACATATTGAATTTGTCATTGTGAAAGTGTTTTTTTTCAGAACATACTTTTAGCCATTAAATGAGAGAACACTAGAGACGAACAAACAATTAAAACATCAACAAAAGAACGAACAATGTTTTATTGTATTATTAGTAGTTTATCGAGGTTGAGCAAATGCAATTCAAAAGATTATAACTGATTGAGGTTTTAGGAGACTAGTTTATAGTTTACGTTTTTTTGGAGCAAGACAAGAACTGACAGGCGGCGTTTCAAGACTGTTGGTTGCCACGAGCCTACTACATTCGGGTGTTTTGATTAAACTTGTTGAAATTGTTGTAGATGTTATCGAGTTTTCTAAGTTCTTGGTTGTTGAATCTGGAGTTTCAGTAATAGCTGGAATTTTCCAAAAGTTTTCAATGAGCTCCAAATCCAGCCAATATTCTTCCTGATTTTCGTAGATAGGTACTTCTTGAACATCGTAATCATAGAGAATTATTCTAATATCATCTCCCAGAACGTTTGAGTCAAATATAAACTCACGAGTACAGCCCGCAACGAATTCCAGAGTATTTTGAGCTCCCTTAAGTGACGCTTTTTCAAATCTAAAAGACTGAATGAAATCGAAAGTAACAACAGGTAATGCCATTTGTTTCACAGTTTTCCAGTCTTTGCCTTGATACTCTTGCTGAACAATAACAATATTTTCTTTTTTTAAAGTCTCGTATGCAATTTTTCGACTGCTGGAAGAAAATTTCTCTTTTAGTATAATTGCATTGAGAAACATTTTAAGATTTCAGTGATATCTTCGTCTTTTTACACTCTTATAGGTGGCCTTGAATAAATTGATGAAGACTGTAAAATATACCAAAAAAAGACTGTTAGAAAAATCTAAGAAGAATATGGTAAGTACAATGAGTTAATTACTGTTGAAGTAATCTGATTAGTTCTTATCAACAAGAATTATCAAAGCGCAAACCTATATCAATACAATTTCCAACGATTGATACAGAAAATAAATATTTTACTTATAAAGTATTGAATCTAAAGAATCTGGTTTAAGCGAGGAACTGAAAACTCATTTTGTGGGTGGTCTGCTACCGTAAATAGAAGTGTTTGTGTTCTACAAAGTTTTAATTATATGGACGAGAAGATATTTTCTTTAGTGTCTGCTGTTTTTATGCTACATGTACTCAGCTTATCTAAAATAAAGACAGGTTTGAAAGTATTAGTGTAATCCCAGCCAGTTCTTATCTTTCCGGAAAGCTATTTTAAGAATCAATATAGAACATTTTAATTGGGTTGTTATTTTATTTACAATACCTTATGTTCAAACTGGTGCTGTAAAACGGAAATAATAGACAAATTCTTTTTTGTTGTGTTTGACTTTCTAATGAAAGAGAGTTTGTATAAAAATGTCAAGGGTGCTTCCACTATTTCTTAGCAGCAAGTGAATACTTTAGTCAAAAGGAAAACTTTGATTATGATAATGCTTTGAAACTTCGACCTTACGGAGGACTTATTGGAATAGATAACTCATCTTTAGATTCATACCTAAACAACTCCAAAATTCTACGATTACACGCAATTTTGCATGACGCTGGTGGTTTCATCCAGGAGTCTACACTGAAGGACCCAGCTACTCGTACATGCTTCCCTGGAAGCTTAATAGTTGTTTCACTGGACATCTGACAGGAATTCTTTTTTGTTTGTATATTAAAGTTTTCCACTCAAAAATTTATCACTTGTTGGAATGTTAAGCAGTAAAACAGTTGTGTTAGACCTTGAAGGTTTCCGTCACAGGAAGGAAAAATTTATTGCTAAAGAGTTTGGTATATGTACTGAAGATTACAACGATTGTGTTTTGTTTTCACCACCATCAAAATTTTCCGATTTGACAAATCCGCAGAAAACTTCAATCAGTTGGCTATCTAAAAACTTACATGGCTTAGATTGGAACTCTGAAAACTATCCTTACATTTATCTAACACAAATTGTCCAAAGCGTTCGCTTAAGAAACCTAAGAGTGGTTTACTACGCTAAAGGTTTTGAAAAGTCTCAACTTTTATCGGAGTTGCTCGATTGTCCAGTAATCGATTTAAATACTCTGAAGTGTCCTAAAATATCTTACAGTTGTTTCACACTTAACTGTGGAAATCATAGCTCAATACAACGTTGTATCTTCAACAATCATTGTGCACGGGAAAAAGCTGGTTTCTATTTTGACTGGTTGACAAATGAGAGAGGAATTGACGAAAGTGGAAGCACCCTTGTCAGCGAATTCGACTATTTGCGCCTTGATCACGAAGGAGGGGACACTGAACCTTTCAATTTGCAAAGGAGAAGCGATATAAAGTGGTACTCAAAATCGTCAGAAAAAAGTTAGGGTGTTATTGACAGAGGAGGAAATTCGTTCGATTACACACTTGGTTTTTTACATCGATCCTTTTATTCAGTGGAGAAAACAAAATGTTGGATTCTCAACGCAAAGTCTTGCCTCCGAAACTTCTATTGATATCGAAACATCCAACTGGTAAAGAAGTAGATCAAAATGACAAAATGCTGCCTGAAGAAATTCAGGAACTCGTGAACACGGACAAAGTCAAAAAAATTGTGTACTATGAAAAAACTACAAGATTACCCGCATGTTTCATGGTGCACATGAATGAATTTTTGAGTGATTATAGTTGTTATGAACTGCTCTATGTAAAACACTAAAAAGTACAATAAATTTTCATTTTATACAATTTTCTTTTGTGATGGAAAAAGTAACAGTTGATCAAGTTGTGCAAGAAACTCTTTTCGAAAAGCAAAGTAGTGGAAAATCTACTTGGAAATTTTGTAACCAGATAACGTTACCACGGTCGGAAGTTGTGTTTTTTGTTCAAATGTTTGTAATTTTGATGCTAATAGTTCTTTGCATTGTGAAATTGACTGTGCTTAAACCAACTTGTGAGGAAACATCAGTTTGGATTTCGATTTTGTCGAGTTTAGTTGGATATATCTTACCAAATCCTCGATTATGAACAAAATTATCCCTACCAGTGACAGAATCTTTATAGCCGTGGTAGGTCCGTCGGATTGTGGTAAAACGAATTTAATTTTCAGAATAATAACAGGAAACACCTTTTATCAAAATTTTAAAAATGTTATTTTTCTTTACCACGAAATGCAACCAATATACTCACAAGTTGAGCAGCATTCAAACATTGTTTTCAAAAAATTCACAAACTTGGAGTTTTTGCCAAATACTGAAAATTGTTTGCTTATATTTGAAGATTCTTGTGAGGAAATTTTTAATGACAAAGAGTTTGTCAAGCTGGCTACCGCAGGTCGACACAAGAACATTAATGTCATTTATGTGAAACACAATCTTTACCAGCAAAATAAATTGTCACGAATAATGGATTTGATTGCAACTCATATCATTTTGTTCAAATAACCACGTGACGTTCAGCAAGTCGAGTTTCTCGGTAAGCAACTGAATCTTACTCATTTTTTAAAAAATTGTTATGAAATAGCAACAAGAGAAACATTTGGACACTTATTGATTGACCTGGATCCAAAAACTTTGGACTGTCTACGATTTTGTTCAAACATTACAAAACCTGGACCGTCGGTCTTCTACATACCTTCAGACAAAGCCAATATTACTCACATATCAAATGAACGAGAAAAAATTCTTTATACTGAAGCGAATGGTACTTTTATCTGATCCTGAGTTGAGGAAATTTCTCCTTACTTACGACGACAATATTGTATTGGTACTGTGTGAATGTTTTTACAACGTAATCAGAGGACATGTAAAAGTTCAGATTAACGATTTGGAGCAATATGAAAACGTGATCAAGACTATTCTTCGTAAAAACGTTTCAGTTGAAAAGAAAAGAACCATACTACTCACAAAAACAGGTTTTGATTTAGTTAGGCTCATTATTCATTTTTGCTACCAATATTTGAGTCAATCATAAAAGAGAAGAAAATGACAACTGCTGAGGAATTTATTTTAATTCCCAAAAAAGTTTATATGAAAACTCAACCATACCAAACCCGGGTCTTAGAGAATCCTGACATTAAACACAAATCAGCACAGCTCTCTATTATAAATAGAATGCGACCAAAGGAACACATTGAAGCACAGTTCAATGACAAACTGTCGGAACAAGACTCTTGTGTTGATGATGATGAAAATCGGCTCAAACATTCAAATAGACGGGCAGATCAGGTCCTAAAAACATTATCATCTCTCTTGCCTCATTTAAAATACCTAAAGTGTGATTTTATTGTAGATCTAATTAAAAAGTCTAATCGTGTGCTCTTTGGTGAAGGCGAGAAGTTACTCATTGACAACAGTCCAACTGACATAAACGCATTCACTTTCTTGTACAATTTACAGCAACCAACAAAGAAAATTGACAGTCCTGATTATTTTGAATTATTAAAAGTGTTACAAATAAAGGAAGATTAAGTAATTAACAGCAATGCTAAAACATCGATCAGGAAAATTTCTCCAGAAACCGCAACAAAAAGAAAAAAAAATCGTCAATAAATCACAGAAACAAAAACGTTCAAAGTTTTAAAAGCCCCCAAAACAAGACAACCAGAAGCAGCAACAGACCAGCAGAGCACTACTTACCAAAGACGAAAGCAGTAGTGACGATAAAGAAGAGGAAGGTTTCGAAACTCCGTACAAACCAAGTGCACAGAAGGAAAAACAATGGGAATCTTACGACGAGTGAAGAAAAATTGCTGCAGTCAATGTACACAAAAGGGCCAGCTGCGTTTGGAAGCGTTGAAAATTTACAAAAAAACACAAGATTACAACCTCGCAAAGTAAAACAGTTTCTAGAGACCAAGAATGCTCACACAAAATATAAGGGCTTTCGAAAAAGTTTTGCACGTTTGAAAGTTATTGCATATGACCTTGATGAAATTTGGTCTCTTAACTTGGCACACGTGGAAAAACTGTCAAAAAAAAACGCAGGTATTAAGTACCTATTGATTGCTGTTGACTGTCTTTCACGCTATCTACGTGTCGAACCACTCAAATCAAAATATGCAACAACAACAGCTGAAGCCTTCAAACGTATGATTAAGCATAAACAGCCGAAAAAAGTTTGGGTGGATGCTGGAACAGAGTTTAAGGGAAACTTCAAAACACTTTGCCAGAGGAGAAACATTAAAATTTATCAAACTTTCAGCGAAAAGAAGTCTGCGTTTGCAGAAAGGAACATCCGCTCTTTGAAGAATATTACTTACAAGTATCTGGAAGAAAAATGGACATATTCATACATCTCTCAGTTGAAAAAATTTGTGCAAACAATAAACTCACGCATCAACCGTGTAACAAAAATAGCTCCGAGCAAAGTAACCAAAAAAGACGTTCCTTATCTGTTATCATTAAATGCAAGTGCATCCGAGAAATTAGTTAGTCGGCCCAAATTTCGAATTGGTGATTTTGTTAGAATATCAAAAATTGATTTACCCTTCCGAAAAGGTTATAAACAGACATTTACCGACGAAGTGTTTGAAGTTTACGATATTCCAACAATAAACCCTCCAACATACAGCCTAATTGATTCAAATCAGAATCCAATCATTGGTAAGTTCTATCAATTGGAACTAGTGAAAGTTGCTGACAACAGCGAAGCGTTCACAAAGCATGAATGAGTTTACCATACATTTAGTTTCATCAGCTTCCATGGACATTTTTCCAGAGAACACTTTGGCTAACTTCAAAAACTTTTCCAATGAAGAAATCAGCCTGCAAGGTGATTGGAGAGTAGCTTTGAGTGAAATTATCTTCCCATCCAGAATCAACCAGGTTAATAACACTCGAATCATAAAGTATTCCTCTGAAGGTAACAAAAACCATCAGAGAAGTATTCCATCTGGTGCTGTTTCAAAACCATACAAAGGGGAGACAGTCTTGATCAATACTGGAAGCTATGAGAACTTGGAACACCTGATAAAAGCCATCAAGACAGCTACTGGTCTAACTAAATTCAGTCATCAGTACAATAAAATCACAGGCGTTTTGGTTTTGTTTTTTTGGTAAAAATGAAGGATTTACATTTCCTGACGAAGAAATACCAAGCATTCTGGGCTTTGAAGGAATCAAAGATGGGTCAGGTACTCATGTTGGTTATAAAATGATAGATTCCTTTGACAATTTGACACTGGATGACGGAGAATCAAAAGCTTTTGTTGCTGATTACCCTTTTGATCTGCTTGCAGGAAAACAATTGATATTTGCATACAGTAACATGATTGAGTATCAACACATTGAAGAAACAAAAGCTCCGCTGATTCGTATCATTGATTCAAAACAACGCCTGAAAAACGGTAGCCTGTGTGAAATTGAACCTACGCATAGAATAGTTTTTAGCAATTTGGAATATAAGAAATTGTTGTCAAACAATTTTCAGTGTATTGAAAATCAGTTGAGAACCGAAACTGGCAAATTTATTCCATTTACGGGAACAAGAAAAGTTATTCTGACTTTAAACTTTAAAAAATTTAATTAAATGGAAGCTTACTATCAACAACAATCAGTTTCACCATACTTTGCAGGACAATATCGTCAACGAGGCAGTGGGTTCGGAGCTTTAGCGGCAGGAATTGGTAGGGCGGCCATACCGATAGCTAAAAAGTTTTTGTGGCCTGTTGCTAAAAAGATTGGAAGAGAACTGTTTGTACAGGCGGCACCAGAGATTGTTGACGTTGTAGCCAAAAAGAAGAGTCCTAAAGAAGCACTCAAATCAACTGTTCAGAAAACGGTCAAGAAACAAGTCGGTGGCTCAAGAGCCCGAATTGGAGGTGTTCGTGGTGGAAATGTTTATAAAAAACAGAAACAGAGCGGTCCTGTCAAATCCCGAAAAATCATTCAGAGAAAACAACCGTTACTGAGAAGTCGGTCTGATTTCTTTTCCAATGTGAAAAATGAATACTAATTTATTGCCAGCAGAGGCAACACACACAACTCTAGACTTGTTTGAAAAGCAGCCTCTCCTGATCACCTATGACAATGCTTTTACCCAAAAGGTTGGTCCATCATACTCACCGGATGGTCCAATGCTGGAATTCGAAGTTGTTGGCGACAGGAACAACTTTATTGATTTGCAAAAGTTTCTACTTGAAATAAAATGCAAAATCACGAGTACCAATGACGCCGATTTGAGAACTGGTACTGATGCCACAAACACAGATTCGCCGTATTTTAGCAATAACGCATTACACTCTCTGTTTTCAGAAGGTACAGTTTCGGCAAATGGCGTTAAATTGTCAAATACAAACGGCAACTACGCACACAAGGCTTTCATAGAAACAGAATTCTCATCCGGAAGAACAGCAAAGAGCACTTGGTTAGTTTGTCAAGGCTATTATTATGAAGACGAACCGGTTAAAATTGATGGAGCTGACAACAGAGCTACTGATGTTGCTGCGCGAAAAGCTTTATTTGCTGACTCTCTGGAATGTTCTCTACTTGGAAAACCGGCCAGTGATATATTGACCTGTGACAAACATCCTCTCAGTGGTGATACACTACGCATCTCCTTCAGAAGGTCTCCAAACGATTTCACCGTCATATCCGAATCTAATAAACATTACAGAGTAAAAATTGTTGAAGCAAATCTGTACGTGCGCAAAATGACCGTGGCTGATCATGTGTTGTCTGCGATAGAAAAAACTTTGCTAAAAACACCAGCTGTATATCGGTACACGGAGGTGTTGCCCAGAACTTGTCTTGCCACTGCTGGCATCCGCAGTTGGAGTCAAGAAGACATCTTCTCCAAAGAACCAGTTCGAAGAATGATTATAGCAATGTCAACCCATCAATCATATTTAGGAACTAACAGAACGAATCCTTTCCATTACCAGAAATTCAATTTGAATGAAATAGTAATTTATCGAAATGGACTACCGGTTGTTGGAACACCAATTTTAACAACCTCAGATCAACGAGTCTACTTCAACACGCTTGAAGCTTTAGATTTTCTTGATAAAGGTGGTCATGGCATTCCCCTAGCCGATTATCCAAATCACTTTATTTTGGCCTTTGACCTTACTTCAACACAGGAGGCTTCACACGATTTTATTCATCCTGTTCAATTTCAGTGGAGCTCACTTTTGGAACACATTTGGGTGACAACGTTGAAATTTTATTCCTAGGCGAACGAAGTTCAACTTTTTACGTCATCTCTGAACGAAAAGTTACCAAAAACTCGGTTACTGCACATCCTGTTGCAGGATAATTTTGAGATAATTTATCTAGTAAATAAATGTTAACATCTGAAGCACAAGTTTTGTGGAGTTTTTGCAGCTGACAATTTTCCAAGACTGCCAGAAAATTGCTTTGCTGCGGTCAATGCCTCAATATCAACATCATCGGGTCGTCATTGGCTACTGATTTGTAATTATAAAAAAACAATTTACTTTGCTGATCCACTTGGGCAAGCACTGGATTGCTACCATTTTGTATACACTCGACTGCTGCAGTTCTACTTCGAAGAAGAAGTCGTTCAGTGTCTCAGATTGCAGCCAATTCAGAGCCCAAACTCCAAACTGTGTGGACTCTTTTGTATTTATATTGCTCATATTATTTTCACATATAGCTATCCGTTTGTACACTACATGAATGATGATGATTTACTACAATTTGCTAAGCATATGATGTAGAACAAATCAATCAATTTAAATTTTTTAGCATCAACTGTTTTCATAAATTCCTAACTTTTTCCCTTTGAGGCTAGATCACTCATTTTTTAATAAAACAAGTAGGATTAATTTTTTAATTCAAATCGAAAGTTACATTTTACATTCTCATTATCAACATTCAGGGAGCCATATCCACTAATAATAATATCAATAACTTTTGAAAATTCTGCATAAGAACTGTTCTGATAAATACATAAAAATCGGTTAAAAGTAAAAGTTGGTATGAAATCAGTTTGAACTTGAACATTCTCTATGACAGTCTCCAGTGCAAAGATATTTGGAAGCTTTCTTTTGGAGCTATATAAATCTAGCTGATGTTAGTGATTGTAAATGACTGCTTGCTGCAACTTCTCAAAAATTTCACCTTAAAAAGTGATGTTGACAGATTGTGTTTTGTGGAGTAGAAGTCTGAAACATGTGTATAGGCAAGGTATAGAATAGGGTTTTGCAGAATTTTTTTTGAAAGCCTCTGTTACTTGATCCAAAGCTGCAATAACATGATAGTTTTGTTCTTTTATTCTACAAAAGCTGTTATTCTCATGCAAACTGTAAGCAAACCTCCTTGCCTGAAACTGTCGAAAGACTTCAGGTGTTCGTTCAAACATTGCCTCAATCATTTTCAATACTGTGTGTCGCTCTCAGAACTTTTCTTCGCTTTCTTCTTTGATCGACCAGCAACCTGAGATGAATTAAAGCTATTCGTCTCCGGTGAGAACGCGAACTGATAACGTCGTTTCCTTCCCGTTATCTTATTGTGTTCTTTTTTGATAGGTTGTTCTGATTGTCCGGTCCTTAGTTTTTCACAGAGTGAATTGTAGCTTTGAGATAATTGTTCAAACTCGGCTAAAGATAGTGTTATTCTCTGGTTGAACTTGAAACCATCACTGTTACAATTGTTTCTGTTGTCTTGGGTTTGATCACGCAAGTTATCTTTTTTTAAAAGTTTTACCGTTATATATGTTCCAGTAGAGTCATAAGTTTTTACACAAGCAACTACATAACGTTTTTCTGTACACGTAATTTCGTGAGAAAAGTCATAGAAGGAACAATCGTCAACCGCTGGCATAGTTTGTTTACAAATCAAACTCAAACTCAAACTGAAACTCAAACAAATTCTTATAAGTTTGCTCTATTGCTATACAAGTACTGTGTTAAACTGTAATAACAAAATCACCCAATGCGGACAGTTGAACATGTAAACTTATTCAAAAATAAATCATAGACACTCTCGGTCGATCGGTCTCCCAATCACAATGGAATACGACAACTACTCGTGTATAATGACCTTCGGCAGTGACTATAGTAGTTAGTCATAGTATACATTATATTCTAAAAATAGATTGATGACACAGAGCGTTCTAACAACAACACATGCATAGCAACAAACACTCACCTCCTTGCCTATTACTGTATTTTATTCTCATGCATCATCAAATAAGGGTTATAAGAGTATTTGAGAGTACTGACTGATAGTAACAGACATAAAGAATACTACAAACAGTCAACAACCTATTGATAACAGTTTTTGGTTATAAAACATTTGATATAATCTTAGTACCAGGTAAAATGATGTCCACAAAAAATTAACATTAACACCTGCAACCCAGCGCAAATTGTGTTTCACACAGTTTTAATACTTCAAAGTTTTTGAATTTTCCCAAAATTTTTTCAAAGTTTTTTTTCAATGATTAAGCCCACCAGTTGAGATGAGGTCAACAAAAAATCGCCTTTGAGACCTGAAACCCAGCGCAAAATTCATTTCACACAATTGTAGTACTTCAAAATTTTTGAATTTTCCGAAAATTTTTCAAAGTTTTTTTTTCAATGATTAGGCCCACCAGGTGAGATGAGGTCAACAAAAAATCGCCTTTGAGACCTGAAACCCAGCGCAAAATTCATTTAACACAATTTTAGTACTTGAAAATTTTTGAATTTTCCAAAAAATTTTCAAAGTTTTTTTTTCAATGATTAGGCCCACCAGGTGAGATGAGGTCAACAAAAAATCGCCTTGAGACCTGAAACCCAGCGCAAAATTCATTTAACACAATTTTAGTGCTTGAAAATTTTTGAATTTTCCAAAAAATTTTCAAAGTTTTTTTTTCAATGATTAGGTCCACCAGGTGAGATGAGGTCAACAAAAAACGGTCTTTGAGACCTGAAACCCAGCGCAAAATACAATTCATGCAATTTTAACACTTTGAATTTTTCATTTTTTTTTTTCAATTTTTTTCAAGAAATTTTTTTTACTGATGAGGTTCACCTGGGTTGATTACAAAATGAGAACCACTGGAACAGCAGTGCTTTTTCCCGACTAACATATAAAACAAACCAAACCTGACAAAAAACGTCAAAAAATTCAGAAATTTGACAAAAATGTGTCTTACTGGGCACGCAACGGGGGGACATTTGGGTGTTACTGTGTTCGCAACGGGGGGGGGACACGAAAAAATTTTTCGAAAAGGCGATAGTTTTTGGCGTTTTTCACCGCTCTTGCCAAAACGCCAAAAACTATCAACTTTTCGAAAAAATTTTTCGTGTCCCCCCCGTTGCGAACACAGTAACACTCAAATGTCCCCCCCCCGTTGCGTGCCCAGTAAGACACCTTACTACTCATGTTGTTGTTGGTTTACATGGTGCACTTGGGAATGCTTTAGAGCACCAAAATTTATCCCAAAAATCTCTGAAAATATGTACAAACTCACTATTGGTATCAAAACCAAAACTTGAGACAGTTAGAGAAGTCGCTTGCATTTTGGTTTTGTTTGCCATATTGAGTTGATACATTTTTCCAGAGATTGTGTTATGTTTTTAAATTGGCAAAAAAGGTAAAGACATGGGGTTTTGAGCTCTGTAGGCAAGTATCGTTATCGTGTGTCTGAAGACACGAAGCACTACGTCTAGTTTTTATGTGAGTTGGAGTGGGTTGTTGATTGAACACCTGAAAAGCTAAATCAAGGTAATCCAAAGTTTCGGAAATGAGCAGGCGCAGTTTCCTAGAGATTTTTTAACCGATTTTGAAGATTCCAGCAATCAAGACTAGTTCCCAAGCGCTACAAGCTTTATACTACTTCTTAAAAATTGCCTATATAGCTTCTTCATTCTATGTTTTAGTTGATCTGCGGTGATTTTCCCGTTTTTATTTTAAGGGTTTTTTTTTACCAGCAAGAGGGCACAGAGTTTGAAGTTCGTGTTGACAATGTTTTCCAAATGATGAAGTTCAACGGTGCTGTGTCGATGCCGGTAATAAGATAAAAGTCAGGGTCTGCCTGTTAATTTGTTTTCTTTGAGAGATGAGAACTGAAGCTTTATCCACAACAAGAAAGGTTTAGCAGAAAAGTTTCAGGTCGAAAAGTCATTTAAAATGTTGTCGGAACACCAGCGCTTACAGTACAAAGAAGCAGTGACCTTGCACAAGGCTCGATTTTCTACAAGCAGTTCACTTGCAGTCAGTGGTCAATTGTCGACAATATGGTCAGTGACGCTGCTATTGATGACGTAGTGCCATTAGGTAACACGTCATCAAAAGAGTCTGGGAGATTAATGTCTAGCAATGTCTAAACTTTTTCAATTTCTTGGGTGGGGATTAAGGTTGCGGTCACGTTTACAGGTGACGTTAGGCCGCATAAATAATGTTATTTTGAATTTATATTAATCACATTTAATTAAATAGAGGGAGCGATGAATAGAAATCGAAATTTTACCTTGATTTCATGAATTTTTTTAACAAAAAAACGATTCAAATATCTTTACTGTTTTGTTCAGCGTTTCGGTTAGCCAATTTTTTGTTTTCTATATTTGTTAAAAAAGTCTCCTCATAGCCATTTTTCAACCGATGAATTAAAAGCCTGAAATCTAATTTATGTTAGGTAAACAAAAAAAATGCGTCTTGATTAGTATTTTCTTTCGAAATGCAAGTATCCAAACAATAAGTTAAAAAACGACCTTAGTTTTTTTACTAAGGTTAATCAAATAGCATCTAGTTGCTATAGAATGGACGAAACTGTTTTGCCACAAATTACTGTTCGACGGTTCAGACGAGATGTTAAAATGTATCCCCGTGAATAAAAACAGGACGAGATCAACGATGTACTATCTCAATTTCGAAAAAAATTACTATTGAAAGTTTCAAAATTTTCAACACTTTGAAAACTGACAGCGAAAAGTAGGTAAACAAAACAAAACGTAAAACATGAAGATAGGAAAATCAAAATTACATAAGAAACTCATATCTTTTGGTACGACATAATATATTTTTTTCTGTAATAGACCCAGATTGTTTTTTTCTACAAAATAAAGAAATAAGCCAAGTTAAAAAAAATGACTGCTAGCTTTTTTGTCTGCAATTTGTCTATGAGTTAGCATCTTACTTATCTGATAGGATTCTACTTTCTTTCTGCTAACTTTTCTAACTTTTGGCTGGGAAATTGTAATAAATTTGTTTTCAGTACAAAATATTCAAGCTTCGAGTAATTAAACCAAATTAGAGTAGAAAGCGTTGTACAACGAATGCTATGAGTCAATTAGTTACTTTTAGTTACTCATTTAGTTGCTTATACTGAGACCATTCAAGAAGAACAGGAAAAAAGGGGGTTTAGTAAGCTAATTTTAATCATCAACTATATAACTGTTTTTAACTTAAAAATGTTTTTTTTCTTTTTTTACTTTCTTTGTTATCGAGCATACTACCAACACAAGTTTCCAAAAAAAAATTTTTCAGGAGGTTTTCAAGTTTCCAACAAAAAACAAGTTTCCAAAAATATAACTCAAAACAAGTTCCAAAAAAATTTTAGAATAAAAAGAGACAACGAGAAAATTTGCAGTTCAAATTTCAACTATTTGCAACACTTGATGAAAAAGATTTTTTAAATTCACCTTTGTTCCCCTCTTCATTTTTTCGTTTGAGTTATATTAGTAAAACAAACAATAACAAGTGATCGAAGCAAAAAAAAATGTCATTTTTATACGGAGCCTGCCGCATTCATTCAATCTTGTTTCTTGCTTTTCTGGCAACGTTATCTTCCCTCTGGGTTCTTTTTTCATTGGTTTCTGAAGCAGTAAAAAATGGAGAACAGATCGACATTTTTCTAAAAAAGTAATGCTAGACAAGTTTCCGTCTAATATTCAGAAGACGCGTCAATTCCAGTGGTCTCTTCCAGTTTTCTTATATCTTTGTCTGTAATTGTTTTATGCCTTCAAGAAGTTATCCGTTAATACCTGAATCCCAGTTCGTTTCTATCAAAAAATAATTTCCAGGTGGAAAAGATTTTCAATTCAAAGTTTTGTTTTCCCATATTAGCGGAATCTCTCCCCCTTTCATGCAAACCTGATTCCTGCGTAAAATGTGACTGGGCTTCTGAGCGGCTACACTTTTAAATATTCATCCACCGTTCAAAAAATGAATTTCAAAAAATTGTCGATAGCTGGAAAATAACTGCTGTAACTCCAATTGTTTAAAAAGTGACAAATAAATGGAAAACATTGGCCCGTGTTATTATTAAAAATTGGCAGCGAAGTCCTAGAAGAGTGCTTCTACACCCCCCTGCGTGATTGCTGCTGAATTGCGTCACGCTGTTACAGCATGGTTTGGTCGTAAATCGTTAGGTTCTGACGAACATGCTGGTTTTCTTGAAACAGGTCCACGAAGCGTTAGTTTAGGACACCACGTTGGTAGGAATAGCCTTCTATAAGGATTTCTGACCAGCATCCATAAATTTCCTTTATTTTAACTAATGAGAAAAATGCGAACCTCGGCGTCGTTGCACGTTTTTGGAAAATTCTTTTTAGCAATCTAGAGAACAGGAGACAGTTCATTCACGTTGACATGATTTGTGAAACGGTAAAAATCATCTATATGGCGTCACAGGTATTTTTCGTAGGACAATTATGGTTCTGCATTTTCATCAATGACGTTGTTGAAGTTTTGAAATTATCTGATCGTCAGAACCTAGACGAAAGTGAAAAAAATAGGTGGATATGGACTATATGCAACTGTCTCCAGTAAATTATTCCAAAATGACAAACAGAGGATGAGCGAACGGAACAGTTGCTGGCAGAAGGCTTGTCAACTCCAAATCGATCAGAGCACCAGGCAGTCATTTGTGAGAAGAACTCACCTGGAAAATCAATGTTGAAAAGCATTTGAAGAAAAACAATCGAATCTTTGATGTATTTTATGAGAATTACTGCAGCCAACAAAATAATAAAAAACATGCTTTTCGTCGCAAAAAATATCTCATCCCTTCAATTCTGATGCGTGGATTCTCATGCGTGATTGCAAATCACGGTCTACATCAAATCTGATGATTTGCAAAAAATATTGGATGGATAACGTGGAAAAAGGTCAGCTTGTTAGACAACTCAGCAGGCTACTAAAAACTCCTCCCTTATTGATTTTCATTCAAACAAATATTTTTATCCTTTAAATAGAATACCTGATGATGTGACGGTGGCTTAACGATGATGCTGCTGCAAAAGTATTCCTGAGCTGGAAGAAATAATGAAACGTTAAACCTAACCGAGGTACTGAAAAAATTAGACAACACCTTGTTTTCAAAACTTAACGAATCACGAGCAATGTGGAGAAGGCGGTCGACTTCACCGGTGAAAGACTCGAAAAACAGATTAATCAACGTGATGTGAAAACTTAATGATGCTAAATTTTCAAAAAAACAAACGTCTGCTTGATGCGGTTAATTTTTTTTTGTTTTTCACTGGCACTAATAGGTGAAAAGGGGCGTCGCAAAATGGAGTCGCAGGGATCTTTAGAAGGCCTCTTATATTCTGCATATTCATCAATGACCTTTGAAGTTTTGAAGTTATCTGATCACTTCAATTTTGCATATGATCCGTAGGTTTTGGTTATCTAAAAACATTTTACGAAAACCTAGAAGAAAGTAAAAATAAATAGGTTGATCTGGACTTTATTCAACTGGCTCCAGTAAATTGTTCAAATATGAAATTTTGAGGAGCGAACAGTTGCATGAAGAAGGCTTCCGAGCTGAAAATCGATGAAAAAATTGGGAAATTATGTGTCAAAAGAACTCACATGGAAAAATGGTGAAAAGCGTTTGAAGAAAAGCAATTGAAAATTTGTTGTAATTTATGAGAAGTAGTGAAGTCACCGAAGCCACAAAATTTACCTCGCTTGTCTCAACAAATTTTGCTTCCTTTCAGTTTTGATGTATGGATTCTCATGCGTGATCGCAAATCAGGGTATACATCAAAACTTAGCGTATGCTAAAAAATTAATTGATGGATAACGGAAAAAAAGATAAACTTGTTTATCAGATAAATCAGGCAGCTGAAAACTCTTTCCTTGTTGATTTTGATTGAAACAAATACTTTTTTCCTCTAATTAGATTAGGCGGTGACGATGGCTGTACAACGATGCTTCCACAAAAGCATTCCTGAGACGGAAGTAACAATGAAATGTTCAACTCTACCAATGTACTGAGAAATTAAGACGACAACTTGTTTTCAAAACTAGACGAACAATAAACCATGTTGAGAAGTCTGTCGATCTGACCAGCGATTATCCCGTGAAAAGCAGATTGATCAATTTGATGTGAAAAATGGTTGCTGCTAGATTTTCAAAAACAAATTTTTCGCAACAAATTCGATTGGCAACAAAATCAGTCGCCACAACAATTTAGCTTCTGTTGTTTCAGAAGACACCCAAATTTGACATTTTTGAGTATAACTCATTACATCCGGGCCACTGCTAAATTTTAAAAAAGGGATTTTTGTATAACCGCTTATTATCTTTCATTGGTTTCATATCTCAATTTCAGAGCACTAGTAAACAGCACCTTGATTTTTTTCATGTTATTCATTTTTATAAAGTATAAAAAAATGTGTTCTCCCAAAACCAAATTTTTGAGAGATAAGAACCACGGGTTTTAGAACTTAGGCAGTTTTCTATCACAAAAAAACGCTTATTTCACGCTAATAAACACATCCCAGCCGTCGAAAGTGTTCATTTGAAAGGTTTCTCAGCTATTGAACCAAAAAATATGGTTGGGTTATATTTTGTTTGAAATCTGCATCAAGCTTGAAAAAGAATGAAACAAGAAAACAAACTGTATCAAATGCATGTTTCGCTAATCTGCATTTTTCGCTAAAAACAATATGTGTTCATATACATTTTTAATTTTTAGTATATGTGAAGCTGATGTTTAAGGCAAAGCTTGACACCTCATACTACTTCTGCGGTTAGCGGCCCCCTTTCCAAACTTAAGAAAATGACAATTATTTATTATATTACCGGCTACCGGCTTAGCATCTTACTGGTAGCATTTGTTAAAAACTACTTACCCATTAATCTTGTTTTAAGAAAGAAGATATATTTTGCGTTTTCTTAAAAAAGTCGATTTTTGCAGTATCTTTTCGAACAATTGCAATTACTTTCTCAGTTATACTTTCATTATGTTGAAAAAAATTGTTGCAGTTTTGGGATCAGATAGAGAGGTATATTCTTTGAAGCAAGATTTTTTCATATTCCGATGCTCTATTTCAGTTTTTGTTCTCCGTTGTTTCAATCCTCGCTATATGTAAGAATCTTCCAGCTCACATTTAAGCTACTGAAAACGGCTCATTTCAACTCACTAAAAACCACTCACCAATTTTACAGTATTTGCTTTTCAATTGAGGATTGCTGTATTTGGGACTTTAAAACACAAACCTTATTATCAACTCCCAATATAAAAGTTCTATTATTAACTAACGACCTTAAAATTTGTTTTCCTGACATTTAGTCTTTTTCGGCTGCTGGGGGATTCTCTGATTGCATGTAGCAAGCAAAATTTTTTGAAGCACAGATATTAATAGAGCATAAAGTTTCTGATGCATTTAAGTCTGCATAAAATCGTGCAAATTAATTTTAAAACCTTATCTCTCGTAATTATCAAATAGAAATTGTGATCTGACAATTTAAAATATTTCCCGCACACAATTCAGAGTCTGATTCCTCTGGAACTACTTTTGTTTTTTATATACACATCTCTTAATCTTTGAATGTACAGTTTCTAGCCCTTGACAACTTGTTTTTTGAGCATTGTATCCTATAAACTTCCACAGATCAGTTACTTACTTTCACTGCATCGAGGTGACCTACATCGTTACCTTGATACATGAAAATGTGAAATTTTTGTCACATATTCTTTTCCGACAAGTTTAAAAGCAAATCGAGCAAAACAAAATGTTTTGGCTCACATAATTTATAAAAAAATTATTTACAATCTTTTCTGTTGGAAAGGAAATTCCACTAGCATTAATTGTGGTTTCATAAGGCCAATAAAATTTTCCATTTCAGTTTATGTCAATTTTTTGATAGACGTCGCGATCCGCGCACCTTCCACTAAAAAGGATATACATTTTGAACTTTCCACCTTCCCATATACAATTTCAATTTTTATTGTATGTGTAAGCTGATGTTTAGGGAAAAGGTTGACGCCTCATTCTACTTCTGCAGTTAGCAGCCTCGTTTCCAAAAATAAAAAAAATTTGATAACACTTAATATTATACCGTCAACCGGCACAGCTTCTTACGATTAGGATTTGTTCAAAACCACTTAGCAAGCAATCTTGTTCTATAGAAGAGGATAATTTTTATGTTTTCGTTAAAAAGTCGATTTTTGCGTTATCTTTTCCAACAATTGCAATTACTTTCTCAGTTAGATTTTCAATATGTTAAAAAAATGGGTTCTGCCTTTCTCGTCTTCCACATACGTACTCCACTCTTTACCCATTTTACATTGTTCTTGATGACTTAAACAAATTAGATCAGGTCATTAAATCTGATCCATTTAAAACCATTAATAGATGTAAAACCATCATTAGCAAGCAATTTTTTAAACAGTTCTGATTAAAACCAGATCTGTATTTTGATTTTTGAAGCTACCTTGACGATTTTCGAAGGTGTTCTGGGTATCGCTGTTTTCTTTTAGACCTAAAAAACTCTATATATAAAACTCTTGGTCTATTCTATAAGAAAGCGCTTTTATGTAGACATTTGAACCTTGTCGGAAAAGAAGCTGTTGAGGCAGAGCAATGAGCCACGTTTGGAGACCTTTTTTCAATTTAGATCGTTGAAGGTTTGCTTTGTCGGTCAGCTACTTTGCGGGCTTTGTATTGCAATAATAATCACGTTTTTTGTACAATTTTTTGACTGATACAATGTTTGTAATTTTGCGCACTTAATATTAACTCTATTTGGGCTTGTTCTTTTTTGATTGGCATGTCTTTTGTTTATCTGCCAATTTTTCTCTTGGTCTCTTTTTTGAGAACAATGCCTCTTGCGAGAATGCCAATGCCTCTTGCAATGCCTCTTTAATTAGCAGCAGTTTAATTGCTGATCAACATTTCATTAACACAAGGTAGTCCCGCATCGTAGATTACACATTGTTTCAAAATATAAAAGCCAAAAGAGGTAACAAAATCAGAAGAAAAAGCCACTGACTGCATTAATTGCTTTTAGACTGTTCTTTTGTGATTGGTTGACACCAAAATAATATTTTTTCAGTATTTTGGTTTTGGATGTTTTTTTAGCTAATGAAAATTATTTCTTTTGAAGAAAAAAATCTAATCAATCCATGGGAACAGCATTAGGCGACTTCGACCTGTTCTCAGCTGCCTTTTTTTCTTATTACTCCACACATTTCAGACTATTTCTTTTATGAGCAACATTGCTCATTTTTTGGTGACTATGGCCACTTTTTTTGCGTCTGAAACTTTCACGTTATACCATCGTCATTGCAGCCAACATTGGTCAGGCTATGGTCAACCTGAAGCTATGGTTAAGTAAGAGCTTATACTCACACAGACCGCTTCACACAGACAAATAGCTCTTGAAAGGCACAAATTTGGGGGTTTAGCATTTAAGCATTCAATGAAACTTCCCAGTATATGATACTTCAGGTACCAATGGAAACAAGGAATCTTTACAAAATCAAAAAAGAAAGGTTAAAGTTTTTTCCTAAATATAATTTAAGAAATGAGGAGGTATATCCTCAAAAAAAGATACGTTCCAGTGGATGAATCTTACAGAACTAGCCGTTAATTATGATGAACTCTAATTGCTTTTCATTTTTTTAATGAATTCAACAACTGCCAACATAGTAAGTGGATAACTTTATTATTGGATAACTTTTTCAGCAGCTGTCAGCCTATTCAAATACAATTTCCCAATGTTCATCTTACATTTTTTCTCTCTTTAGTTGCAGTTTCAACTAAGGGAGCAGTTTTTATAAATTTGGCACCAGCTGTGCACAAATTGAATTCATATTCTCCAGAACAACAGCCTCCTTTTCTTGCACGGCGCCTTTTGTCCGACCCCTAAGTTCCTGTTTTGTAGTCAAAAGGTATCGTTGATTAATTTCAAAATCGTTCAACTAACTTCCAAAAAAGAAACTTTTGAGAACTCTCAATTAATATCTTTCATCCATGTTAAAATTATTTCACCTCTAATTTCTACACCTCATTTTGAGATAATTTAGTATCATTGGTTAAGAATAGCGCCAGATTTATGTTAAAAACTAAAATATTTTTCTGGAACATGCTGCATTCATTTTTGACAGTAATTTTTGTACCCTAGTCATTGACCATTGCAGTTCTTATAAGATCTTACAAGATTCTTACCAATACTACATATCTTGTAATTGCTTATAAGATGGAACATATCTTGTAAGATCTTGTAAGACATTGCATATCTTGTAAGATCTTACAAGACAGAGTGAATCTTGTAAGAGGTAAGTATCGTCTTATAAGATCTTACAAGATTTGCTCTACGGAAGAAAATTGCAAAACTTATAAGATGTAAAATTATTTACGTAAGATCTTGTAAGATTTGGTTTGCATATGAACATTGTAAATCTTATAAGATTGCTTGCCAAGTGAGTGGTTTTTATAACTGGGACGGTAAAAAAGTGATTCAAATTAAATTAAAAAAAAAACGTTGGAACATAAGGTCATGTTGGTATCACCTGAAATTCGGAACCCAAAATAACGAATTAATCCTACATATATGAGTAACTTAGATTTGTTGGATAGTGGTGAGTATCCCTCTACATATTTCTGTATAGTTTTGTGGCGTTAAAACGGCCATTTTTGTCCTGTAAGAGCCGAACCAAGCAGAAATAAAAATTTTTTCTCAAATTTAATGGCTGAGTAGTGTTTTGCCCAATTGAACCACCTTTCTGGTGTGCTTTTTGTGTTTTCTAGGCACTATTTAAGTTCCTGAAGCTCATTGTATGTTTTAAGGGGGTTAACTCAACAATTTTTCATTTTTCATGATTTCGGCAAATTTCGGGGAGTGTTGTTTTGTGTCAAAACACACAAAACATCATAGCCTTCATGGTGAGGTGGGAAATTTTTTCCCACCTCCCCATGAAGGTTTTCCGTGACCCAGAATGTCGATGTGGACCAGAATTACAACCACAAATACTCCGGCAACCCTGTTTCACGTTGTTTTACGTCAGTTACGGAGATTTTGGGCTTCGATTTTAGCCAAAAAAATGGGGTACAGAACAGTATTCTGGTAATATCTCCTAAAGTACTGGACAAAATTAAACGGGAGTGGTCGCATTTTGTTAGCACTGAACCCTTCTTGCTTGCAGTGTTTGGTTGGTTTCCCAAATCCGCCTTAGCAGAAAGTTATTAATGTTTAAAGTTCAAAAAAGTCGAATTTTTGGGCTGTTCTGGGTGACCCAAATTTCGGTACAACAAAACACGCGATTTACCCAACAAGTGTTAGTGTTTTAGAATCCCCAGTTAGTCAGTACTTTTCAGAACTTTTTTGGGACTGATAAAAATACAGAGTTCCAGTGAAAGTGTTGATCAAACGTTTTGACTTGCGATAACATAACATTTTTCACTGATTCATGGTGTATTTGGCTAAAATCGTAAATGGTCAGATATCTCAACCTTCTAATCCGTTCTAAAGACAACCTATGGTAGATCAAATTTCTTACGGAAGTTTTCACACAGTTTAAAGACAAACAAGGGGTTCCAATATTTTTTGCCTTAAGAAAATTTTTCTCTCAGGCATTTAAGGAAAGTTTCATATAACTTTGCCGTGGACAACGTATTTGAAAAAATCGTTTCCACAAAAATAGTTCAATGATCAGTTCAATGGTTTATTCTGTGCACACTAAACTTGAATGACGTAGTAAGCACTAAAAAAGTTCGAACAAAAGCATCCAGTACGTTCCACCGTTTGATAAATAATGATTTAATCCAAATTTTTCTCTGTAAATCAGAGTTTTCTATGAGTCCCTTAACTTTGAATCATTATTATGTTGTAAGTATCGCAAATAACTATTTTCAATATGATATTGATACTGATAAAAAGACATACTTCGAGTAAAAATGTCGATCAAACGTTTTGACTTGCGATAACGTAACATTTTTCACTGATTCAAGGTGTACTTGGCGAAATATGTAAATGGTCAAAAAAATCACCCTTCTAATCCGTTCTAAACTAAACCTATAGCAGAACAGCACTCCCACTGAAAGTTTCACACAGCTGAACGGCAAAAAAGGGGTCCATTTTTTGCCTTAAGATAATTTTTCTCTCAGGCCTTTACGGAAAGTTTCATATATAATTTTGCCGTGGATAACGCATTTGAAATACTCGTTTCCAGAAAAAATAGTTCAATGATCAGTTCAATGGTTTATTCTGTTCACACCAAGCGTGAATGACGTGGTAAGTACTAAAAATATCATAAAAAAGCATCCAGTACGCTCTAGCATATGATATATAATGATTTAATCCAATTTTTTCTCTGAAAAACCCTGACTTCTATGGCGAGGTGTGAATATTTTCTCACTTCGCGGTAGAGATTTCCGGTGTCCAGTAGCTACCAATTGAACTTATATTGCTCCCAAAATTACGTCGGAGCCCCAGATTTAAGTAGTTTTCCAACAATTTGCGAAAAAGTTATGTGTATCAGGAAAACAAAAAATGGGGTATGTCGCAAATGTTTGATCATTTCTTCCAAACTACTGAACCAAATTGAACAATCCGGAGCGCGTTTTGTTGCTACTGATCCGTTCTTGCTTGCCAAGTGAGTGGTTTTTATAACCGGGACGGTAAAAAAGTGATTCAAGTTCAATTAAAAAAAAAACGTTGGAACATGAGGTCATGTTGGTTTCACCTAAAATTCGGAACCCAAAATAACGAATTAATCCTACATATATGAGTAACTTAGATTTGTTGGATAGTGGTGAGTATCCTTGTACATATTTCTGTATAGTTTTGTGGCGTTGAAACGGCCATTTTTGTCCTGTAAGAGCCGAACCAAGCGGAAATAAAAATTTTTTCTCAAATTTAATGGCTGAGTGGTGTTTTGCCTAATTGAACCACCTTTCTGGTGTGCTTTTTGTGTTTTCTAGGCACTATTTAAGTTCCTGAATCTAATTGTATGTTTTAATGGGGTCAACTCAACAATTTTTCTTTTTTCACGATTTCATCAAATTTCTGTGGATGTTGTTTTATGTCAAAACACACAAAACATCATAGCCTTCATGGTGAGGTGGGAAATTTTTTCCCACCTCACCATGAAGGTTTGCCGTGACCTAGAACGTGCAAGTGGACCAGAATTACACCCACAAATACGCCGGGAACGCTGTTTCACGTTGTTTTAGTTCGGTTCCAGAGATCTTGGGCTTCGATTTTAGCCCAAAAAATGGGGTACAGAACAGTATTTTGTTAATATCTGCTAAAGTACTGGACCAAATTAAACGGAAGTAACCGCATTTTGTTGGCACTGAACCCCTCTTGCTTGCAGTATTTGGTTGGTTTCCCAAATCGGCCTAATCAAAAAGTTATTAATGTTCAAAGTTGAAATAGTTCGAATTTTCGGGCTATTCTGGGTGACCCAAATTTCGGTACAACAAAACACGCGATTTACCCAACAAGTGTTAGTGTTTTAGAATCCTCAGTTAGTGGGGAGTATCGCCATATATATTTTATATGGTATTTTATGTAGTTGACATTGTCAATTTTGGCTCTGAATGGCTGTCACCTCGCTTTTTTGACCATTTGGTACGGTACCTTATAATTGCTATAACTCCTCGAAGAATGTACCGATTGGGCTCATTTTTGAATATGATGCGTATCTCAAGCAGTGCTACAAGCTGTACTAAAGGCGTTTGTTTTTGTTCCGCCGTTTTAGAGAAATTGGCCAGTACACTTGCCCACCGTTTTAGCCCCAGAAGCGATTGACACCATCCGGCACCATCCGGCACCAGTTTTGAATCTCTGAATTTTGTGACTTCAGGTTACAAAATTAGTGTTCTGAATAGCCCGTTTAATGGTGATTCTGAATATGTATACTTTATATAGCGTTTTTGCAGGTTTAGAAGTTCAATTTTGGCTCTGCAGACCGAGTACTCTGCTTCTTTGGCCATTTGGTACGGTACCTTTATGTTGGAATATCTCCATGTAGAGTGAACCGATTTTTGATCTGTTTGTTGATTTGAACTCAGCTTGAGCCGTACTTGAATCCCTGTAAATAGCGTTTTGTTTCTTTCAGCCGTTTTCGAGAAATTGGCCAGGACACATACCTCCATTTTGGCCAATTCGTGTCCGGTACCTTTGCTGTATGTACATGTTAAACCATCAAAACACGCTGTTTTAGACTCCATAGTTAGTTCGTTAGATTGCTCCGATAATGGGGATTGTCCCCATATATATTTTACAGGTGGTTATAACGAGTGGTTATTGGTTATAGTAGAGAAACAGGACCCGAAATGGGTCATTTTGGTCATTTGGTACGGTACCTTGATGTTGGAATGTCTCCTCGTAGAGTGAACCGATTTTTGATCTGTTTGTTGATTTGAACTCAGCTTGAGCCGTACTTGAATCCCTGTAAATAGCGTTTTGTTTCTTTCAGCCGTTTTCGAGAAATTAGCCAAGAAACATACGGTCATTTTCACCAGTAAGTGACTGGTACGTTTCACGTTTCTACATGTGAAATGTTGAAATTCATTACTTTGACTCCACGAATAGGCTCGTTGAAGTCCATTTGTAATGGCAAATCTCCCCATATATATTTTTTACCTCATTTTATGAAGTTCTGAAGGTCAATTTTAGCTCTGAATGTGGGGTATCTCTCTTCTGGGGTCAGTTGGTACGGTACATTATTTTTGCTATAACTCCTTGAAGAGTGCATCGATTGGGCTCATTTTTTAATATGATGCATATCTCAAGCAGTGCTACAAACTGTACTAAGGGGTTTGTTTTTGTTCCGCCGTTTTAGAGAAATTGTCCAGTAAACTTGCCCTCGATTTAAGCACCAGAAGCGGTTGACACCAGCGACCTTTTTGACCTTGACAAATTTTATCAGATCAAGGAGTTGTCCAAATCTAACCAAACTCGGTATGGAGTATCCCCTGTGTACCTAGAGCGTAAAACAAAAAGAATTTTTGCTATAGCTTGCCTAGGAAAAAAGTTAGTTTTTCATAAGGAAATTTGCGAATTTCGCAAATAACGAATTTTAAAAATAGGTCTTTTTCGTCGGGTCAAGGAGTTGTCCAAATCGAACCAAACTCGGTATGGAGTATCCCCTGTGTACCTAAAGCGTAAAACAAAAAGAATTTTTGCTATAGCTTGCCTAGGAAAAAAGTTAGTTTTTCATACGGAAATTTGCGAATTTCGCAAATAACGAATTTTTAAAATAGGTCTTTTTCGTCGGGTCAAGGAGTTGTCCAAATCGAACCAAACTCGGTGTGGAGTATCCCATGTGCACCTAGAGCGTAAAACAAAAAGAATTTTTGCTATAGCTTGCCTAGGAAAAAAGTTAGTTTTTCATACGGAAATTTGCGAATTTCGCAAATAACGAATTTTAAAAATAGGTCTTTTTCGTCGGGTCAAGGAGTTGTCCAAATCGAACCAAACTCGGTATGGAGTATCCCCTGTGTACCTAGAGCGTAAAAAAAAGAATTTTTGCTATAGCTTGCCTAGGAAAAAAGTTAGTTTTTCATACGGAAATTTGCGAATTTCGCAAATAACGAATTTTAAAAATAGGTCTTTTTCGTCGGGTCAAGGAGTTGTCCAAATCGAACCAAACTCGGTATGGAGTATCCCCTGTGTACCTAGAGTCTAAAACAAAAAGAATTTTTGGTATAGCTTGCCTAGGAAAAAAGTTAGTTTTTCATACGGAAATTTCGACTTATTCGCTTATTATTCGCTTATTCTATTTTCAAAAATATAGAAATTTTATCGGGTCAAGGAGTTGTCCAAATCGAACCAAACTCGGTATGGAGTATCCCCTGTGTACCTAGAGCGTAAAACAAAAAGAATTTTTGCTATAGCTTGCCTAGGAAAAAAGTTAGTTTTTCATACGGAAATTTGCGAATTTCGCAAATAACGAATTTTAAAAATAGGTCTTTTTCGTCGGGTCAAGGAGTTGTCCAAATCGAACCAAACTCGTTATGGAGTATCCTCTGTGTACCTAGAGTCTAAAACAAAAAGAATTTTTGGTATAGCTTGCCTAGGAAAAAAGTCAGTTTTTCATACGGAAATTTCGACTTATTCGCTTATTATTCGCTTATTCTATTTTCAAAAATATAGAAATTTTATCGGGTCAAGGAGTTGTCCAAACCTAACCAAACTCGGTGTGGAGTATCCCATGTGTACCTAGAGCGTAAAACAAAAAGAATTTTTGCTATAGCTTGCCTAGGAAAAAAGTTAGTTTTCCATACGGAAATTTGCGAATTTCGCGAATAACGAATTTTAAAAATAGGTCTTTTTCGTCGGGTCAAGGAGTTGTCCAAATCAAACAAAACTCGGCGTGGAGTATCCCATGTGTACCTAGAGCGTAAAACAAAAAGAATTTTTGCTATAGCTTGCCTAGGAAAAAAGTTAGGTTTTCATACGGAAATTTAGGAATTTCGCAAATAACGAATTTTAAAAATAGGTC
Organism: Convolutriloba macropyga; assembly: GCF_964194025.1. Lineage (NCBI taxonomy): Eukaryota > Metazoa > Xenacoelomorpha > Acoela > Convolutidae > Convolutriloba > Convolutriloba macropyga. The sequence goes on along the minus strand of NC_134476.1, from coordinate 30,721,536 downwards.
TTTTTCGTCGGGTCAAGGAGTTGTCCAAATCGAACCAAACTCGGTATGGAGTATCTCCTGTGTACCTAGAGTCTAAAACAAAAAGAATTTTTGCTATAGCTTGCCTAGGAAAAAAGTTAGTTTTTCATACGGAAATATCGATTAATTCGCTTATTATTCGCTTATTCTATTTGCAAAAATATAGAAATTTCATTGGGTCAAGGAGCTGTCCAAATCGAACCAAACTCGGTATGTAGTATCCCCTGTGTACCTAGTGTCTAAAACAAAAAGAATTTTTGCTATAGCTTGCCTAGGAAAAAAGTTAGTTTTTCATACGGAAATATCGAATAATTCGCTTATTATTCGCTTATTCTATTTTCAAAAATATAGAAATTTCATCGGTTCAAGGAGTTGTCCAAATCGAACCAAACTCGGTATGTAGTATCCCCTATGTACCTAGAGTCTAAAACAAAAAGAATTTTTGCTATAGCTTGCCTAGGAAAAAAGTTAGTTTTTCATACGGAAATATCGAATAATTCGCTTATTATTCGCTTATTCTATTTTCAAAAATATAGAAATTTCATCGGTTCAAGGAGTTGTTCAAATCTAACCAAACTCGGTATGGAGTATCTCCTGTGTACCTAGAGTCTAAAACAAAAAGAATTTTTGCTATAGCTTGCCTAGGAAAAAAGTTAGTTTTTCATACGGAAATTTGCGAATTTCGCAAATAACGAATTTTAAAAATAGGTCTTTTTCGCCGGGTCAAGGAGTAGTCCAAATCAAACCAAACTCGGTGTGGAGTATCCCATGTGTACCTAGAGCGTAAAACAAAAAAAATTTTTGCTATAGCTTGCCTAGGAAAAAAGTTAGTTTTTCATACGGAAATTTGCGAATTTCGCAAATAACGAATTTTAAAAATAGGTCTTTTTCGTCGGGTCAAGGAGTAGTCCAAATCAAACCAAACTCGGTGTGGAGTATCCCATGTGTACCTAGAGCGTAAAACAAAAAAAATTTTTGCTATAGCTTGCCTAGGAAAAAAGTTAGTTTTTCATACGGAAATTTGCGAATTTCGCAAATAACGAATTTTAAAAATAGGTCTTTTTCGTCGGGTCAAGGAGTAGTCCAAATCAAACCAAACTCGGTGTGGAGTATCCCATGTGTACCTAGAGCGTAAAACAAAAAAAATTTTTGCTATAGCTTGCCTAGGAAAAAAGTTAGGTTTTCATACGGAAATTTGCGAATTTCGCAAATAACGAATTTTAAAAATAGGTCTTTTTCGTCGGGTCAAGGAGTTGTCCAAATCGAACCAAACTCGGTATGGAGTATCTCCTGTGTACCTAGAGTCTAAAACAAAAAGAATTTTTGCTATAGCTTGCCTAGGAAAAAAGTTAGTTTTTCATACGGAAATATCGATTAATTCGCTTATTATTCGCTTATTCTATTTGCAAAAATATAGAAATTTCATTGGGTCAAGGAGCTGTCCAAATCGAACCAAACTCGGTATGTAGTATCCCCTGTGTACCTAGAGTCTAAAACAAAAAGAATTTTTGCTATAGCTTGCCTAGGAAAAAAGTTAGTTTTTCATACGGAAACATCGAATAATTCGCTTATTATTCGCTTATTCTATTTTCAAAAATATAGAAATTTCATCGGTTCAAGGAGTTGTCCAAATCGAACCAAACTCGGTATGTAGTATCCCCTGTGTACCTAGAGTCTAAAACAAAAAGAATTTTTGCTATAGCTTGCCTAGGAAAAAAGTTAGTTTTTCATACGGAAATATCGAATAATTCGCTTATTATTCGCTTATTCTATTTTCAAAAATATAGAAATTTCATCGGTTCAAGGAGTTGTTCAAATCTAACCAAACTCGGTATGGAGTATCTCCTGTGTACCTAGAGTCTAAAACAAAAAGAATTTTTGCTATAGCTTGCCTAGGAAAAAAGTTAGTTTTTCATACGGAAATTTGCGAATTTCGCAAATAACGAATTTTAAAAATAGGTCTTTTTCGTCGGGTCAAGGAGTAGTCCAAATCAAACCAAACTCGGTGTGGAGTATCCCATGTGTACCTAGAGCGTATAACAAAAAAAATTTTTGCTATAGCTTGCCTAGGAAAAAAGTTAGGTTTTCGTACGGAAATTTGCGAATTTCGCAAATAACGAATTTTAAAAATAGGTCTTTTTCGTCGGGTCAAGGAGTTGTCCAAATCGAACCAAACTCGGTATGGAGTATCCCCTGTGTACCTAGAGTCTAAAACAAAAAGAATTTTTGCTATAGCTTGCCTAGGAAAAAAGTTAGTTTTTCATACGGAAATATCGATTAATTCGCTTATTATTCGCTTATTCTATTTGCAAAAATATAGAAATTTCATTGGGTCAAGGAGCTGTCCAAATCGAACCAAACTCGGTATGTAGTATCCCCTGTGTACCTAGAGTCTAAAACAAAAAGAATTTTTGCTATAGCTTGCCTAGGAAAAAAGTTAGTTTTTCATACGGAAATATCGAATAATTCGCTTATTATTCGCTTATTCTATTTTCAAAAATATAGAAATTTCATCGGTTCAAGGAGTTGTCCAAATCGAACCAAACTCGGTATGTAGTATCCCCTGTGTACCTAGAGTCTAAAACAAAAAGAATTTTTGCTATAGCTTGCCTAGGAAAAAATTTAGTTTTTCATACGGAAATATCGAATAATTCGCTTATTATTCGCTTATTCTATTTTCAAAAATATAGAAATTTCATCGGTTCAAGGAGTTGTCCAAATCGAACCAAACTCGGTATGTAGTATCCCCTGTGTACCTAGAGTCTAAAACAAAAAGAATTTTTGCTATAGCTTGCCTAGGAAAAAAGTTAGTTTTTCATACGGAAATATCGAATAATTCGCTTATTATTCGCTTATTCTATTTTCAAAAATATAGAAATTTCATCGGTTCAAGGAGTTGTTCAAATCTAACCAAACTCGGTATGGAGTATCTCCTGTGTACCTAGAGTCTAAAACAAAAAGAATTTTTGCTATAGCTTGCCTAGGAAAAAAGTTAGTTTTTCATACGGAAATATCGAATAATTCGCTTATTATTCGCTTATTCTATTTTCAAAAATATAGAAATTTCATCGGTTCAAGGAGTTGTCCAAATCGAACCAAACTCGGTATGTAGTATCCCCTGTGTACCTAGAGTCTAAAACAAAAAGAATTTTTGCTATAGCTTGCCTAGGAAAAAAGTTAGTTTTTCATACGGAAATATCGAATAATTCGCTTATTATTCGCTTATTCTATTTTCAAAAATATAGAAATTTCATCGGTTCAAGGAGTTGTTCAAATCTAACCAAACTCGGTATGGAGTATCTCCTGTGTACCTAGAGTCTAAAACAAAAAGAATTTTTGCTATAGCTTGCCTAGGAAAAAAGTTAGTTTTTCATACGGAAATTTGCGAATTTCGCAAATAACGAATTTTAAAAATAGGTCTTTTTCGTCGGGTCAAGGAGTAGTCCAAATCAAACCAAACTCGGTGTGGAGTATCCCATGTGTACCTAGAGCGTATAACAAAAAAAATTTTTGCTATAGCTTGCCTAGGAAAAAAGTTAGGTTTTCGTACGGAAATTTGCGAATTTCGCAAATAACGAATTTTAAAAATAGGTCTTTTTCGTCGGGTCAAGGAGTTGTCCAAATCGAACCAAACTCGGTATGGAGTATCCCCTGTGTACCTAGAGTCTAAAACAAAAAGAATTTTTGCTATAGCTTGCCTAGGAAAAAAGTTAGTTTTTCATACGGAAATATCGATTAATTCGCTTATTATTCGCTTATTCTATTTGCAAAAATATAGAAATTTCATTGGGTCAAGGAGCTGTCCAAATCGAACCAAACTCGGTATGTAGTATCCCCTGTGTACCTAGAGTCTAAAACAAAAAGAATTTTTGCTATAGCTTGCCTAGGAAAAAAGTTAGTTTTTCATACGGAAATATCGAATAATTCGCTTATTATTCGCTTATTCTATTTTCAAAAATATAGAAATTTCATCGGTTCAAGGAGTTGTCCAAATCGAACCAAACTCGGTATGTAGTATCCCCTGTGTACCTAGAGTCTAAAACAAAAAGAATTTTTGCTATAGCTTGCCTAGGAAAAAATTTAGTTTTTCATACGGAAATATCGAATAATTCGCTTATTATTCGCTTATTCTATTTTCAAAAATATAGAAATTTCATCGGTTCAAGGAGTTGTTCAAATCTAACCAAACTCGGTATGGAGTATCTCCTGTGTACCTAGAGTCTAAAACAAAAAGAATTTTTGCTATAGCTTGCCTAGGAAAAAAGTTAGTTTTTCATACGGAAATATCGAATAATTCGCTTATTATTCGCTTATTCTATTTTCAAAAATATAGAAATTTCATCGGTTCAAGGAGTTGTCCAAATCGAACCAAACTCGGTATGGAGTATCCCCTGTGTACCTAGAGTCTAAAACAAAAAGAATTTTTGCTATAGCTTGCCTAGGAAAAAAGTTAGTTTTTCATACGGAAATATCGATTAATTCGCTTATTATTCGCTTATTCTATTTGCAAAAATATAGAAATTTCATTGGGTCAAGGAGCTGTCCAAATCGAACCAAACTCGGTATGTAGTATCCCCTGTGTACCTAGAGTCTAAAACAAAAAGAATTTTTGCTATAGCTTGCCTAGGAAAAAAGTTAGTTTTTCATACGGAAATATCGAATAATTCGCTTATTATTCGCTTATTCTATTTTCAAAAATATAGAAATTTCATCGGTTCAAGGAGTTGTCCAAATCGAACCAAACTCGGTATGTAGTATCCCCTGTGTACCTAGAGTCTAAAACAAAAAGAATTTTTGCTATAGCTTGCCTAGGAAAAAATTTAGTTTTTCATACGGAAATATCGAATAATTCGCTTATTATTCGCTTATTCTATTTTCAAAAATATAGAAATTTCATCGGTTCAAGGAGTTGTTCAAATCTAACCAAACTCGGTATGGAGTATCTCCTGTGTACCTAGAGTCTAAAACAAAAAGAATTTTTGCTATAGCTTGCCTAGGAAAAAAGTTAGTTTTTCATACGGAAATATCGAATAATTCGCTTATTATTCGCTTATTCTATTTTCAAAAATATAGAAATTTCATCGGTTCAAGGAGTTGTCCAAATCGAACCAAACTCGGTATGTAGTATCCCCTGTGTACCTAGAGTCTAAAACAAAAAGAATTTTTGCTATAGCTTGCCTAGGAAAAAAGTTAGTTTTTCATACGGAAATATCGAATAATTCGCTTATTATTCGCTTATTCTATTTTCAAAAATATAGAAATTTCATCGGTTCAAGGAGTTGTTCAAATCTAACCAAACTCGGTATGGAGTATCTCCTGTGTACCTAGAGTCTAAAACAAAAAGAATTTTTGCTATAGCTTGCCTAGGAAAAAAGTTAGTTTTTCATACGGAAATTTGCGAATTTCGCAAATAACGAATTTTAAAAATAGGTCTTTTTCGTCGGGTCAAGGAGTAGTCCAAATCAAACCAAACTCGGTGTGGAGTATCCCATGTGTACCTAGAGCGTAAAACAAAAAAAATTTTTGCTATAGCTTGCCTAGGAAAAAAGTTAGTTTTTCATACGGAAATTTGCGAATTTCGCAAATAACGAATTTTAAAAATAGGTCTTTTTCGTCGGGTCAAGGAGTAGTCCAAATCAAACCAAACTCGGTGTGGAGTATCCCATGTGTACCTAGAGCGTAAAACAAAAAAAATTTTTGCTATAGCTTGCCTAGGAAAAAAGTTAGTTTTTCATACGGAAATTTGCGAATTTCGCAAATAACGAATTTTAAAAATAGGTCTTTTTTGTCGGGTCAAGGAGTAGTCCAAATCAAACCAAACTCGGTGTGGAGTATCCCATGTGTACTTAGAGCGTAAAACAAAAAAAATTTTTGCTATAGCTTGCCTAGGAAAAAAGTTAGGTTTTCATACGGAAATTTGCGAATTTCGCAAATAACGAATTTTAAAAATAGGTCTTTTTCGTCGGGTCAAGGAGTTGTCCAAATCGAACCAAACTCGGTATGGAGTATCTCCTGTGTACCTAGAGTCTAAAACAAAAAGAATTTTTGCTATAGCTTGCCTAGGAAAAAAGTTAGTTTTTCATACGGAAATATCGATTAATTCGCTTATTATTCGCTTATTCTATTTGCAAAAATATAGAAATTTCATTGGGTCAAGGAGCTGTCCAAATCGAACCAAACTCGGTATGTAGTATCCCCTGTGTACCTAGAGTCTAAAACAAAAAGAATTTTTGCTATAGCTTGCCTAGGAAAAAAGTTAGTTTTTCATACGGAAATATCGAATAATTCGCTTATTATTCGCTTATTCTATTTTCAAAAATATAGAAATTTCATCGGTTCAAGGAGTTGTCCAAATCGAACCAAACTCGGTATGTAGTATCCCCTGTGTACCTAGAGTCTAAAACAAAAAGAATTTTTGCTATAGCTTGCCTAGGAAAAAAGTTAGTTTTTCATACGGAAATATCGAATAATTCGCTTATTATTCGCTTATTCTATTTTCAAAAATATAGAAATTTCATCGGTTCAAGGAGTTGTTCAAATCTAACCAAACTCGGTATGGAGTATCTCCTGTGTACCTAGAGTCTAAAACAAAAAGAATTTTTGCTATAGCTTGCCTAGGAAAAAAGTTAGTTTTTCATACGGAAATTTGCGAATTTTGCAAATAACGAATTTTAAAAATAGGTCTTTTTCGTCGGGTCAAGGAGTAGTCCAAATCAAACCAAACTCGGTGTGGAGTATCCCATGTGTACCTAGAGCGTATAACAAAAAAAATTTTTGCTATAGCTTGCCTAGGAAAAAAGTTAGGTTTTCGTACGGAAATTTGCGAATTTCGCAAATAACGAATTTTAAAAATAGGTCTTTTTCGTCGGGTCAAGGAGTTGTCCAAATCGAACCAAACTCGGTATGGAGTATCTCCTGTGTACCTAGAGTCTAAAACAAAAAGAATTTTTGCTATAGCTTGCCTAGGAAAAAAGTTAGTTTTTCATACGGAAATATCGAATAATTCGCTTATTATTCGCTTATTCTATTTTCAAAAATATAGAAATTTCATCGGTTCAAGGAGTTGTCCAAATCGAACCAAACTCGGTATGTAGTATCCCCTGTGTACCTAGAGTCTAAAACAAAAAGAATTTTTGCTATAGCTTGCCTAGGAAAAAATTTAGTTTTTCATACGGAAATATCGAATAATTCGCTTATTATTCGCTTATTCTATTTTCAAAAATATAGAAATTTCATCGGTTCAAGGAGTTGTCCAAATCGAACCAAACTCGGTATGTAGTATCCCCTGTGTACCTAGAGTCTAAAACAAAAAGAATTTTTGCTATAGCTTGCCTAGGAAAAAATTTAGTTTTTCATACGGAAATATCGAATAATTCGCTTATTATTCGCTTATTCTATTTTCAAAAATATAGAAATTTCATCGGTTCAAGGAGTTGTTCAAATCTAACCAAACTCGGTATGGAGTATCTCCTGTGTACCTAGAGTCTAAAACAAAAAGAATTTTTGCTATAGCTTGCCTAGGAAAAAAGTTAGTTTTTCATACGGAAATATCGAATAATTCGCTTATTATTCGCTTATTCTATTTTCAAAAATATAGAAATTTTATCGGGTCAAGGAATTGTCCAAATCTAACCAAACTCGGTGTGGAGTATCCCATGTGTACCTAGAACGTAAAACAAAAACAATTTTTGCTATAGCTTGCCTAGGAAAAAAGTTAGTTTTTCATACGGAAATTTGCGAATTTCGCAAATAACGAATTTTAAAAATAGGTCTTTTTCGTCGGGTCAAGGAGTTGTCCAAATCGAACCAAACTCGGTATGGAGTATCCCCTGTGTACCTAGAGCGTAAAACAAAAAGAATTTTTGCTATAGCTTGCCTAGGAAAAAAGTTAGTTTTTCATACGGAATTTTGCGAATTTCGCAAATAACGAATTTTAAAAATAGGTCTTTTTCGTCGGGTCAAGGAGTTGTCCAAATCGAACCAAACTCGGTATGGAGTATCCTCTGTGTACCTAGAGTCTAAAACAAAAAGAATTTATGCTATAGCTTGCCTAGGAAAAAAGTTAGTTTTTCATACGGAAATATCGAATAATTCGCTTATTATTCGCTTATTCTATTTTCAAAAATATAGAAATTTCATCGGGTCAAGGAGTTGTTCAAATCTTATCAAACTTGCTATGGAGTATCCCCAGTATATGTAGAGTGAGTGACAAAAAGAATTTTTGCTATAGCTTGCCTAGGAAAAAAGTTAGCTTTTCATACGGAAATATTGAATAATTCGCTTATTATTCGCTTATTCTATTTTCAAAAATATAGAAATTTTATCGGGTCAAGGAGTTGTCCAAATCTAACCAAACTCGGTGTGGAGTATCCCATGTGTACCTAGAGCGTAAAACAAAAAGAATTTTTGCTATAGCTTGCCTAGGAAAAAAGTTAGTTTTTCATACGGAAATTTGCGAATTTCGCAAATAACGAATTTTAAAAATAGGTCTTTTTCGTCGGGTCAAGGAGTTGTCCAAATCGAACCAAACTCGGTATTGAGTATCCCCTGTGTACCTAGAGTCTAAAACAAAAAGAATTTTTGCTATAGCTTGCCTAGGAAAAAAGTTCGTTTTTCATACGGAAATATCGAATAATTCGCTTATTATTCGCTTATTCTATTTTCAAAAATATAGAAATTTTATCGGGTCAAGGAGTTGTCCAAATCTAACCAAACTCGGTGTGGAGTATCCCATGTGTACCTAGAGCGTAAAACAAAAAGAATTTTCGCTATAGCTTGCCTAGGAAAAAAGTTAGTTTTTCATACGGAAATTTGCGAATTTCGCAAATAACGAATTTTAAAAATAGGTCTTTTTCGTCGGGTCAAGCAGTTGTCCAAATCGAACCAAACTCGGTATGGAGTATCTCCTGTGTACCTAGAGTCTAAAACAAAAAGAATTTTTGCTATAGCTTGCCTAGGAAAAAAGTTAGTTTTTCATACGGAAATTTGCGAATTTCGCAAATAACGAATTTTAAAAATAGGTCTTTTTCGTCGGGTCAAGGAGTTGTCCAAATCGAACCAAACTCGGTATTGAGTATCCCCTGTGTACCTAGAGTCTAAAACAAAAAGAATTTTTGCTATAGCTTGCCTAGGAAAAAAGTTCGTTTTTCATACGGAAATATCGAATAATTCGCTTATTATTCGCTTATTCTATTTTCAAAAATATAGAAATTTTATCGGGTCAAGGAGTTGTCCAAATCTAACCAAACTCGGTGTGGAGTATCCCATGTGTACCTAGAGCGTAAAACAAAAAGAATTTTCGCTATAGCTTGCCTAGGAAAAAAGTTAGTTTTTCATACGGAAATTTGCGAATTTCGCAAATAACGAATTTTAAAAATAGGTCTTTTTCGTCGGGTCAAGGAGTTGTCCAAATCGAACCAAACTCGGTATGGAGTATCCCCTGTGTACCTAGAGCGTAAAACAAAAAGAATTTTTTGCTATAGCTTGCCTAGGAAAAAAGTTAGTTTTTCATACGGAATTTTGCGAATTTCGCAAATAACGAATTTTAAAAATAGGTCTTTTTCGTCGGGTCAAGGAGTTGTCCAAATCGAACCAAACTCGGTATGGAGTATCCTCTGTGTACCTAGAGTCTAAAACAAAAAGAATTTATGCTATAGCTTGCCTAGGAAAAAAGTTAGTTTTTCATACGGAAATATCGAATAATTCGCTTATTATTCGCTTATTCTATTTTCAAAAATATAGAAATTTCATCGGGTCAAGGAGTTGTTCAAATCTAATCAAACTTGCTATGGAGTATCCCCAGTATATGTAGAGTGAGTGACAAAAAGAATTTTTGCTATAGCTTGCCTAGGAAAAAAGTTAGCTTTTCATACGGAAATATTGAATAATTCGCTTATTATTCGCTTATTCTATTTTCAAAAATATAGAAATTTTATCGGGTCAAGGAGTTGTCCAAATCTAACCAAACTCGGTGTGGAGTATCCCATGTGTACCTAGAGCGTAAAACAAAAAGAATTTTTGCTATAGCTTGCCTAGGAAAAAAGTTAGTTTTTCATACGGAAATTTGCGAATTTCGCAAATAACGAATTTTAAAAATAGGTCTTTTTCGTCGGGTCAAGGAGTTGTCCAAATCGAACCAAACTCGGTATTGAGTATCCCCTGTGTACCTAGAGTCTAAAACAAAAAGAATTTTTGCTATAGCTTGCCTAGGAAAAAAGTTCGTTTTTCATACGGAAATATCGAATAATTCGCTTATTATTCGCTTATTCTATTTTCAAAAATATAGAAATTTTATCGGGTCAAGGAGTTGTCCAAATCTAACCAAACTCGGTGTGGAGTATCCCATGTGTACCTAGAGCGTAAAACAAAAAGAATTTTCGCTATAGCTTGCCTAGGAAAAAAGTTAGTTTTTCATACGGAAATATCGATTAATTCGCTTATTATTCGCTTATTCTATTTGCAAAAATATAGAAATTTCATTGGGTCAAGGAGTTGTTCAAATCTAACCAAACTTGGTATGGAGTATCCCCAGTATATGTAGAGTGAGTGACAAAAAGAATTTTTGCTATAGCTTGCCTAGGAAAAAAGTTAGTTTTTCATACGGAAATTTGCGAATTTCGCAAATAACGAATTTTAAAAATAGGTCTTTTTCGTCGGGTCAAGGAGTTGTCCAAATCGAACCAAACTCGGTATGGAGTTTCCCCTGTGTACCTGGAGTCTAAAACAAAAAGATTTTTTGCTATAGCTTGCCTAGGAAATTATTTAGTATTTCATACGGAAATATCGAATAATTCGCTTATTATTCGCTTATTCTATTTTCAAAAACATAGAAATTTCATCGGGTCAAGGAGTTGTTCAAATCTAACCAAACTTGGTATGGAGTATCCCATGTGTACCTAGAGCGTAAATCAAATAGAATTTTTGGTATAGCTTGTCTAGAAAAAAAGTTCTTTTTTCAATCGGAAATTTCGACTCATTCGCTTGCTATACGCTTATTCTGTTTTCAAAAATATAGAAATTTTATTGGGTCAAGGAGTTGTCCAAATCAAACCAAACTCGGTATGGAGTATCCCCTGTGTACCTAGAGTCTAAAACAAAAAGAATTTTTGGTATAGCTTGTCTAGAAAAAAAGTCCGTTTTTCAATCGGAAATTGCGACTCATTCGCTTGCTATACGCTTATTCTGTTTTCAAAAATATAGAAATTTTATCGGGTCAAGGAGTTGTCCAAATCGAACCAAACTCGGTATGGAGTATCCCCTGTGTACCTAGAGTCTAAAACAAAAAGAATTTTTGGTATAGCTTGTCTAGGAAAAAAGTTCGTATTTCAATCGGAAACTTTGACTTATTCGCTTATTCTTTTCTCAAAAATAGAGAAATTTTATCGGATCAAGGACTTTTTCAAAGTGAACCAAATTGATATCCCAGACTACCAGTAACATTTAGGTTGTAATGAAAAAGAATGGTCCGCCTAACGTTCCTAGAAAAAAAGTTTGTATCTCAATCGGAAATCTCGACTTATTCGCTTATTCTATTTTCAAAAATAGAGAAATTTTATCGGATCAAGGACTTTCGACGAGAAATAAGTTGATATTTGAGTTTTCATTGGTGTTTCCCATGTTAAAAATACATATACAGGCGATTGTTTTTAGTATGAAAGAAAGTTTGCTTCTTTTTCATGATATCATATATATAAGAGTTTGGTCAACTTTTTCTTCCAAAATATAGGTTCTTTTTTTCAAAATATCTCTTTGAGTAAATTTTTTTGGACTTCTGACGATCAGGATTAATTAGTTATCACTATTAGACGTCTCCAATAGTAAAAAGAACCAGAGTTTTGGTGTATCTGCATTGTGAATCGCTTGTTGCGCTTAATCCGTACCATCGGTAAACATGGGACCACCCATCCCCGGGTATCAGGGGACGCCACCAAGTGTGAACTGGGACTACCACCACGGGTCAATGTGGGACCACTCAGCCCCGGGTATCAGGGGTACTAAGCTATAGGGGTTAATTTATGCAGTAATTTTTTAAGATGTTCTCTGCTGTAAATAGGTGATTTGTGTAATGTCTTCGCAAAAGTTACGTTTCTGGTACGGTTCACGTTTCTAGTTGTCAAACTGGGATGACTAGTGACTTTAGTCACCAGTATAGGTCTGATAGACCCAATATATGTTGCTTGTTGTATTGGTCCCATAACTTTTGCTTGTTGTGGTTATATATTTAATACTATTATTTCTTAACGTGAGGGCCTCGGGGCCCCATGAGGTGCACACCCCCTCCTGCCCCGTTGAGACGCCGGTTAGTCGGTTCCCCCCCCGCTGGTTTTTGTGCACCTCATGCTGGGGATAAGCGCTGCGATCAATGACAAATTTCCAGTAGAATCGGAAAATAGCAGTTGTTAAATTGATGTGTTTATAGCAAAACGTTCCGCCATAGGTCATTTTGTTGGTATGTTGTCTTTAGTCAGTAGATTGTTCTTGTGTGTGATCATGACTTTCATGTATGTTTAGAGCGGCTAAAATATGGTTGAACGGCCGTTTGCTTTTGAGCGTATAGTGTGCAACTAGGTGACAAATGGTGCTGCCTGACTTGTTTGAGTGGACTTCATGCATGATTTTTGTCATGCATGATTTCCATGCATTCAAGTCTGGTGGTGTTCTCTGTCACCTAGTAGCTACACTTGCGGGCAAAAGCAAACTGCCGGGATACTCGAAAGTGCCTACCTAACTGCGCGGATTTTCGCAGAGCTCGCACAATTTGCGAGCCTTAAGATAAGTCTAAAAATGAACAATAAATATACGCAATTTTAATTTCAGATTTGCTTGTTTGAAAGTTTGAAATATGAGTTCCCGTCAACTCCCGTCTCCAGATTTACAAGCCAGAAGTCAAGAGGTAAATCTGCGTTTTCTGCTAAGCGTGTTACCTATAAGTTTCATTTTTGTCTTTTATTTTTAGTCTTTTATTGTGCGCAACGGTTGTACGCACATTCTGAAAACAATTTTTTCAATGAATTCCGGCTGTGCAATTTCATTAAGGAAAAGCTTGTGCGCAACGGTGGTACGCACAAGCATATTTCACTCAATAGCACTCAATAGTTGTTTTTCGTTTAGAAGAAACCGGTGAAAGTTCTGGTAATTGGAGATAGTAACCTTGTGAGGCTGGAAAGTGACATCCAATGTGACGAGTTTATACAACAATATGATGTTACCATTGACGCCAAGCCAGGCTTTCGGGCCTCTTTTCTTGACGGAGAGTGGTCCGCTAAAACCAGAAGAGGGGGTTACACCCATGTTATTGTTGTCTGCGGAAATAACGATCTAAGTGTGCATCCCAGACGAAAATTCGAGAGGTCAACTCCAGTCGAAACAGCCTTAAACCTCGTGGCCTTCCATCATGTCCTCAGAGACAATGGAATCAAATGTTTTGTAGTAAACATGTTGCAGCGCGGTGACTTGATGCAAGAGAAACACTTGGTGCTTGAGACCAATGAAATTTTGAAGAGTTATCTAATGAGTAACAAGGATTCGAGTTATATCGGCCCGAGGCATATTCAGTCGAAACATTTCAGACAAAACGATCTTGCACACCTAACCGAAGAGGGTAAATTCCTTATGAGAGCGATGCTATTGAAGGTTCTAAACAGCCGGCTATGAGTAAGTTGATGACTTGAGTCACTTGTGAATTGAATTGTTTAATGCTTGCGTTGTATATTTTTGCATTATTTTCATTTGAGCAGTTGACCATTCATTGTTCCTGCTAATCTTTTCTGAAACCAAAAGGAAACAGAAATAATTTCTGATAGGTTCCCTAAGAGAAGGATTTTTTGATCTGGTTGATCTACGGAAGAAAGTACTTAGGTGGTTGTCAGATTTCGAGCTCAAAAATTAAATTTAGGCAATTTAACGAAAGGTGTTTTCCAATCTAGTCTTGGACTTATTCGACTAAACTGAGGTGTGGTGGAGGAGTGTATCCCTCCTAATAGGTTCTACAGGAGAAGGAATTTTTGATCTGGTTGTTCTACGAAAAAAGTACTTAGGTGGTTGTCAGATTTCGAGCTCAAAAATTAAATTTAGGCATTTTAACGAAAAGTGGTCTCCAATCTAGTCTTGGACTTATTCTACTGAACTGAGGGCTGGCGGAGGAGTGTATCCCTCCTAATAGGTTCTGCAGGAGAAGGAATTTTAGATCTGGTTGTTCTACGAAAAAAGTACTTAGGTGGTTGTCAGATTTCGAGCTCAAAAATTAAATTTAGGCATTTTAACGAAAAGTGGTTTCCAATCTAGTCTTGGACTTATTCTGCTGAACCGAGGGCTGGCGGAGGAGTGTATCCCTCCTAATAGGTTCTGCAGGAGAAGAAATTTTTGATTTGGTTGTTCTACGAAAAAAGTACTAAGGTGGTTGTCAGATTTCGAGCTCAAAAATTAAATTTAGGCAATTTATTGAAAAGTGGTTTCCAATCTAGTCTTGGACTTATTCTACTGAACTGAGGGCTGGTGGAGGAGTGTATCCCTCCTAATAGGTTCTGCAGGAGAAGGAATTTTTGATCAGGTTGTTCTACGAAAAAATTACTTAGGTGGTTGTCAGATTTCGAGCTCAAAAATTAAATTTAGGCATTTTAACGAAAAGTGTTTTCCAATCTAGTCTTGGACTTATTCTACTGAACTGAGGGCTGGCTGAGGAGTGTATCCCTCCGAATAGGTTCTGCAGGAGAAGGAATTTTTGATCAGGTTGTTCTACGAAAAAAGTACTTAGGTGGTTGTCAGATTTCGAGCTCAAAAATTAAATTTAGGCATTTTAACGAAAAGTGGTCTCCAATCTAGTCTTGGACTTATTCTACTGAACTGAGGGCTGGCGGAGGAGTGTATCCCTCCTAATAGGTTCTGCAGGAGAAGGAATTTTGGATCTGGTTGTTCTACGAAAAAAGTACTTAGGTGGTTGTCAGATTTCGAGCTCAAAAATTAAATTTAGGCATTTTAACGAAAAGTGGTTTCCAATCTAGTCTTGGACTTATTCTGCTGAACTGAGGGCTGGCGGAGGAGTGCATCCCTCCTAATAGGTTCTGCAGGAGAAGGAATTTTTGATTTGGTTGTTCTACGAAAAAAGTACTAAGGTGGTTGTCAGATTTCGAGCTCAAAAACTAAATTTAGGCAATTTATTGAAAAGTGGTTTCCAATCTAGTCTTGGACTTATTCTACTGAACTGAGGGCTGGCGGAGGAGTGTATCCCTCCTAATAGGTTCTGCAGGAGAAGGAATTTTTGATCAGGTTGTTCTACGAAAAAATTACTTAGGTGGTTGTCAGATTTCGAGCTCAAAAATTAAATTTAGGCATTTTAAGGAAAAGTGTTTTCCAATCTAGTCTTGGACTTATTCTACTGAACTGAGGGCTGGCTGAGGAGTGTATCCCTCCTAATAGGTTCTACAGGAGAAGGAATTTTTGATCTGGTTGTTCTACGAAAAAAGTACTTAGGTGGTTGTCAGATTTCGAGCTCAAAAATTAGATTTAGGCAATTTAACGAAAAGTGTTTTCCAATTTAGTCTTGGACTTATTCTATTGAACTGAGGTCTGGCGGAGGAGTGTATCCCTCCTAATAGGTTCTGCAGGAGAAGGAATTTTTGATTTGGTTGTTCTACGAAAAAAGTACTTAGGTGGTTGTCAGATTTCGAGCTCAAAATTTAAATTTAGGCAATTTAACGAAAAGTGTTTTCCAATCTAGTCTTGGACTTATTCTACTGAACTGAGGGCTGGCCGAGGAGTGTATCCCTCCTAATAGGTTCTACAGGAGAAGGAATTTTTTATCTGGTTGTTCTACGAAAAAAGTAATTAGGTGGTTGTCAGATTTCGAGCTCAAAAATTAGATTTAGGCATTTTAACGAAAAGTGTTTTCCAATCTAGTCTTGGACTTATTCGACTAAACTGAGGTGTGGCGGAGGAGTGTATCCCTCCTAATAGGTTCTACAGGAGAAGGAATTTTTGATCTGGTTGTTCTACGAAAAAAGTACTTAGGTGGTTGTCAGATTTCGAGCTCAAAAATTAAATTTAAGCATTTTAACGAAAAGTGGTTTCCAATCTAGTCTTGGACTTATTCGATTAAACTGAGGTGTGGTTGAGGAGTGTATCCCTCCTAATAGGTTCTACAGGAGAAGGAATTTTGGATCTTGTTGTTCTACGAAAAAAGTACTTAGGTGGTTGTCAGATTTCGAGCTCAAAAATTAAATTTAGGCATTTTAACGAAAAGTGGTTTCCAATCTAGTCTTGGACTTATTCTACTGAACTGAGGGCTGGCGGAGGAGTGTATCCCTCCTAATAGGTTCTACAGGAGAAGGAATTTTGGATCTGGTTGTTCTACGAAAAAAGTACTTAGGTGGTTGTCAGATTTCGAGCTCAAAAATTAAATTTAGGCATTTTAACGAAAAGTGTTTTCCAATCTAGTCTTGGACTTATTCTACTGAACTGAGGGCTGGCTGAGGAGTGTATCCCTCCTAATAGGTTCTACAGGAGAAGGAATTTTTGATCTGGTTGTTCTACGAAAAAAGTACTTAGGTGGTTGTCAGATTTCGGGCTCAAAAATTAGATTTAGGCAATTTAACGAAAAGTGTTTTCCTATTTAGTCTTGGACTTATTCTATTGAACTGAGGTCTGGCGGAGGAGTGTATCCCTCCTAATAGGTTCTGCAGGAGAAGGAATTTTTGATTTGGTTGTTCTACGAAAAAAGTACTTAGGTGGTTGTCAGATTTCGAGCTCAAAAATTAAATTTAGGCAATTTAACGAAAAGTGGTTTCCAATCTAGTCTTGGACTTATTCTACTGAACTGAGGGCTGGCGGAGGAGTGTATCCTTTCTAATAGGTTCTGCAGGAGAAGGAATTTTTGATCTGGTTGTTCTACGAAAAAAGTACTTAGGTGGTTGTCAGATTTCGAGCTCAAAAATTAAATTTAGGCATTTTAACGAAAAGTGGTTTCCAATCTAGTCTTGGACTTATTCTACTGAACTGAGGTCTGGCGGAGGAGTGTATCCCTCCTAATAGGTTCTGCTGGAGAAGGAATTTTTGATTTGGTTGTTCTACGAAAAAAGTACTTAGGTGGTTGTCAGATTTCGAGCTCAAAAATTAAATTTAGGCATTTTAACGAAAAGTGGTTTCTAATCTAGTCTTGGACTTATTCTACTGAACTGAGGGCTGGCGGAGGAGTGTATCCTTTCTAATAGGTTCTGCAGGAGAAGGAATTTTTGATCTGGTTGTTCTACGAAAAAAGTACTTAGGTGGTTGTCAGATTTCGAGCTCAAAAATTAAATTTAGGCATTTTAACGAAAAGTGTTTTCCAATCTAGTCTTGGACTTATTCTACTGAACTGAGGTCTGGCGGAGGAGTGTATCCCTCCTAATAGGTTCTGCAGGAGAAGGAATTTTTGATTTGGTTGTTCTACGAAAAAAGTACTTAGGTGGTTGTCAGATTTCGAGCTCAAAAATTAAATTTAGGCAATTTAACGAAAAGTGGTTTCCAATCTAGTCTTGGACTTATTCTACTGAACTGAGGTCTGGCGGAGGAGTGTATACCTCCTAATAGGTTCTGCAGGAGAAGGAATTTTTGATCTGGTTGTTCTACGAAAAAAGTACTTAGGTGGTTGTCAGATTTCGAGCTCAAAAATTAAATTTAGGCATTTTAACGAAAAGTGGTCTCCAATCTAGTCTTGGACTTATTCTACTGAACTGAGGGCTGGCGGAGGAGTGTATCCCTCCTAATAGGTTCTGCAGGAGAAGGAATTTTTGATTTGGTTGTTCTACGAAAAAAGTACTTAGGTGGTTGTCAGATTTCGAGCTCAAAAATTAAATTTAGGCATTTTAACGAAAAGTGGTTTCCAATCTAGTCTTGGACTTATTCTATTGAACTGAGGTCTGGCGGAGGAGTGTATCCCTCCTAATAGGTTCTGCAGGAGAAAGAATTTTTGATTTGGTTATTCTACGAAAAAAGTACTTAGGTGGTTGTCAGATTTCGAGCTCAAAAATTAAATTTAGGCAATTTAACGAAAAGTGGTTTCCAATCTAGTCTTGGACTTTTTCTACTGAACTGAGGGCTGGCGGAGGAGTGTATCCTTTCTAATAGGTTTTGCAGGAGAAGGAATTTTCGATCTGGTTGTTTTACGAAAAAAGTACTTAGGTGGTTGTCAGATTTCGAGCTCAAAAATTAAATTTAGGCATTTTAACGAAAAGTGTTTTCCAATCTAGTCTTGGACTTATTCTACTGAACTGAGGTCTGGCGGAGGAGTGTATCCCTCCTAATAGGTTCTACAGGAGAAAGAATTTTTGATCTGGTTGTTCTACGAAAAAAGTACTTAGGTGGTTGTCAGATTTCGAGCTCAAAAATTAAATTTAGGCATTTTAACGAAAAGTGGTTTCCAATCTAGTCTTGGACTTATTCTATTGAACTGAGGTCTGGCGGAGGAGTGTATCCCTCTTAATAGGTTCTGCAGGAGAAAGAATTTTTGATTTGGTTATTCTACGGAAAAAGTACTTAGGTGGTTGTCAGATTTCGAGCTCAAAAATTAAATTTAGGCAATTTAACGAAAAGTGGCTTCCAATCTAGTCTTGGACTTTTTCTACTGAACTGAGGGCTGGCGGAGGAGTGTATCCTTTCTAATAGGTTCTGCAGGAGAAGGAATTTTCGATCTGGTTGTTTTACGAAAAAAGTACTTAGGTGGTTGTCAGATTTCGAGCTGAAAAATTAAATTTAGGCATTTTAACGAAAAGTGTTTTCCAATCTAGTCTTGGACTTATTCTACTGAACTGAGGTCTGGCGGAGGAGTGTATCCCTCCTAATAGGTTCTGCAGGAGAAGGAATTTTTGATTTGGTTGTTCTACGAAAAAAGTACTTAGGTGGTTGTCAGATTTCGAGCTCAAAAATTAAATTTAGGCAATTTAACGAAAAGTGGTTTCCAATCTAGTCTTGGACTTATTCTACTGAACTGAGGTCTGGCGGAGGAGTGTATACCTCCTAATAGGTTCTGCAGGAGAAGGAATTTTTGATCTGGTTGTTCTACGAAAAAGTACTTAGGTGGTTGTCAGATTTCGAGCTCAAAAATTAAATTTAGGCATTTTAACGAAAAGTGTTTTCCAATCTAGTCTTGGACTTATTCTACTGAACTGAGGTCTGGCGGAGGAGTTTATCCCTCCTAATAGGTTCTACAGGAGAAGGAATTTTTGATCTGGTTGTTCTACGAAAAAAGTACTTAGGTGGTTGTCAGATTTCGAGCTCAAAAATTAAATTTAGGCATTTTAACGAAAAGTGGTTTCCAATCTAGTCTTGGACTTATTCTACTGAACTGAGGGCTGGCGGAGGAGTGTATCCCTCCTAATAGGTTCTACAGGAGAAGGAATTTTTGATCTGGTTGTTCTACGAAAAAAGTACTTAGGTGGTTGTCAGATTTCGAGCTCAAAAATTAAATTTAGGCAATTTAACGAAAAGTGGTTTCCAATCTAGTCTTGGACTTATTCTACTGAACTGAGGTCTGGCGGAGGAGTGTATACCTCCTAATAGGTTCTGCAGGCGAAGGAATTTTTGATCTGGTTGTTCTACGAAAAAAGTACTTAGGTGGATGTCAGATTTCGAGCTCAAAAAATTAAATTTAGGCATTTTAACGAAAAGTGTTTTCCAATCTAGTCTTGGACTTATTCTACTGAACTGAGGTCTGGCGGAGGAGTGTATCCCTCCTAATAGGTTCTACAGGAGAAGGAATTTTTGATCTGGTTGTTCTACGAAAAAAGTACTTAGGTGGTTATCAGATTTCGAGCTCAAAAATTAAATTTAGGCATTTTAACGAAAAGTGGTTTCCAATCTAGTCTTGGACTTATTCTATTGAACTGAGGTCTGGCGGAGGAGTGTATCCCTCCTAATAGGTTCTGCAGGAGAAGGAATTTTTGATTTGGTTATTCTACGAAAAAAGTACTTAGGTGGTTGTCAGATTTCGAGCTCAAAAATTAAATTTAGGCATTTTAACGAAAAGTGGTTTCCAATCTAGTCTTGGACTTATTCTACTGAACTGAGGGCTGGCGGAGGAGTGTATCCCTCCTAATAGGTTCTACAGGAGAAGGAATTTTTGATCTGGTTGTTCTACGAAAAAAGTACTTAGGTGGTTGTCAGATTTCGAGCTCAAAAATTAAATTTAGGCAATTTAACGAAAAGTGGTTTCCAATCTAGTCTTGGACTTATTCTACTGAACTGAGGTCTGGCGGAGGAGTGTATACCTCCTAATAGGTTCTGCAGGCGAAGGAATTTTTGATCTGGTTGTTCTACGAAAAAAGTACTTAGGTGGATGTCAGATTTCGAGCTCAAAAAATTAAATTTAGGCATTTTAACGAAAAGTGTTTTCCAATCTAGTCTTGGACTTATTCTACTGAACTGAGGTCTGGCGGAGGAGTGTATCCCTCCTAATAGGTTCTACAGGAGAAGGAATTTTTGATCTGGTTGTTCTACGAAAAAAGTACTTAGGTGGTTATCAGATTTCGAGCTCAAAAATTAAATTTAGGCATTTTAACGAAAAGTGGTTTCCAATCTAGTCTTGGACTTATTCTATTGAACTGAGGTCTGGCGGAGGAGTGTATCCCTCCTAATAGGTTCTGCAGGAGAAGGAATTTTTGATTTGGTTATTCTACGAAAAAAGTACTTAGGTGGTTGTCAGACTTCGAGCTCAAAAATTAAATTTAGGCAATTTAACGAAAAGTGGTTTCCAATCTAGTCTTGGACATTTTCTACTGAACTGAGGGCTGGCGGAGGAGTGTATCCTTTCTAATAGGTTCTGCAGGAGAAGGAATTTTCGATCTGGTTGTTCTACGAAAAAAGTACTTAGGTGGTTGTCAGATTTCGAGCTCAAAAATTAAATTTAGGCAATTTAACGAAAAGTGGTTTCCAATCTAGTCTTGGACTTATTCTACTGAACTGAGGTCTGGCGGAGGAGTGTATACCTCCTAATAGGTTTTGCAGGAGAAGGAATTTTTGATCTGGTTGTTCTACGAAAAAAGTACTTAGGTGGTTGTCAGATTTCGAGCTCAAAAATTAAATTTAGGCATTTTAACGAAAAGTGTTTTCAAATCTAGTCTTGGACTTATTCTATTGAACTGAGGTCTGGCGGAGGAGTGTATCCCTCCTAATAGGTTCTGCAGGAGAAAGAATTTTTGATTTGGTTATTCTACGAAAAAAGTACTTAGGTGGTTGTCAGATTTCGAGCTCAAAAATTAAATTTAGGCAATTTAACGAAAAGTGGTTTCCAATCTAGTCTTGGACTTTTTCTACTGAACTGAGGGCTGGCGGAGGAGTGTATCCTTTCTAATAGGTTCTGCAGGAGAAGGAATTTTCGATCTGGTTGTTCTACGAAAAAAGTACTTAGGTGGTTGTCAGATTTCGAGCTCAAAAATTAAATTTAGGCATTTTAACGAAAAGTGTTTTCCAATCTAGTCTTGGACTTATTCTACTGAACTGAGGTCTGGTGGAGGAGTGTATCCCTCCTAATAGGTTCTGCAGGAGAAGGAATTTTTGATTTGGTTGTTCTACGAAAAAAGTACTTAGGTGGTTGTCAGATTTCGAGCTCAAAAATTAAATTTAGGCAATTTAACGAAAAGTGGTTTCCAATCTAGTCTTGGACTTATTCTACTGAACTGAGGTCTGGCGGAGGAGTGTATCCCTCCTAATAGGTTCTACAGGAGAAGGAATTTTTGATCTGGTTGTTCTACGAAAAAAGTACTTAGGTGGTTGTCAGATTTCGAGCTCAAAAATTAAATTTAGGCATTTTAACGAAAAGTGGTTTCCAATCTAGTCTTGGACTTATTCTACTGAACTGAGGGCTGGCGGAGGAGTGTATCCCTCCTAATAGGTTCTACAGGAGAAGGAATTTTTGATCTGGTTGTTCTACGAAAAAAGTACTTAGGTGGTTGTCAGATTTCGAGCTCAAAAATTAAATTTAGGCAATTTAACGAAAAGTGGTTTCCAATCTAGTCTTGGACGTATTCTACTGAACTGAGGTCTGGCGGAGGAGTGTATACCTCCTAATAGGTTCTGCAGGAGAAGGAATTTTTGATCTGGTTGTTCTACGAAAAAAGTACTTAGGTGGTTGTCAGATTTCGAGCTCAAAAATTAAATTTAGGCATTTTAACGAAAAGTGTTTTCCAATCTAGTCTTGGACTTATTCTACTGAACTGAGGTCTGGCGGAGGAGTGTATCCCTCCTAATAGGCTCTACAGGAGATGGAATTTTTGATCTGGTTGTTCTACGAAAAAAGTACTAAGGTGGTTGTCAGATTTCGAGCTCAAAAATTAAATTTAGGCATTTTAACGAAAAGTGGTTTCCAATCTAGTCTTGGACTTATTCTATTGAACTGAGGTCTGGCGGAGGAGTGTATCCCTCCTAATAGATTCTGCAGGAGAAGGAATTTTTGATTTGGTTATTCTACGAAAAAAGTACTTAGGTGGTTGTCAGATTTCGAGCTCAAAAATTAAATTTAGGCAATTTAACGAAAAGTGGTTTCCAATCTAGTCTTGGACTTTTTCTACTGAACTGAGGGCTGGCGGAGGAGTGTATCCTTTCTAATAGGTTCTGCAGGAGAAGGAATTTTCGATCTGGTTGTTCTACGAAAAAAGTACTTAGGTGGTTGTCAGATTTCGAGCTCAAAAATTAAATTTAGGCATTTTAACGAAAAGTGTTTTCCAATCTAGTCTTGGACTTATTCTACTGAACTGAGGTCTGGCGGAGGAGTGTATCCCTCCTAATAGGTTCTGCAGGAGAAGGAATTTTTGATTTGGTTGTTCTACGAAAAAAGTACTTAGGTGGTTGTCAGATTTCGAGCTCAAAAATTAAATTTAGGCAATTTAACGAAAAGTGGTTTCCAATCTAGTCTTGGACTTATTCTACTGAACTGAGGTCTGGCGGAGGAGTGTATCCCTCCTAATAGGTTCTACAGGAGAAGGAATTTTTGATCTGGTTGTTCTACGAAAAAAGTACTTAGGTGGTTGTCAGATTTCGAGCTCAAAAATTAAATTTAGGCATTTTAACGAAAAGTGGTTTCCAATCTAGTCTTGGACTTATTCTACTGAACTGAGGGCTGGCGGAGGAGTGTATCCCTCCTAATAGGTTCTACAGGAGAAGGAATTTTTGATCTGGTTGTTCTACGAAAAAAGTACTTAGGTGGTTGTCAGATTTCGAGCTCAAAAATTAAATTTAGGCAATTTAACGAAAAGTGGTTTCCAATCTAGTCTTGGACTTATTCTACTGAACTGAGGTCTGGCGGAGGAGTGTATACCTCCTAATAGGTTCTGCAGGAGAAGGAATTTTTGATCTGGTTGTTCTACGAAAAAAGTACTTAGGTGGTTGTCAGATTTCGAGCTCAAAAATTAAATTTAGGCATTTTAACGAAAAGTGTTTTCCAATCTAGTCTTGGACTTATTCTACTGAACTGAGGTCTGGCGGAGGAGTGTATCCCTCCTAATAGGTTCTACAGGAGAAGGAATTTTTGATCTGGTTGTTCTACGAAAAAAGTACTAAGGTGGTTGTCAGATTTCGAGCTCAAAAATTAAATTTAGGCATTTTAACGAAAAGTGGTTTCCAATCTAGTCTTGGACTTATTCTATTGAACTGAGGTCTGGCGGAGGAGTGTATCCCTCCTAATAGATTCTGCAGGAGAAGGAATTTTTGATTTGGTTATTCTACGAAAAAAGTACTTAGGTGGTTGTCAGATTTCGAGCTCAAAAATTAAATTTAGGCAATTTAACGAAAAGTGGTTTCCAATCTAGTCTTGGACTTTTTCTACTGAACTGAGGGCTGGCGGAGGAGTGTATCCTTTCTAATAGGTTCTGCAGGAGAAGGAATTTTCGATCTGGTTGTTCTACGAAAAAAGTACTTAGGTGGTTGTCAGATTTCGAGCTCAAAAATTAAATTTAGGCATTTTAACGAAAAGTGGTTTCCAATCTAGTCTTGGACTTATTCTACTGAACTGAGGTCTGGCGGAGGAGTGTATACCTCCTAATAGGTTCTGCAGGAGAAGGAATTTTTGATCTGGTTGTTCTACGAAAAAAGTACTTAGGTGGTTGTCAGATTTCGAGCTCAAAAATTAAATTTAGGCATTTTAACGAAAAGTGTTTTCCAATCTAGTCTTGGACTTATTCTACTGAACTGAGGTCTGGCGGAGGAGTGTATCCCTCCTAATAGGTTCTACAGGAGAAGGAATTTTTGATCTGGTTGTTCTACGAAAAAAGTACTTAGGTGGTTGTCAGATTTCGAGCTCAAAAATTAAATTTAGGCATTTTAACGAAAAGTGGTTTCCAATCTAGTCTTGGACTTATTCTACTGAACTGAGGGCTGGCAGAGGAGTGTATCCCTCCTAATAGGTTCTACAGGAGAAGGAATTTTTGATCTGGTTGTTCTACGAAAAAAGTACTTAGGTGGTTGTCAGATTTCGAGCTCAAAAATTAAATTTAGGCAATTTAACGAAAAGTGGTTTCCAATCTAGTCTTGGACTTATTCTACTGAACTGAGGTCTGGCGGAGGAGTGTATACCTCCTAATAGG
This sequence comes from Convolutriloba macropyga, assembly GCF_964194025.1. Lineage (NCBI taxonomy): Eukaryota > Metazoa > Xenacoelomorpha > Acoela > Convolutidae > Convolutriloba > Convolutriloba macropyga. The sequence goes on along the minus strand of NC_134476.1, from coordinate 30,696,973 downwards.
TTCTGCAGGAGAAGGAATTCTTGATCTGGTTGTTCTACGAAAAAAGTACTTAGGTGGTTGTCAGATTTCGAGCTCAAAAATTAAATTTAGGCATTTTAACGAAAAGTGTTTTCCAATCTAGTCTTGGACTTATTCTACTGAACTGAGGTCTGGCGGAGGAGTGTATCCCTCCTAATAGGTTCTACAGGAGAAGGAATTTTTGATCTGGTTGTTCTACGAAAAAAGTACTTAGGTGGTTGTCAGATTTCGAGCTCAAAAATTAAATTTAGGCATTTTAACGAAAAGTGGTTTCCAATCTAGTCTTGGACTTATTCTATTGAACTGAGGTCTGGCGGAGGAGTGTATCCCTCCTAATAGGTTCTGCAGGAGAAGGAATTTTTGATTTGGTTATTCTACGAAAAAAGTACTTAGGTGGTTGTCAGATTTCGAGCTCAAAAATTAAATTTAGGCAATTTAACGAAAAGTGGTTTCCAATCTAGTCTTGGACTTTTTCTACTGAACTGAGGGCTGGCGGAGGAGTGTATCCTTTCTAATAGGTTCTGCAGGAGAAGGAATTTTCGATCTGGTTGTTCTACGAAAAAAGTACTTAGGTGGTTGTCAGATTTCGAGCTCAAAAATTAAATTTAGGCAATTTAACGAAAAGTGGTTTCCAATCTAGTCTTGGACTTATTCTACTGAACTGAGGTCTGGCGGAGGAGTGTATACCTCCTAATAGGTTCTGCAGGAGAAGAAATTTCGATCTGGTTGTTCTACGAAAAAAGTACTTAGGTGGTTGTCAGATTTCGAGCTCAAAAATTAAATTTAGGCATTTCAACGAAAAGTGTTTTTCAATCTAGTCTTGGACTTATTCTACTGAACTGAGGTCTGGCGGAGGAGTGTATCCCTCCTAATAGGTTCTGCAGGAGAAGGAATTTTTGATTTGGTTGTTCTACGAAAAAAGTACTTAGGTGGTTGTCAGATTTCGAGCTCAAAGTTAAATTTAGGCAATTTAACGAAAAGTGGTTTCCAATCTAGTCTTGGACTTATTCTACTGAACTGAGGTCTGGCGGAGGAGTGTATACCTCCTAATAGGTTCTGCAGGAGAAGGAATTTTTGATCTTGTTGTTCTACGAAAAAAGTACTTAGGTGGTTGTCAGATTTCGAGCTCAAAAATTAAATTTAGGCATTTTAACGAAAAGTGTTTTCCAATCTAGTCTTGGACTTATTCTACTGAACTGAGGTCTGGCGGAGGAGTGTATCCCTCCTAATAGGTTCTACAGGAGAAGGAATTTTTGATCTGGTTGTTCTACGAAAAAAGTACTTAGGTGGTTGTCAGATTTCGAGCTCAAAAATTAAATTTAGGCATTTTAACGAAAAGTGGTTTCCAATCTAGTCTTGGACTTATTCTACTGAACTGAGGGCTGGGGGAGGAGTGTATCCTTTCTAATAGGTTCTGCAGGAGAAGGAATTTTCGATCTGGTTGTTCTACGAAAAAAGTACTTAGGTGGTTGTCAGATTTCGAGCTCAAAAATTAAATTTAGGCAATTTAACGAAAAGTGGTTTCCAATCTAGTCTTGGACTTATTCTACTGAACTGAGGTCTGGCGGAGGAGTGTATACCTCCTAATAGGTTCTGCAGGAGAAGAAATTTCGATCTGGTTGTTCTACGAAAAAAGTACTTAGGTGGTTGTCAGATTTCGAGCTCAAAAATTAAATTTAGGCATTTCAACGAAAAGTGTTTTCCAATCTAGTCTTGGACTTATTCTACTGAACTGAGGTCTGGCGGAGGAGTGTATCCCTCCTAATAGGTTCTGCAGGAGAAGGAATTTTTGATTTGGTTGTTCTACGAAAAAAGTACTTAGGTGGTTGTCAGATTTCGAGCTCAAAAATTAAATTTAGGCAATTTAACGAAAAGTGGTTTCCAATCTAGTCTTGGACTTATTCTACTGAACTGAGGTCTGGCGGAGGAGTGTATACCTCCTAATAGGTTCTGCAGGAGAAGGAATTTTTGATCTTGTTGTTCTACGAAAAAAGTACTTAGGTGGTTGTCAGATTTCGAGCTCAAAAATTAAATTTAGGCATTTTAACGAAAAGTGTTTTCCAATCTAGTCTTGGACTTATTCTACTGAACTGAGGTGTGGCGGAGGAGTGTATCCCTCCTAATAGGTTCTAGAGGAGAAGGAATTTTTGATCTGGTTGTTCTACGAAAAAAGTACTTAGGTGGTTGTCAGATTTCGAGCTCAAAAATTAAATTTAGGCATTTCAACGAAAAGTGTTTTCCAATCTAGTCTTGGACTTATTCTACTGAACTGAGGTCTGGCGGAGGAGTGTATCCCTCCTAATAGGTTCTGCAGGAGAAGGAATTTTTGATTTGGTTGTTCTACGAAAAAAGTACTTAGGTGGTTGTCAGATTTCGAGCTCAAAAATTAAATTTAGGCAATTTAACGAAAAGTGGTTTCCAATCTAGTCTTGGACTTATTCTACTGAACTGAGGTCTGGCGGAGGAGTGTATACCTCCTAATAGGTTCTGCAGGAGAAGGAATTTTTGATCTTGTTGTTCTACGAAAAAAGTACTTAGGTGGTTGTCAGATTTCGAGCTCAAAAAATAAATTTAGGCATTTTAACGAAAAGTGTTTTCCAATCTAGTCTTGGACTTATTCTACTGAACTGAGGTGTGGCGGAGGAGTGTATCCCTCCTAATAGGTTCTAGAGGAGAAGGAATTTTTGATCTGGTTGTTCTACGAAAAAAGTACTTAGGTGGTTGTCAGATTTCGAGCTCAAAAATTAAATTTAGGCATTTTAACGAAAAGTGGTTTCCAATCTAGTCTTGGACTTATTCTACTGAACTGAGGGCTGGGGGAGGAGTGTATCCTTTCTAATAGGTTCTGCAGGAGAAGGAATTTTCGATCTGGTTGTTCTACGAAAAAAGTACTCAGGTGGTTGTCAGATTTCGAGCTCAAAAATTAAATTTAGGCATTTTAACGAAAAGTGTTTTCCAATCTAGTCTTGGACTTATTCTACTGAACTGAGGTCTGGCGGAGGAGTGTATCCCTCCTAATAGGTTCTGCAGGAGAAGGAATTTTTGATTTGGTTGTTCTACGAAAAAAGTACTTAGGTGGTTGTCAGATTTCGAGCTCAAAAATTAAATTTAGGCAATTTAACGAAAAGTGGTTTCCAATCTAGTCTTGGACTTATTCTACTGAACTGAGGTCTGGCGGAGGAGTGTATACCTTCTAATAGGTTCTGCAGGAGAAGGAATTTTTGATCTGGTTGTTCTACGAAAAAAGTACTAAGGTGGTTGTCAGATTTCGAGCTCAAAAATTAAATTTAGGCATTTTAACGAAAAGTGTTTTCCAATCTAGTCTTGGACTTATTCTACTGAACTGAGGTCTGGCGGAGGAGTGTATCCCTCCTAATAGGTTTTACAGGAAAAGGAGTTTTTGATCTGGTTGTTCTACGAAAAAAGTACATAGGTGGTTGTCAGATTTCGAGCTCAAAAATTAAATTTAGGCATTTTAACGAAAAGTGGTTTCCAATCTAGCCTTGGACTTATTCTACTGAACTGAGGGCTGGGGGAGGAGTGTATCCTTTCTAATAGGTTCTGCAGGAGAAGGAATTTTCGATCTGGTTGTTCTACGAAAAAAGTACTCAGGTGGTTGTCAGATTTCGAGCTCAAAAATTAAATTTAGGCATTTTAACGAAAAGTGTTTTCCAATCTAGTCTTGGACTTATTCTACTGAACTGAGGTCTGGCGGAGGAGTGTATCCCTCCTAATAGGTTCTGCAGGAGAAAGAATTTTTGATTTGGTTGTTCTACGAAAAAAGTACTTAGGTGGTTGTCAGATTTCGAGCTCAAAAATTAAATTTAGGCAATTTAACGAAAAGTGGTTTCCAATCTAGTCTTGGACTTATTCTACTGAACTGAGGTCTGGCGGAGGAGTGTATACCTTCTAATAGGTTCTGCAGGAGAAGGAATTTTTGATCTGGTTGTTCTACGAAAAAAGTACTAAGGTGGTTGTCAGATTTCGAGCTCAAAAATTAAATTTAGGCATTTTAACGAAAAGTGTTTTCCAATCTAGTCTTGGACTTATTCTACTGAACTGAGGTCTGGCGGAGGAGTGTATCCCTCCTAATAGGTTTTACAGGAAAAGGAATTTTTGATCTGGTTGTTCTACGAAAAAAGTACTTAGGTGGTTGTCAGATTTCGAGCTCAAAAATTAAATTTAGGCATTTTAACGAAAAGTGGTTTCCAATCTAGTCTTGGACTTATTCTACTGAACTGAGGGCTGGCGGAGGAGTGTATCCCTCCTAATAGGTTCTACAGGAGAAGGAATTTTTGATCTGGTTGTTCTACGAAAAAAGTACTTAGGTGGTTGTCAGATTTCGAGCTCAAAAATTAAATTTAGGCATTTTAACGAAAAGTGTTTTCCAATCTAGTCTTGGACTTATTCTACTGAACTGAGGTCTGGCGGAGGAGTGTATCCCTCCTAATAGGTTCTACAGGAGAAGGAATTTTTGATCTGGTTGTTCTACGAAAAAGTACTTAGGTGGTTGTCAGATTTCGAGCTCAAAATTTAAATTTAGGCATTTTATCGAAAAGTGGTTTCCAATCTAGTCTTGGACTTATTCGATTAAACTGAGGTGTGGTGGAGGAGTGTATCCCTCCTAATAGGTTCTACAGGAGAAGGAATTTTTGATCTGGTTGTTCTACGAAAAAAGTACTTAGGTGGTTGTCAGATTTCGAGCTCAAAAATTAAATTCAGGCATTTTAACGAAAAGTGGTTTCCAATCTAGTCTTGGACTTATTCTACTGAACTGAGGGCTGGCGGAGGAGTGTATCCCTCCTAATAGGTTCTACAGGAGAAGGAATTTTTGATCTGGTTGTTCTACGAAAAAAGTACTTAGGTGGTTGTCAGATTTCGAGCTCAAAAATTAAATTTAGGCATTTTAACGAAAAGTGTTTTCCAATCTAGTCTTGGACTTATTCTACTGAACTGAGGTCTGGCGGAGGAGTGTATACCTCTTAATAAGTTCTGCAGGAGAAGGAATTTTTGATCTGGTTGTTCTACGAAAAAAGTACTTAGGTGGTTGTCAGATTTCGAGCTCAAAAATTAAATTTAGGCATTTTAACGAAAAGTGTTTTCCAATCTAGTCTTGGACTTATTCTACTGAACTGAGGTCTGGCGGAGGAGTGTATCCCTCCTAGTAGGTTCTACAAAAGAAGGAATTTTTGATCTGGTTGTTCTACGAAAAAAGTACTTAGGTGGTTGTCAGATTTCGAGCTCAAAAATTAAATTTAGGCATTTTAACGAAAAGTGGTTTCCAATCTAGTCTTGGACTTATTCGATTAAACTGAGGTGTGGTGGAGGAGTGTATCCCTCCTAATAGGTTCTACAGGAGAAGGAATTTTTGATCTGGTTGTTCTACGAAAAAAGTAATTAGGTGGTTGTCAGATTTCGAGCTCAAAAATTAAATTTAGGCATTTTAACGAAAAGTGGTTTCCAATCTAGTCTTGGACTTATTCTACTGAACTGAGGGCTGGCGGAGGAGTGTATCCCTCTTAATAGGTTCTACAGGAGAAGGAATTTTTGATCTGGTTGTTCTACGAAAAAAGTACTTAGGTGGTTGTCAGATTTCGAGCTCAAAAATTAAATTTAGGCATTTTAACGAAAAGTGTTTTCCAATCTAGTCTTGGACTTATTCTACTGAACTGAGGTCTGGCGGAGGAGTGTATCCCTCCTAATAGGTTCTGCAGGAGAAGGAATTTTTGATTTGGTTGTTCTACGAAAAAAGTACTTAGGTGGTTGTCAGATTTCGAGCTCAAAAATTAAATTTAGGCAATTTAACGAAAAGTGGTTTCCAATCTAGTCTTGGACTTATTCTACTGAACTGAGGTCTGGCGGAGGAGTGTATCCCCCTAATAGGTTCTACAGGAGGAGGAATTTTTGATCTGGTTGTTCTACGAAAAAAGTACTTAGGTGGTTGTCAGATTTCGAGCTCAAAAATTAAATTTAGGCATTTTAACGAAAAGTGTTTTCCAATCTAGTCTTGGACTTATTCTACTGAACTGAGGTCTGGCGGAGGAGTGTATACCTCCTAATAGGTTCTGCAGGAGAAGGAATTTTTGATCTGGTTGTTCTACGAAAAAAGTACTTAGGTGGTTGTCAGATTTCGAGCTCAAAAATTAAATTTAGGCATTTTAACGAAAAGTGTTTTCCAATCTAGTCTTGGACTTATTCTACTGAACTGAGGTCTGGCGGAGGAGTGTATCCCTCCTAGTAGGTTCTACAGGAGAAGGAATTTTTGATCTGGTTGTTCTACGAAAAAAGTACTTAGGTGGTTGTCAGATTTCGAGCTCAAAAATTAAATTTAGGCATTTTAACGAAAAGTGGTTTCCAATCTAGTCTTGGACTTATTCGATTAAACTGAGGTGTGGTGGAGGAGTGTATCCCTCCTAATAGGTTCTACAGGAGAAAGAATTTTTGATCTGGTTGTTCTACGAAAATAGTAATTAGGTGGTTGTCAGATTTCGAGCTCAAAAATTAAATTTAGGCATTTTAACGAAAAGTGGTTTCCAATCTAGTCTTGGACTTATTCTACTGAACTGAGGGCTGGCCGAGGAGTGTATCCCTCCTAATAGGTTCTACAGGAGAAGGAATTTTTGATCTGGTTGTTCTACGAAAAAAGTACTTAGGTGGTTGTCAGATTTCGAGCTCAAAAATTAAATTTAGGCATTTTAACGAAAAGTGGTTTCCAATCTAGTCTTGGACTTATTCGATTAAACTGAGGTGTGGTGGAGGAGTGTATCCCTCCTAATAGGTTCTACAGGAGAAGGAATTTTTGATCTGGTTGTTCTACGAAAATAGTAATTAGGTGGTTGTCAGATTTCGAGCTCAAAAATTAAATTTAGGCATTTTAACGAAAAGTGGTTTCCAATCTAGTCTTGGACTTATTCTACTGAACTGAGGGCTGGCCGAGGAGTGTATCCCTCCTAATAGGTTCTACAGGAGAAGGAATTTTTGATCTGGTTGTTCTACGAAAAAAGTACTTAGGTGGTTGTCAGATTTCGAGCTCAAAAATTAAATTTAGGCATTTTAACGAAAAGTGTATTCCAATCTAGTCTTGGACTTATTCTACTGAACTGAGGTCTGGCGGAGGAGTGTATCCCTCCTAATAGGTTCTGCAGGAGAAGGAATTTTTGATTTGGTTGTTCTACGAAAAAAGTACTTAGGTGGTTGTCAGATTTCGAGCTCAAAAATTAAATTTAGGCAATTTAACGAAAAGTGGTTTCCAATCTATTCTTGGACTTATTCTACTGAACTGAGGTCTGGCGGAGGAGTGTATCCCTCCTAATAGGTTCTACAGGAGAAGGAATTTTTGATCTGGTTGTTCTACGAAAAAAGTACTTAGGTGGTTGTCAGATTTCGAGCTCAAAAATTAAATTTAGGCATTTTAACGAAAAGTGGTTTCCAATCTAGTTTTGGACTTATTCTACTGAACTGAGGGCTGGCGGAGGAGTGTATCCCTCCTGATAGGTTCTACAGGAGAAGGAATTTTTGATCTGGTTGTTCTACGAAAAAAGTACTTAGGTGGTTGTCAGATTTCGAGCTCAAAAATTAAATTTAGGCATTTTAACGAAAAGTGTTTTCCAATCTAGTCTTGGACTTATTCTACTGAACTGAGGTCTGGCGGAGGAGTGTATACCTCCTAATAGGTTCTGCAGGAGAAGGAATTTTTGATCTGGTTGTTCTACGAAAAAAGTACTTAGGTGGTTGTCAGATTTCGAGCTCAAAAATTAAATTTAGGCATTTTAACGAAAAGTGTTTTCCAATCTAGTCTTGGACTTATTCTACTGAACTGAGGTCTGGCGGAGGAGTGTATCCCTCCTAATAGGTTCTACAGGAGAAGGAATTTTTGATCTGGTTGTTCTACGAAAAAAGTAGTTAGGTGGTTGTCAGATTTCAAGCTCAAAAATTAAATTTAGGCATTTTAACGAAAAGTGGTTTCCAATCTAGTCTTGGACTTATTCGATTAAACTGAGGTGTGGTGGAGGAGTGTATCCCTCCTAATAGGTTCTACAGGAGAAGGAATTTTTGATCTGGTTGTTCTACGAAAAAAGTACTTAGGTGGTTGTCAGATTTCGAGCTCAAAAATTAAATTTAGGCAATTTAACGAAAAGTGGTTTCCAATCTAGTCTTGGACTTATTCTACTGAACTGAGGTCTGGCGGAGGAGTGTATACCTCCTAATAGGTTCTGCAGGAGAAGGAATTTTCGATCTGGTTGTTCTACGAAAAAAGTACTTAGGTGGTTGTCAGATTTCGAGCTCAAAAATTAAATTTAGGCATTTTAACGAAAAGTGTTTTCCAATCTAGTCTTGGACTTATTCTACTGAACTGAGGTCTGGCGGAGGAGTGTATCCCTCCTAATAGGTTCTACAGGAGAAGGAATTTTTGATCTGGTTGTTCTACGAAAAAAGTACTTAGGTGGTTGTCAGATTTCGAGCTCAAAAATTAAATTTAGGCATTTTAACGGAAAGTGGTTTCCAATCTAGTCTTGGACTTATTCTACTGAACTGAGGGCTGGCGGAGGAGTGTATCCCTCCTAATAGGTTCTACAGGAGAAGGAACTTTTGATCTGGTTGTTCTACGAAAAAAGTACTTATGTGGTTGTCAGATTTCGAGCTCAAAAATTAAATTTAGGCATTTTAACGAAAAGTGTTTTCCAATCTATTCTTGGACTTATTCTACTGAACTGAGGTCTGGCGGAGGAGTGTATACCTCCTAATAGGTTCTGCAGGAGAAGGAATTTTTGATCTGGTTGTTTTACGAAAAAAGTACTTAGGTGGTTGTCAGATTTCGAGCTCAAAAAATAAATTTAGGCATTTTAACGAAAAGTGTTTTCCAATCTAGTCTTGGACTTATTCTACTGAACTGAGGTCTGGCGGAGGAGTGTATCCCTCCTAATAGGTTCTACAGGAGAAGGAATTTTTGATCTGGTTGTTCTACGAAAAAAGTACTTAGGTGGTTGTCAGATTTCGAGCTCAAAAATTAAATTTAGGCATTTTAACGAAAAGTGGTTTCCAATCTAGTCTTGGACTTATTCGATTAAACTGAGGTGTGGTGGAGGAGTGTATCCCTCCTAATAGATTCTACAGGAGAAGGAATTTTTGAACTGGTTGTTCTACGAAAAAAGTACTTAGGTGGTTGTCAGATTTCGAGCTCAAAAATTAAATTTAAGCATTTTAACGAAAAGTGGTTTCCAATCTAGTCTTGGACCTATTCTACTGAACTGAGGTCTGGCGGAGGAGTGTATACCTCCTAATAGGTTCTGCAGGAGAAGGAATTTTTGATCTGGTTGTTCTACGAAAAAAGTACTTAGGTGGTTGTCAGATTTCGAGCTCAAAAATTAAATTTAGGCATTTTAACGAAAAGTGTTTTCCAATCTAGTCTTGGACTTATTCTACTGAACTGAGGTCTGGCGGAGGAGTGTATCCCTCCTAATAGGTTCTACAGGAGAAGGAATTTTTGATCTGGTTGTTCTACGAAAAAAGTACTTAGGTGGTTGTCAGATTTCGAGCTCAAAAATTAAATTTAGGCATTTTAACGAAAAGTGTTTTCCAATCTAGTCTTGGACTTATTCTACTGAACTGAGGTCTGGCGGAGGAGTGTATACCTCCTAATAGGTTCTGCAGGAGAAGGAATTTTTGATCTGGTTGTTCTACGAAAAAAGTACTTAGGTGGTTGTCAGATTTCGAGCTCAAAAATTAAATTTAGGCATTTTAACGAAAAGTGTTTTCCAATCTAGTCTTGGACTTATTCTACTGAACTGAGGTCTGGCGGAGGAGTGTATCCCTCCTAATAGGTTCTACAGGAGAAGGAATTTTTGATCTGGTTGTTCTACGAAAAAAGTACTTAGGTGGTTGTCAGATTTCGAGCTCAAAAATTAAATTTAGGCATTTTAACGAAAAGTGGTTTCCAATCTAGTCTTGGACCTATTCTACTGAACTGAGGTCTGGCGGAGGAGTGTATACCTCCTAATAGGTTCTGCAGGAGAAGGAATTTTTGATCTGGTTGTTCTACGAAAAAAGTACTTAGGTGGTTGTCAGATTTCGAGCTCAAAAATTAAATTTAGGCATTTTAACGAAAAGTGTTTTCCAATCTAGTCTTGGACTTATTCTACTGAACTGAGGTCTGGCGGAGGAGTGTATCCCTCCTAATAGGTTCTACAGGAGAAGGAATTTTTGATCTGGTTGTTCTACGAAAAAAGTACTTAGGTGGTTGTCAGATTTCGAGCTCAAAAATTAAATTTAGGCATTTTAACGAAAAGTGTTTTCCAATCTAGTCTTGGACTTATTCTACTGAACTGAGGTCTGGCGGAGGAGTGTATCCCTCCTAATAGGTTCTACAGGAGAAGGAATTTTTGATCTGGTTGTTCTACGAAAAAAGTACTTAGGTGGTTGTCAGATTTCGAGCTCAAAAATTAAATTTAGGCATTTTAACGAAAAGTGGTTTCCAATCTAGTCTTGGACTTATTCGATTAAACTGAGGTGTGGTGGAGGAGTGTATCCCTCCTAATAGGTTCTACAGGAGAAGGAATTTTTGATCTGGTTGTTCTACGAAAAAAGTACTTAGGTGGTTGTCAGATTTCGAGCTCAAAAATTAAATTTAGGCATTTTAACGAAAAGTGTTTTCCAATCTAGTCTTGGACTTATTCTACTGAACTGAGGTCTGGCGGAGGAGTGTATCCCTCCTAATAGGTTCTACAGGAGAAGGAATTTTTGATCTGGTTGTTCTACGAAAAAAGTACTTAGGTGGTTGTCAGATTTCGAGCTCAAAAATTAAATTTAGGCATTTTAACGAAAAGTGGTTTCCAATCTAGTCTTGGACTTATTCTACTGAACTGAGGGCTGGCGGAGGAGTGTATCCCTCCTAATAGGTTCTGCAGGAGAAGGAATTTTTGATCTGGTTGTTCTACGAAAAAAGTACTTAGGTGGTTGTCAGATTTCGAGCTCAAAAATTAAATTTAGGCATTTTAACGAAAAGTGTTTTCCAATCTAGTCTTGGACTTATTCTACTGAACTGAGGTCTGGCGGAGGAGTGTATCCCTCCTAATAGGTTCTACAGGAGAAGGAATTTTTGATCTGGTTGTTCTACGAAAAAAGTACTTAGGTGGTTGTCAGATTTCGAGCTCAAAAATTAAATTTAGGCATTTTAACGAAAAGTGGTTTCCAATCTAGTCTTGGACTTATTCGATTAAACTGAGGTGTGGTGGAGGAGTGTATCCCTCCTAATAGGTTCTACAGGAGAAGGAATTTTTGATCTGATTGTTCTACGAAAAAAGTACTTAGGTGGTTGTCAGATTTCGAGCTCAAAAATTAAATTTAGGCATTTTAACGAAAAGTGTTTTCCAATCTAGTCTTGGACTTATTCTACTGAACTGAGGTCTGGCGGAGGAGTGTATCCCTCCTAATAGGTTCTACAGGAGAAGGAATTTTTGATCTGGTTGTTCTACGAAAAAAGTACTTAGGTGGTTGTCAGATTTCGAGCTCAAAAATTAAATTTAGGCATTTTAACGAAAAGTGGTTTCCAATCTAGTCTTGGACTTATTCTACTGAACTGAGAGCTGGCGGAGGAGTGTATCCCTCCTAATAGGTTCTACAGGAGAAGGAATTTTTGATCTGGTTGTTCTACGAAAAAAGTACCTAGGTGGTTGTCAGATTTCGAGCTCAAAAATTAAATTTAGGCATTTTAACGAAAAGTGTTTTCCAATCTAGTCTTGGACTTATTCTACTGAACTGAGGTCTGGCGGAGGAGTGTATACCTCCTAATAGGTTCTGCAGGAGAAGGAATTTTTGATCTGGTTGTTCTACGAAAAAAGTACTTAGGTGGTTGTCAGATTTCGAGCTCAAAAATTAAATTTAGGCATTTTAACGAAAAGTGGTTTCCAATCTAGTCTTGGACTTATTCTACTGAACTGAGGGCTGGCGGAGGAGTGTATCCCTTCTAATAGCTTCTAAAGGAGAAGGAATTTTTGATCTGGTTGTTCTACGAAAAAAGTACTTAGGTGGTTGTCAGATTTCGAGCTCAAAAATTAAATTTAGGCATTTTAACGAAAAGTGGTTTCCAATCTAGTCTTGGACTTATTCTACTGAACTGAGGGCTGGCGGAGGAGTGTTTCCCTCCTAATAGGTTCTACAGGAGAAGGAATTTTTGATCTGGTTGTTCTACGAAAAAAGTACTTAGGTGGTTGTCAGATTTCGAGCTCAAAAATTAAATTTAGGCATTTTAACGAAAAGTGTTTTCCAATCTAGTCTTGGACTTATTCTACTGAACTGAGGTCTGGCGGAGGAGTGTATACCTCCTAATAGGTTCTGCAGGAGAAGGAATTTTTGATCTGGTTATTCTACGAAAAAAGTACTTAGGTGGTTGTCAGATTTCGAGCTCAAAAAATAAATTTAGGCATTTTAACGAAAAGTGTTTTCCAATCTAGTCTTGGACTTATTCTACTGAACTGAGGTCTGGCGGAGGAGTGTATCCCTCCTAATAGGTTCTACAGGAGAAGGAATTTTTGGTCTGGTTGTTCTACGAAAAAAGTACTTAGGTGGTTGTCAGATTTCGAGCTCAAAAATTAAATTTAGGCATTTTAACGAAAAGTGGTTTCCAATCTAGTCTTGGACTTATTCGATTAAACTGAGGTGTGGTGGAGGAGTGTATCCCTCCTAATAGGTTCTACAGAAGAAGGAATTTTTGATCTGGTTGTTCTACGAAAAAAGTACTTAGGTGGTTGTCAGATATCGAGCTCAAAAATTAAATTTAGGCATTTTACCGAAAAGTGGTTTCCAATCTAGTCTTGGACTTATTCTACTGAACTGAGGGCTGGCGGAGGAGTGTATCCCTCCTAATAGGTTCTACAGGAGAAGGAATTTTTGATCTGGTTGTTCTACGAAAAAAGTACTTAGGTGGTTGTCAGATTTCGAGCTCAAAAATTAAATTTAGGCATTTTAACGAAAAGTGTTTTCCAATCTAGTCTTGGACTTATTCTACTGAACTGAGGTCTGGCGGAGGAGTGTATCCCTCCTAATAGGTTCTACAGGAGAAGGAATTTTTGATCTGGTTGTTCTACGAAAAAAGTACTTAGGTGGTTGTCAGATTTTGAGCTCAAAAATTAAATTTAGGCATTTTACCAAAAAGTGGTTTCCAATCTAGTCTTGGACTTATTCTACTGAACTGAGGGCTGGCGGAGGAGTGTATCCCTCCTAATAGGTTCTACAGGAGAAGGAAGTTTTGATCTGGTTGTTCTACGAAAAAAGTACTTAGGTGGTTGTCAGATTTCGAGCTCAAAAATTAAATTTAGGCATTTTAACGAAAAGTGTTTTCCAATCTAGTCTTGGACTTATTCTACTGAACTGAGGTCTGGCGGAGGAGTGTATACCTCCTAATAGGTTCTGCAGGAGAAGGAATTTTTGATCTGGTTGTTCTACGAAAAAAGTACTTAGGTGGTTGTCAGATTTCGAGCTCAAAAATTAAATTTAGGCATTTTAACGAAAAGTGTTTTCCAATCTAGTCTTGGACTTATTCTACTGAACTGAGGTCTGGCGGAGGAGTGTATCCCTCCTAATAGGTTCTACAGGAGAAGGAATTTTTGATCTGGTTGTTCTACGAAAAAAGTACTTAGGTGGTTGTCAGATTTCGAGCTCAAAAATTAAATTTAGGCATTTTAACGAGAAGTGGTTTCCAATCTAGTCTTGGACTTATTCTACTGAACTGAGGGCTGGCGGAGGAGTGTATCCCTCCTAATAGGTTCTACAGGAGAAGGAATTTTTGATCTGGTTGTTCTACGAAAAAAGTACTTAGGTGGTTGTCAGATTTCGAGCTCAAAAATTAAATTTAGGCATTTTAACGAAAAGTGGTTTCCAATCTAGTCTTGGACTTATTCTACTGAACTGAGGTCTGGCGGAGGAGTGTATACCTCCTAATAGGTTCTGCAGGAGAAGGAATTTTTGATCTGGTTGTTCTACGAAAAAAGTACTTAGGTGGTTGTCAGATTTCGAGCTCAAAAATTAAATTTAGGCATTTTAACGAAAAGTGGTTTCCAATCTAGTCTTGGACTTATTCTACTGAACTGAGGGCTGGCGGAGGAGTGTATCCCTCCTAATAGGTTCTACAGGAGAATGAATTTTTGATTTGGTTGTTCTACGAAAAAAGTACTTAGGTGGTTGTCAGATTTCGAGCTCAAAAATTAAATTTAGGCATTTTAACGAAAAGTGGTTTCCAATCTAGTCTTGGACTTATTCTACTGAACTGAGGGCTGGCGGAGGAGTGTATCCCTCCTAATAGGTTCTGCAGGAGAAGGAATTTTTGATCTGGTTGTTCTACGAAAAAAGTACTTAGGTGGTTGTCAGATTTCGAGCTCAAAAATTAAATTTAGGCAATTTAACGAAAAGTGGTTTCCAATCTAGTCTTGGACTTATTCTACTGAACTGAGGGCTGGCGGAGGAGTGTATCCCTCCTAATAGGTTCTACAGGAGAAGGAATTTTTGATCTGGTTGTTCTACGAAAAAAGTACTTAGATGGTTGTCAGATTTCGAGCTCAAAAATTAAATTTAGGCATTTTAACGAAAAGTGGTTTCCAATCTAGTCTTGGATTTATTCTACTGAACTGAGGGCTGGCGGAGGAGTGTATCCCTCCTAATAGGTTCTACAGGAGAAGGAATTTTTGATCTGGTTGTTCTACGAAAAAAGTACTTAGGTGGTTGTCAGATTTCGAGCTCAAAAATTAAATTTAGGCATTTTAACGAAAAGTGTTTTCCAATCTAGTCTTGGAATTATTCTACTGAACTGAGGTCTGGCGGAGGAGTGTATACCTCATAATAGGTTCTGCAGGAGAAGGAATTTTTGATCTGGTTGTTCTACGAAAAAAGTACTTAGGTGGTTGTCAGATTTCGAGCTCAAAAATTAAATTTAGGCATTTTAACGAAAAGTGGTTTCCAATCTAGTCTTGGACTTATTCTACTGAACTGAGGGCTGGCGGAGGAGTGTATCCCTCCTAATAGGTTCTACAGGAGAAGGAATTTTTGATTTGGTTGTTCTACGAAAAAAGTACTTAGGTGGTTGTCAGATTTCGAGCTCAAAAATTAAATTTAGGCATTTTAACGAAAAGTGGTTTCCAATCTAGTCTTGGACTTATTCTACTGAACTGAGGGCTGGCGGAGGAGTGTTTCCCTCCTAATAGGTTCTACAGGAGAAGGAATTTTTGATCTGGTTGTTCTACGAAAAAAATACTTAGGTGGTTGTCAGATTTCGAGCTCAAAAATTAAATTTAGGCATTTTAACGAAAAGTGTTTTCCAATCTAGTCTTGGACTTATTCTACTGAACTGAGGTCTAGCGGAGGAGTGTATACCTCCTAATAGGTTCTGCAGGAGAAAGAGTTTTTGATCTGGTTGTTCTACGAAAAAAGTACTTAGGTGGTTGTCAGATTTCGAGCTCAAAAATTAAATTTAGGCATTTTAAGGAAAAGTGTTTTCCAATCTAGTCTTGGACTTATTCTACTGAACTGAGGTCTGGCGGAGGAGTGTATCCCTCCTAATAGGTTCTGCAGGAGAAGGAATTTTTGATCTGGTTGTTCTACGAAAAAAGTACTTAGGTGGTTGTCAGATTTCGAGCTCAAAAATTAAATTTAGGCATTTTAAGGAAAAAGTGGTTTCCAATCTAGTCTTGGACTTATTCGATTAAACTGAGGTGTGGTGGAGGAGTGTATCCCTCCTAATAGGTTTTACAGGAGAAGGAATTTTAGATCTGGTTGTTCTACGAAAAAAGTACTTAGGTGGTTGTCAGATTTCGAGCTCAAAAATTAAATTTAGGCATTTTAACGAAAAGTGTTTTCCAATCTAGTCTTGGACTTATTCTACTGAACTGAGGTCTGGCGGAGGAGTGTATCCCTCCTAATAGGTTCTACAGGAGAAGGAATTTTTGATCTGGTTGTTCTACGAAAAAAGTACTTAGGTGGTTGTCAGATTTCGAGCTCAAAAATTAAATTTAGGCATTTTAACGAAAAGTGGTTTCCAATCTAGTCTTGGACTTATTCGATTAAACTGAGGTGTGGTGGAGGAGTGTATCCCTTCTAATAGGTTCTACAGGAGAAGGAATTTTTGATCTGGTTGTTCTACGAAAAAAGTACTTAGGTGGTTGTCAGATTTCGAGCTCAAAAATTAAATTTAGGCAATTTAACGAAAAGTGTTTTCCAATCTAGTCTTGGACTTATTCTACTGAACTGGAGTCTGGCGGAGGAGTCTATCCCTCCTAATAGGTTCTGCAGGAGAAGGAATTTTTGATCTGGTTGTTCTACGAAAAAAGTACTTAGGTGGTTGGCAGATTTCGAGCTCAAAAATTAAATTTAGGCATTTTAACGAAAAGTGTTTTCCAATCTAGTCTTGGACTTATTCTACTGAGCTGAGGTCTGGCGGAGGAGTGTATCCCTCCTAATAGGTTCTACAGGAGAAAGAATTTTTGATCTGGTTGTTCTACGAAAAAAGTACTTAGGTGGTTGTCAGATTTCGAGCTCAAAAATTAAATTTAGGCATTTTAACGAAAAGTGTTTTCCAATCTAGTCTTGGACTTATTCTACTGAACTGAGGGCTGGCGGAGGAGTGTATCCCTCCTAATAGGTTCTACAGGAGAAGGAATTTTTGGATCTGGTTGTTCTACGAAAAAAGTACTTAGGTGGTTGTCAGATTTCGAGCTCAAAAATTAAATTTAGGCATTTTAACGAAAAGTGTTTTCCAATCTAGTCTTGGACTTATTCTACTGAACTGAGGTCTGGCGGAGGAGTGTATACCTCCTAATAGGTTCTGCAGGAGAAGGAATTTTTGATCTGGTTGTTCTACGAAAAAAGTACTTAGGTGGTTGTCAGATTTCGAGCTCAAAAATTAAATTTAGGCATTTTAACGAGAAGTGTTTTCCAATCTAGTCTTGGACTTATTCTACTGAACTGAGATCTGGCGGAGGAGTGTATCCCTTCTAATAGGTTCTACAGGAGACGGAATTTTTGATCTAGTTGTTCTACGGAAAAAGTACTTAGGTGGTTGTCAGATTTCGAGCTCAAAAATTAAATTTAGGCATTTTAACGAAAAGTGGTTTCCAATCTAGTCTTGGACTTATTCTACTGAACTGAGGGCTGGCGGAGGCGTGTATCCCTCCTAATAGGTTCTACAGGAGAAGGAATTTTTGATCTGGTTGTTCTACGAAAAAAGTACTTAGGTGGTTGTCAGATTTCGAGCTCAAAAATTAAATTTAGGCATTTTAACGAAAAGTGTTTTCCAATCTAGTCTTGGACTTATTCTACTGAACTGAGGTCTGGCGGAGGAGTGTATCCCTCCTAATAGGTTCTACAGGAGAAGGAATTTTTGATCTGGTTGTTCTACGAAAAAAGTACTTAGGTGGTTGTCAGATTTCGAGCTCAAAAATTAAATTTAGGCATTTTAACGAAAAGTGGTTTCCAATCTAGTCTTGGACTTATTCTACTGAACTGAGGTCTGGCGGAGGAGTGTGTCCCTCCTAATAGGTTCTACAGGAGAAGGAATTTTTGATCTGGTTGTTCTACGAAAAAAGTACTTAGGTGGTTGTCAGATTTCGAGCTCAAAAATTAAATTTAGGCATTTTAACGAAAAGTGTTTTCCAATCTAGTCTTTGACTTATTCTACTGAACTGAGGTCTGGCGGAGGAGTGTATCCCTCCTAATAGGTTCTACAGGAGAAGGAATTTTTGATCTGGTTGTTCTACGAAAAAAGTACTTAGGTGGTTGTCAGATTTCGAGCTCAAAAATTAAATTTAGGCATTTTAACGAAAAGTGGTTTCCAATCTAGTCTTGGACTTATTCGAATAAACTGAGGTGTGGTGGAGGAGTATATCCCTCCTAATAGGTTCTACAGGAGAAGGAATTTTTGATCTGGTTGTTCTACGAAAAAAGTACTTAGGTGGTTGTCAGATTTCGAGCTCAAAAATTAAATTTAGGCAATTTAACGAAAAGTGTTTTCCAATCTAGTCTTGGACTTATTCTACTGAACTGGGGTCTGGCGGAGGAGTGTATCCCTCCTAATAGGTTCTGCAGGAGAAGGAATTTTTGATCTGGTTGTTCTACGAAAAAAGTACTTAGGTGGTTGTCAGATTTCGAGCTCAAAAATTAAATTTAGGCATTTTAACGAAAAGTGTTTTCCAATCTAGTCTTGGACTTATTCTACTGAACTGAGGTCTGGCGGAGGAGCGTATACCTCCTAATAGGTTCTACAGGAGAAGGAATTTTTGATCTGGTTGTTCTACGAAAAAAGTACTTAGGTGGTTGTCAGATTTCGAGCTCAAAAATTAAATTTAGGCATTTTAAAGAAAAGTGTTTTCCAATCTAGTCTTGGACTTATTCTACTGAACTGAGGTCTGGCGGAGGAGTGTATCCCTCCTAATAGGTTCTACAGGAGAAGAAATTTTTGATCTGGTTGTTCTACGAAAAAATTACTTAGGTGGTTGTCAGATTTCGAGCTCAAAAATTAAATTTAGGCATTTTAACGAAAAGTGTTTTCCAATCTAGTCTTGGACTTATTCTACTGAACTGAGGTCTGGCGGAGGAGTGTATCCCTCCCAATAGGTTCTACAGGAGAAGGAATTTTTGATCTGGTTGTTCTACGAAAAAAGTACTTAGGTGGTTGTCAGATTTGGAGCTCAAAAATTAAATTTAGGCAATTTAACGAAAAGTGTTTTCCAATCTAGTCTTGGACTTATTCTACTGAACTGAGTTCTGGCGGAGGAGTGTATCCCTCCTAATAGGTTCTACAGGAGAAGGAATTTTTGATCTGGTTGTTCTACGAAAAAAGTACTTAGGTGGTTGTCAGATTTCGAGCTCAAAAATTAAATTTAGGCATTTTAACGAAAAGTGTTTTCCAATCTAGTCTTGGACTTATTCTACTGAACTGAGGTCTGGCGGAGGAGTGTATCCCTCCTATTAGGTTCTACAGGAGAAGAAATTTTTGATCTGGTTGTTCTACGAAAAAAGTACTTAGGTGGTTGTCAGATTTCGAGCTCAAAAATTAAATTTAGGCATTTTAACGAAAAGTGGTTTCCAATCTAGTCTTGGACTTATTCGATTAAACTGAGGTGTGGTGGAGGAGTGTATCCCTCCTAATAGGTTCTACAGGAGAAGGAATTTTTGATCTGGTTGTTCTACGAAAAAAGTACTTAGGTGGTTGTCAGATTTCGAGCTAAAAAAAATTAAATTTAGGCAATTTAACGAAAAGTGTTTTCCAATCTAGTCTTGGACTTATTCTACTGAACTGGGGTCTGGCGGAGGAGTGTATCCCTCCTAATAGGTTCTGCAGGAGAAGGAATTTTTGATCTGGTTGTTCTACGAAAAAAGTACTTAGGTGGTTGTCAGATTTCGAGCTCAAAAATTAAATTTAGGCATTTTAACGAAAAGTGTTTTCCAATCTAGTCTTGGACTTATTCTACTGAACTGAGGTCTGGCGGAGGAGTGTATTCCTCCTAATAGGTTCTACAGGAGAAGGAATTTTTGATCTGGTTGTTCTACGAAAAAAGTACTTAGGTGGTTGTCAGATTTCGAGCTCAAAAATTAAATTTAGGCATTTTAACGAAAAGTGTTTTCCAATCTAGTCTTGGACTTATTCTACTGAACTGAGGTCTGGCGGAGGAGTGTATCCCTCCTAATAGGTTCTACAGGAGAAGGAATTTTTGATCTGGTTGTTCTACGAAAAAAGTACTTAGGTGGTTGTCAGATTTCGAGCTCAAAAATTAAATTTAGGCAATTTAACGAAAAGTGTTTTCCAATCTAGTCTTGGACTTATTCTACTGAACTGGGGTCTGGCGGAGGAGTGTATCCCTCCTAATAGGTTCTGCAGGAGAAGGAATTTTTGATCTGGTTGTTCTACGAAAAAAGTACTTAGGTGGTTGTCAGATTTCGAGCTCAAAATTTAAATTTAGGCATTTTAACGAAAAGTGTTTTCCAATCTAGTCTTGGACTTATTCTACTGAACTGAGGTCTGGCGGAGGAGTGTATTCCTCCTAATAGGTTCTACAGGAGAAGGAATTTTTGATCTGGTTGTTCTACGAAAAAAGTACTTAGGTGGTTGTCAGATTTCGAGCTCAAAAATTAAATTTAGGCATTTTAACGAAAAGTGTTTTCCAATCTAGTCTTGGACTTATTCTACTGAACTGAGGTCTGGCGGAGGAGTGTATCCCTCCTAATAGGTTCTACAGGAGAAGGAATTTTTGATCTGGTTGTGCTACGAAAAAAGTACTTAGGTGGTTGTCAGATTTCGAGCTCAAAAATTAAATTTAGGCATTTTAACGAAAAGTGGTTTCCAATCTAGTCTTGGACTTATTCGATTAAACTGAGGTGTGGTGGAGGAGTGTATCCCTCCTAAGAGGTTCTACAGGAGAAGGAATTTTTGATCTGGTTGTTCTACGAAAAAAGTACTTAGGTGGTTGTCAGATTTCGAGCTCAAAAATTAAATTTAGGCAATTTAACGAAAAGTGTTTTCCAATCTAGTCTTGGACTTATTCTACTGAACTGGGGTCTGGCGGAGGAGTGTATCCCTCCTAATAGGTTCTGCAGGAGAAGGAATTTTTGATCTGGTTGTTCTACGAAAAAAGTACTTAGGTGGTTGTCAGATTTCGAGCTCAAAATTTAAATTTAGGCATTTTAACGAAAAGTGTTTTCCAATCTAGTCTTGGACTTATTCTACTGAACTGAGGTCTGGCGGAGGAGTGTATTCCTCCTAATAGGTTCTACAGGAGAAGGAATTTTTGATCTGGTTGTTCTACGAAAAAAGTACTTAGGTGGTTGTCAGATTTCGAGCTCAAAAATTAAATTTAGGCATTTTAACGAAAAGTGTTTTCCAATCTAGTCTTGGACTTATTCTACTGAACTGAGGTCTGGCGGAGGAGTGTATCCCTCCTAATAGGTTCTACAGGAGAAGGAATTTTTGATCTGGTTGTGCTACGAAAAAAGTACTTAGGTGGTTGTCAGATTTCGAGCTCAAAAATTAAATTTAGGCATTTTAACGAAAAGTGGTTTCCAATCTAGTCTTGGACTTATTCGATTAAACTGAGGTGTGGTGGAGGAGTGTATCCCTCCTAAGAGGTTCTACAGGAGAAGGAATTTTTGATCTGGTTGTTCTACGAAAAAAGTACTTAGGTGGTTGTCAGATTTCGAGCTCAAAAATTAAATTTAGGCAATTTAACGAAAAGTGTTTTCCAATCTAGTCTTGGACTTATTCTACTGAACTGAGGTCTGGCGGAGGAGTGTATCCCTCCTAATAGGTTCTACAGGAGAAGGAATTTTTGATCTGGTTGTTCTACGAAAAAAGTACTTAGGTGGTTGTCAGATTTCGAGCTCAAAAATTAAATTTAGGCATTTTAAGGAAAAAGTGGTTTCCAATCTAGTCTTGGACTTATTCGATTAAACTGAGGTGTGGTGGAGGAGTGTATCCCTCCTAATAGGTTCTACAGGAGAAGGAATTTTTGATCTGGTTGATCTACGAAAAAAGTACTTAGGTGGTTGTCAGATTTCGAGCTCAAAAAATAAATTTAGGCATTTTAACGAAAAGTGTTTTCCAATCTAGTCTTGGACTTATTCTACTGAACTGAGGTCTGGCGGAGGAGTGTATCCCGCCTAATAGGTTCTACAGGAGAAGGAATTTTTGATCTGGTTGTTCTACGAAAAAAGTACTTAGGTGGTTGTCAGATTTCGAGCTCAAAAATTAAATTTAGGCATTTTAACGAAAAGTGGTTTCCAATCTAGTCTTGGACTTATTCGATTAAACTGAGGTGTGGTGGAGGAGTGTATCCCTCCTAATAGGTTCTACAGGAGAAGGAATTTTTGATCTGGTTGTTCTACGAAAAAAGTACTTAGGTGGTTGTCAGATTTCGAGCTCAAAAATTAAATTTAGGCAATTTAACGAAAAGTGTTTTCCAATCTAGTCTTGGACTTATTCTCCTGAACTGGGGTCTGGCGGAGGAGTGTATCCCTCCTAATAGGTTCTGCAGGAGAAGGAATTTTTGATCTGGTTGTTCTACGAAAAAAGTACTTAGGTGGTTGTCAGATTTCGAGCTCAAAAATTAAATTTAGGCATTTTAACGAAAAGTGTTTTCCAATCTAGTCTTGGACTTATTCTACTGAACTGAGGTCTGGCGGAGGAGTGTATCCCTCCTAATAGGTTCCACAGGAGAAGGAATTTTTGATCTGGTTGTTCTACGAAAAAAGTACTTAGGTGGTTGTCAGATTTCGAGCTCAAAAAATAAATTTAGGCTTTTTAACGAAAAGTGGTTTCCAATCTAATCTTGGACTTATTCTACTGAACTGAGGGCTGGCGGAGGAGTGTATCCCTACCAATAGGTTCTACAGGAGAAGGAATTTTTGATCTGGTTGTTCTACGAAAAAAGTACTTAGGTGGTTGTCAGATTTCGAGCTCAAAAATTAAATTTAGGCATTTTAACGAAAAGTGTTTTCCAATCTAGTCTTGGACTTATTCTACTGAACTGAGGTCTGGCGGAGGAGTGTATCCCTCCTAATAGGTTCTACAGGAGAAGGAATTTTTGATCTGGTTGTTCTACGAAAAAAGTACTTAGGTGGTTGTCAGATTTCGAGCTCAAAAATTAAATTTAGGCATTTTAACGAAAAGTGTTTTCCAATCTAGTCTTGGACTTATTCTACTGAACTGAGGTCTGGCGGAGGAGTGTATCCCTCCTAATAGGTTCTACAGGAGAAGGAATTTTTGATCTGGTTGTTCTACGAAAAAAGTACTTAGGTGGTTGTCAGATTTCGAGCTCAAAAATTAAATTTAGGCATTTTAACGAAAAGTGGTTTCCAATCTAGTCTTGGACTTATTCTACTGAACTGAGGGCTGGCGGAGGAGTGTATCCCTCCTAATAGGTTCTACAGGAGAAGGAATTTTTGATCTGGTTGTTCTACGAAAAAAGTACTTAGGTGGTTGTCAGATTTCGAGCTCAAAAATTAAATTTAGGCATTTTAACGAAAAGTGTTTTCCAATCTAGTCTTGGACTTATTCTACTGAACTGAGGTCTGGCGGAGGAGTGTATTCCTCCTAATAGGTTCTACAGGAGAAGGATTTTTTGATCTGGTTGTTCTACGAAAAAAGTACTTAGGTGGTTGTCAGATTTCGAGCTCAAAAATTAAATTTAGGCATTTTAACGAAAAGTGTTTTCCAATCTAGTCTTGGACTTATTCTACTGAACTGAGGTCTGGCGGAGGAGTGTATCCCTCCTAATAGGTTCTACAGGAGAAGGAATTTTTGATCTGGTTGTTCTACGAAAAAAGTACTTAGGTGGTTGTCAGATTTCGAGCTCAAAAAATAAATTTAGGCATTTTAACGAAAAGTGGTTTCCAATCTAGTCTTGGACTTATTCGATTAAACTGAGGTGTGGTGGAGGAGTGTATCTCTCCTAATAGGTTCTACAGGAGAAGGAATTTTTGATCTGGTTGTTCTACGAAAAAAGTACTTAGGTGGTTGTCAGATTTCGAGCCCAAAAATTAAATTTAGGCATTTTAACGAAAAGTGGTTTCCAATCTAGTCTTGGACTTATTCTACTGAACTGAGGTCTGGCGGAGGAGTGTATACCTCCTAATAGGTTCTGCAGGAAAAGGAATTTTTGATCTGGTTGTTCTACGAAAAAAGTACTTAGGTGGTTGTCAGATTTCGAGCTCAAAAATTAAATTTAGGCATTTTAACGAAAAGTGTTTTCCAATCTAGTCTTGGACTTATTCTACTGAACTGAGGTCTGGCGGAGGAGTGTATACCTCCTAATAGGTTCTGCAGGAGAAGGAATTTTTGATCTGGTTGTTCTACGAAAAAAGTACTTAGGTGGTTGTCAGATTTCGAGCTCAAAAATTAAATTTAGGCATTTTAACGAAAAGTGTTTTCCAATCTAGTCTTGGACTTATTCTACTGAACTGAGGTCTGGCCGAGGAGTGTATCCCTCCTTATAGGTTCTACAGGAGAAGGAATTTTTGATCTGGTTGTTCTACGAAAAAAGTACTTAGGTGGTTGTCAGATTTCGAGCTCAAAAATCAAATTTAGGCATTTTAACGAAAAGTGGTTTCCAATCTAGTCTTGGACTTATTCTACTGAACTGAGGGCTGGCGGAGGAGTGTATCCCTCCTAATAGGTTCTGCAGGAGAAGGAATTTATGATTTGGTTGTTCTACGAAAAAAGTACTTAGGTGGTTGTCAGATTTCGAGCTCAAAAATTAAATTTAGGCAATTTAACGAAAAGTGTTTTCCAATCTAGTCTTGGACTTATTCTACTGAACTGAGGGCTTGAGGAGGAGTTAATCCCTCCTAATAGGTCCTGCAGGAGAAGGAATTTTTGATCTGGTTGTTCTACGAAAAAAGTACTTAGGTGGTTGTCAGATTTCGAGCTCAAAAATTAAATTTAGGCATTTTAATGAAAAGTGGTTTCCAATCTAGTCTTGGACTTATTCGATTAAACTGAGGTGTGGTGGAGGAGTGTATCCCTTCTAATAGGTTCTACAGGAGAAGGAATTTTTGATCTGGTTGTTCTACGAAAAAAGTACTTAGGTGGTTGTCAGATTTCGAGCTCAAAAATTAAATTTAGGCATTTTAACGAAAAGTGTTTTCCAATCTAGTCTTGGACTTATTCTACTGAACTGAGGTCTGGCGGAGGAGTGTATCCCTCCTAATAGGTTCTACAAGAGAAGGAATTTTTGATCTGGTTGCTCTACGAAAAAAGTACTTAGGTGGTTGTCAGATTTCGAGCTCAAAAATTAAATTTAGGCATTTTAACGAAAAGTGGTTTCCAATCTAGTCTTGGACTTATTCGATTAAACTGAGGTTTGGTGGAGGAGTGTATCCCTCCTAATAGGTTCTACAGGAGAAGGAATTTTTGATCTGGTTGTTCTACGAAAAAAGTACTTAGGTGGTTGTCTGATTTCGAGCTCAAAAATTAAATTTAGGCAATTTAACGAAAAGCGTTTTCCAATCTAGTCTTGGACTTATTCTACTGAACTGAGGTCTGGCGGAGGAATGTATCCCTCCTAATAGGTTCTGCAGGAGAAGGAATTTTGGATTTGGTTGTTCTACGAAAAAAGTACTTAGGTGGTTGTCAGATTTCGAGCTCAAAAATTAAATTTAGGCTATTTAACGAAAAGTGGTTTCCAATCTAGTCTTGGACTTATTCTACTGAACTGAGGTCTGGCGGAGGAGTGTATACCTCCTGATAGGTTCTGCAGGAGAAGGAATTTTTGATCTGGTTGTTCTACGAAAAAAGTACTTAGGTGGTTGTCAGATTTCGAGCTCAAAAATTAAATTTAGGCATTTTAACGAAAAGTGTTTTCCAATCTAGTCTTGGACTTATTCTACTGAACTGAGGTCTGGCGGAGGAGTGTATCCCTCCTAATAGGTTCTACAGGCGAAGGAATTTTTGATCTGGTTGTTCTACGAAAAAAGTACTTAGGTGGTTGTCAGATTTCGAGCTCAAAAATTAAATTTAGGCATTTTAACGAAAAGTGGTTTCCAATCTAGTCTTGGACTTATTCTACTGAACTGAGGTCTGGCGGAGGAGTGTATCCCTCCTAATAGGTTCTGCAGGAGAAGGAATTTTGGATTTGGTTGTTCTACGAAAAAAGTACTTAGGTGGTTGTCAGATTTCGAGCTCAAAAATTAAATTTAGGCTATTTAACGAAAAGTGGTTTCCAATCTAGTCTTGGACTTATTCTACTGAACTGAGGTCTGGCGGAGGAGTGTATACCTCCTGATAGGTTCTGCAGGAGAAGGAATTTTTGATCTGGTTGTTCTACGAAAAAAGTACTTAGGTGGTTGTCAGATTTCGAGCTCAAAATTTAAATTTAGGCATTTTAACGAAAAGTGTTTTCCAATCTAGTCTTGGACTTATTCTACTGAACTGAGGTCTGGCGGAGGAGTGTATCCCTCCTAATAGGTTCTACAGGAGAAGGAATTTTTGATCTGGTTGTTCTACGAAAAAAGTACTTAGGTGGTTGTCAGATTTCGAGCTCAAAAATTAAATTTAGGCATTTTAACGAAAAGTGGTTTCCAATCTAGTCTTGGACTTATTCTACTGAACTGAGGGCTGGCGGAGGAGTGTATCCCTCCTAATAGGTTCTACAGGAGAAGGAATTTTGGATCTGGTTGTTCTACGAAAAAAGTACTTAGGTGGTTGTCAGATTTCGAGCTCAAAAATTAAATTTAGGCATTTTAACGAAAAGTGTTTTCCAATCTAATCTTGGACTTATTCTACTGAACTGAGGTCTGGCGGAGGAGTGTATACCTCCTAATAGGTTCTACAGGAGAAGGAATTTTTGATCTGGTTGTTCTACGAAAAAAGTACTTAGGTGGTTGTCAGATTTCGAGCTCAAAAATTAAATTTAGGCATTTTAACGAAAAGTGGTTTCCAATCTAGTCTTGGACTTATTCTACTGAACTGAGGGCTGGCGGAGGAGTGTATCCCTCCTAATAGGTTCTGCAGGAGAAAGAATTTTTGATCTGGTTGTTCTACGAAAAAAGTACTTAGGTGGTTGTCAGATTTCGAGCTCAAAAATTAAATTTAGGCAATTTAACGAAAAGTGGTTTCCAATCTAGTCTTGGACTTATTCTACTGAACTGAGGTCTGGCGGAGGAGTGTATCCCTCCTAATAGGTTCTACAGGAGAAGGAATTTTTGATCTGGTTGTTCTACGAAAAAAGTACTTAGGTGGTTGTCAGATTTCGAGCTCAAAAATTAAATTTAGGCATTTTAACGAAAAGTGGTTTCCAATCTAGTCTTGGACTTATTCTACTGAACTGAGGGCTGGCGGAGGAGTGTATCCCTCCTAATAGGTTCTACAGGAGAAGGAATTTTTGATCTGGTTGTTCTACGAAAAAAGTACTTAGGTGGTTGTCAGATTTCGAGCTCAAAAATTAAATTTAGGCATTTTAACGAAAAGTGTTTTCCAATCTAGTCTTGGACTTATTCTACTGAACTGAGGTCTGGCGGAGGAGTGTATACCTCCTAATAGGTTCTGCAGGAGAAGGAATTTTTGATCTGGTTGTTCTACGAAAAAAGTACTTAGGTGGTTGTCAGATTTCGAGCTCAAAAATTAAATTTAGGCATTTTAACGAGAAGTGTTTTCCAATCTAGTCTTGGACTTATTCTACTGAACTGAGGTCTGGCGGAGGAGTGTATCCCTCCTAATAGGTTCTACAGGAGAAGGAATTTTTGATCTGGTTGTTCTACGAAAAAAGTACTTAGGTGGTTGTCAGATTTCGAGCTCAAAAATTAAATTTAGGCATTTTAACGAAAAGTGTTTTCCAATCTAGTCTTGGACTTATTCTACTGAACTGAGGTCTGGCGGAGGAGTGTATCCCTCCTAATAGGTTCTACAGGAGAAGGAATTTTTGATCTGGTTGTTCTACGAAAAAAGTACTTAGGTGGTTGTCAGATTTCGAGCTCAAAAATTAAATTTAGGCATTTTAACGAAAAGTGGTTTCCAATCTAGTCTTGGACTTATTCTACTGAACTGAGGGCTGGCGCAGGAGTGTATCCCTCCTAATAGGTTCTACAGGAGAAGGAATTTTTGATCTGGTTGTTCTACGAAAAAAGTATTTAGGTGGTTGTCAGATTTCGATCTCAAAAATTAAATTTAGGCATTTTAACGAAAAGTGTTTTCCAATCTAGTCTTGGACTTATTCTACTGAACTGAGGTCTGGCGGAGGAGTGTATACCTCCTAATAGGTTCTGCAGGAGAAGGAATTTTTGATCTGGTTGTTCTACGAAAAAAGTACTTAGGTGGTTGTCAGATTTCGAGCTCAAAAATTAAATTTAGGCATTTTAACGAGAAGTGTTTTCCAATCTAGTCTTGGACTTATTCTACTGAACTGAGGTCTGGCGGAGGAGTGTATCCCTCCTAATAGGTTCTACAGGAGAAGGAATTTTTGATCTGGTTGTTCTACGAAAAAAGTACTTAGGTGGTTGTCAGATTTCGAGCTCAAAAATTAAATTTAGGCATTTTAACGAAAAATGTTTTCCAATCTAGTCTTGGACTTATTCTACTGAACTGAGGTCTGGCGGAGGAGTGTATCCCTCCTAATAGGTTCTACAGGAGAAGGAATTTTTGATCTGGTTGTTCTACGAAAAAAGTACTTAGGTGGTTGTCAGATTTCGAGCTCAAAAATTAAATTTAGGCATTTTAACGAAAAGTGGTTTCCAATCTAGTCTTGGACTTATTCGATTAAACTGAGGTGTGGTGGAGGAGTGTATCTCTCCTAATAGGTTATACAGGAGAAGGAACTTTTGATCTGGTTGTTCTACGAAAAAAGTACTTAGGTGGTTGTCAGATTTCGAGCTCAAAAATTAAATTTAGGCATTTTAACGAAAAGTGTTTTCCAATCTAGTCTTGGACTTATTCTACTGAACTGAGGTCTGGCGGAGGAGTGTATCCCTCCTAATAGGTTCTACAGGAGAAGGAATTTTTGATCTGGTTGTTCTACGAAAAAAGTACTTAGGTGGTTGTCAGATTTCGAGCTCAAAAATTAAATTTAGGCCTTTTAACGAAAAGTGGTTTCCAATCTAGTCTTGGACTTATTCGATTAAACTGAGGTGTGGTGGAGGAGTGTATCTCTCCTAATAGGTTCTACAGGAGAAGGAACTTTTGATCTGGTTGTTCTACGAAAAAAGTACTCAGGTGGTTTTCAGATTTCGAGCTCAAAAATTAAATTTAGGCATTTTAACGAAAAGTGGTTTCCAATCTAGTCTTGGACTTATTCTACTGAACTGAGGTCTGGCGGAGGAGTGTATACCTCCTAATAGGTTCTGCAGGAGAAGGAATTTTTGATCTGGTTGTTCTACGAAAAAAGTACTTAGGTGGTTGTCAGATTTCGAGCTCAAAAATTAAATTTAGGCATTTTAACGAAAAGTGTTTTCCAATCTAGTCTTGGACTTATTCTACTGAACTGAGGTCTGGCCGAGGAGTGTATCCCTCCTAATAGGTTCTACAGGAGAAGGAATTTTTGATCTGGTTGTTCTACGAAAAAAGTACTTAGGTGGTTGTCAGATTTCGAGCTCAAAAATTAAATTTAGGCATTTTAACGAAAAGTGGTTTCCAATCTAATCTTGGACTTATTCTACTGAACTGAGGGCTGGCGGAGGAGTGTATCCCTCCTAATAGGTTCTGCAGGAGAAGAAATTTATGATTTGGTTGTTCTACGAAAAAAGTACTTAGGTGGTTGTCAGATTTCGAGCTCAAAAATTAAATTTAGGCAATTTAACGAAAAGTGGTTTCCAATCTAGTCTTGGACTTATTCTACTGAACTGAGGTCTGGCGGAGGAGTGTATACCTCCTATTAGGTTCTGCAGGAGAAGGAATTTTTGATCTGGTTGTTCTACGAAAAAAAGTACTTAGGTGGTTGTCAGATTTCGAGCTCAAAAATTAAATTTAGGCAATTTAACGAAAAGTGGTTTCCAATCTAGTCTTGGACTTATTCTACTGAACTGAGGTCTGGCGGAGGAGTGTATACCTCCTATTAGGTTCTGCAGGAGAAGGAATTTTTGATCTGGTTGTTCTACGAAAAAAAGTACTTAGGTGGTTGTCAGATTTCGAGCTCAAAAATTAAATTTAGGCATTTTAACGAAAAGTGTTTTCCAATCTAGTCTTGGACTTATTCTACTGAACTGAGGTCTGGCGGAGGAGTGTATACCTCCTATTAGGTTCTGCAGGAGAAGGAATTTTTGATCTGGTTGTTCTACGAAAAAAAGTACTTAGGTGGTTGTCAGATTTCGAGCTCAAAAATTAAATTTAGGCATTTTAACGAAAAGTGTTTTCCAATATAGTCTTGGACTTATTCTACTGAACTGAGGTCTGGCGGAGGAGTGTATCCCTCCTAATAGGTTCTACAGGAGAAGGAATTTTTGATCTGGTTGTTCTACGAAAAAAGTACTTAGGTGGTTGTCAGATTTCGAGCTCAAAAATTAAATTTAGGCATTTTAACGAAAAGTGGTTTCCAATCTAGTCTTGGACTTATTCGATTAAACTGAGGTGTGGTGGAGGAGTGTATCCCTCCTAATAGGTTCTACAGGAGAAGGAATTTTTGATCTGGTTGTTCTACGAAAAAAGTACTTAGGAGGTTGTCAGATTTCGAGCTCAAAAATTAAATTTAGGCATTTTAACGAAAAGTGGTTTCCAATCTAGTCTTGGACTTATTCTACTGAACTGAGGTCTGGCGGAGGAGTGTATACCTCCTAATAGGTTCTGCAGGAGAAGGAATTTTTGATCTGGTTGTTCTACGAAAAAAGTACTTAGGTGGTTGTCAGATTTCGAGCTCAAAAATTAAATTTAGGCATTTTAACGAAAAGTGGTTTCCAATCTAGTCTTGGACTTATTCGATTAAACTGAGGTGTGGTGGAGGAGTGTATCCCTCCTAATAGGTTCTACAGGATAAGGAATTTTTGATCTGGTTGTTCTACGAAAAAAGTACTTAGGTGGTTGTCAGATTTCGAGCTCAAAAATTAAATTTAGGCATTTTAACGAAAAGTGGTTTCCAATCTAGTCTTGGACCTATTCTACTGAACTGAGGTCTGGCGGAGGAGTGTATACCTCCTAATAGGTTCTGCAGGAGAAGGAATTTTTGATCTGGTTGTTCTACGAAAAAAGTACTTAGGTGGTTGTCAGATTTCGAGCTCAAAAATTAAATTTAGGCATTTTAACGAAAAGTGGTTTCCAATCTAGTCTTGGACCTATTCTACTGAACTGAGGTCTGGCGGAGGAGTGTATCCCTCCTAATAGGTTCTACAGGAGAAGGAATTTTTGATCTGGTTGTTCTACGAAAAAAGTACTTAGGTGGTTGTCAGATTTCGAGCTCAAAAATTAAATTTAGGCATTTTAACGAAAAGTGGTTTCCAATCTAGTCTTGGACTTATTCTACTGAACTGAGGGCTGGCGGAGGAGTGTATCCCTCCTAATAGGTTCTGCAGGAGAAGGAATTTTTGATTTGGTTGTTCTACGAAAAAAGTACTTAGGTGGTTGTCATATTTCGAGCTCAAAAATTAAATTTAGGCAATTTAACGAAAAGTGGTTTCCAACCTAGTCTTGGACTTATTCTACTGAACTGAGGTCTGGCGGAGGAGTGTGTACCTCCTAATAGGTTCTACAGGAGAAGGAATTTTTGATCTGGTTGTTCTACGAAAAAAGTACTTAGGTGGTTGTCAGATTTCGAGCTCAAAAATTAAATTTAGGCTTTTTAACGAAAAGTGGTTTCCAATCTAGTCTTGGACTTATTCGATTAAACTGAGGTGTGGTGGAGGAGTGTATCCCTCCTAATAGGTTCTACAGGAGAAGGAATTTTTGATCTGGTTGTTCTACGAAAAAAGTACTTAGGTGGTTGTCAGATTTCGAGCTCAAAAATTAAATTTAGGCATTTTAAAGAAAAGTGGTTTCCAATCTAGTCTTGGACTTATTCTACTGAACTGAGGGCTGGCGGAGGAGTGTATCCCTCCTAATAGGTTCTGCAGGAGAAGGAATTTTTGATTTGGTTGTTCTACGAAAAAAGTACTTAGGTGGTTGTCATATTTCGAGCTCAAAAATTAAATTTAGGCAATTTAACGAAAAGTGGTTTCCAACCTAGTCTTGGACTTATTCTACTGAACTGAGGTCTGGCGGAGGAGTGTGTACCTCCTAATAGGTTCTGCAGGAGAAGGAATTTTTGATCTGGTTGTTCTACGAAAAAAGTACTTAGGTGGTTGTCAGATTTCGAGCTCAAAAATTAAATTTAGGCATTTTAACGAAAAGTGGTTTCCAATCTAGTCTTGGACTTATTCTACTGAACTGAGGTCTGGCGGAGGAGTGTATCCCTCCTAATAGGTTCTACAGGAGAAGGAATTTTTGATCTGGTTGTTCTACGAAAAAAGTACTTAGGTGGTTGTCAGATTTCGAGCTCAAAAATTAAATTTAGGCATTTTAACGAAAAGTGGTTTCCAATCTAGTCTTGGACTTATTCGATTAAACTGAGGTGTGGTGGAGGAGTGTATCCCTCCTAATAGGTTCTACAGGAGAAGGAATTTTTGATCTGGTTGTTCTACGAAAAAAGTACTTAGGTGGTTGTCAGATTTCGAGCTCAAAAATTAAATTTAGGCATTTTAACGAAAAGTGGTTTCCAATCTAGTCTTGGACTTATTCTACTGAGCTGGGGGCTGGCGGAGGAGTGTATCCCTCCTAATAGGTTCTACAGGAGAAGGAATTTTTGATCTGGTTGTTCTACGAAAAAAGCACTTAGGTGGTTGTCAGATTTCGAGCTCAAAAATTAAATTTAGGCATTTTAACGAAAAGTGTTTTCCAATCTAGTCTTGGACTTATTCTACTGAACTGAGGTCTGGCGGAGGAGTGTATCCCTCCTAATAGGTTCTGCAGGAGAAGGAATTTTTGATTTGGTTGTTCTACGAAAATAGTACTAAGGTGGTTGTCAGATTTCGAGCTCAAAAATTAAATTTAGGCAATTTAACGAAAAGTGGTTTCCAATCTAGTCTTGGACTTATTCTACTGAATTGAGGTCTGGCGGAGGAGTGTATACCTCCTAATAGGTTCTGCAGGAGAAGGAATTTTTGATCTGGTTGTTCTACGAAAAAAGCACTTAGGTGGTTGTCAGATTTCGAGCTCAAAAATTAAATTTAGGCATTTTAACGAAAATTGGTTTCCAATCTAGTCTTGGACTTATTCGATTAAACTGAGGTGTGTTGGAGGAGTGTATCCCTCCTAATAGGTTCTACAGTAGAAGGAATTTTTGATCTGGTTGTTCTACGAAAAAAGTACTTAGGTGGTTGTCAGATTTCGAGCTCAAAAATTAAATTTAGGCATTTTAACGAAAAGTGGTTTCCAATCTAGTCTTGGACTTATTCTACTGAACTGAGGGCTGGCTGAGGAGTTCATCCCTCCTAATAGGTTCCACAGGAGAAGGAATTTTTGATCTGGTTGTTATACGAAAAAAGTACTTAGGTGGTTGTCAGATTTCGAGCTCAAAAATTAAATTTAGGCATTTTAACGAAAAGTGGTTTCCAATCTAGTCTTGGACTTATTCTACTGAACTGAGGGCTGGCTGAGGAGTGCATCCCTCCTAATAGGTTCTACAGGAGAAGGAATTTTTGATCTGGTTGTTCTACGAAAAAAGTACTTAGGTGGTTGTCAGATTTCGAGCTCAAAAATTAAATTTAGGCAATTTAACGAAAAGTGGTTTCCAATCTAGTCTTGGACGTATTCTACTGAACTGAGGTCTGGCGGAGGAGTGTATACCTCCTAATAGGTTCTGCAGGAGAAGGAATTTTTGATCTGGTTGTTC
Organism: Convolutriloba macropyga; assembly: GCF_964194025.1. Taxonomy (NCBI): domain Eukaryota; kingdom Metazoa; phylum Xenacoelomorpha; order Acoela; family Convolutidae; genus Convolutriloba; species Convolutriloba macropyga. The sequence continues at coordinate 30,663,641 of NC_134476.1, read as the reverse complement.
TACGAAAAAAGTACTTAGGTGGTTGTCAGATTTCGAGCTCAAAAATTAAATTTAGGCATTTTAACGAAAAGTGTTTTCCAATCTAGTCTTGGACTTATTCTACTGAACTGAGGTCTGGCGGAGGAGTGTATCCCTCCTAATAGGTTCTGCAGGAGAAGGAATTTTTGATCTGGTTTTTCTGCGAAAAAAGTACTCAGGTGGTTGTCAGATTTCGAATTTAGTTTTTGAGCTCGAAATCTGACAGCCACCTGAGTACTTTTTTCGTAGAACAACCAGATCAAAAATTCCTTCTCCTGTAGAACCTTTTAGGAGGGATACACTCCTCCGCCAGCCCTCAGTTCAGTAGAATAAGTCCAAGACTAGATTGAAAAACACTTCGTTAAATTGCCTAACTTTAATTTTTGAGCGAGAAATCTGACAACCACCTAAGTACTTTTTTCGTAGAACAACCAGATCAAAAATTTCTTCTCCTGCAAAACCTATTAGGCGGGATACACTCCTCTGCCAGCCCTCAGTTCAGTAGAATGAGTCCAAGACTAGATTGGAAAACACTTTTCGTTAAATTGCCTAAATTTAATTTTTGAGCTCGAAATCTGACAGCCACCTGAGTACTTTTTTCGTAGAACAACCAGATCAAAAATTCCTTCTCCTGTAGGAGCTTTTAGGAGGGATACACTCCTCCGCCAGCCCTCAGTTCAGTAGAATAAGTCCAAGACTAGATTGGAAAACACTTTTCGTTAAATTGCCTAAATTTAATTTTAGAGCTAGAAATCTGACAACCACCTAAGTACTTTTTTCGTAGAACAACCAGATCAAAAATTCCTTCTCCTGCAGGACCTATTAGGAGGGATACACACCTCCGCCAGCCCTCAGTTCAGTAGAATAAGCCCAAGACTAGATTGGAAAACACTTTTCGTTAAATTGCCTAAATTTAATTTTTGAGCTCGAAATCTGACAGCCACCTGAGTACTTTTTTCGTAGAACAACCAGATCAAAAATTCCTTCTCCTGTAGGACCTTTTAGGAGGGATACACTCCTCCGCCAGCCCTCAGTTCAGTAGAATGAGTCCAAGACTAGATTGGAAAACACTTTTCGTTAAATTGCCTAAATTTAATTTTTGAGCTAGAAATCTGACAACCACCTAAGTACTTTTTTCGTAGAACAACCAGATCAAAAATTTTTTCTCCTGCAGAAGCTATTAGGAAAGATACACTCCTCCGCCAGCCCTCAGTTCAGTAGAATAAGTCCAAGACTAGATTGGAAAACACTTTTCGTTAAATTGCCTAAATTTAATTTTTGAGATCGAAATCTGACAACCACCTAAGTACTTTTTTCGTAGAACAACCAGATCAAAAATTCCTTCTCCTGCAGGACCTATTCGGAGGGATACACTCCTCCGCCAGCCCTCAGTTCAGTAGAATAAGTCCAACACTAGATTGGAAAACACTTTTCGTTAAATTGCCTAAATTTAATTTTTGAGCTCGAAATCTGACAGCCACCTGAGTATTTTTTTCGTAGAACAAACAGATCAAAAATTCCTTCTCCTGTAGAACCTTTTAGGAGGGACACGCTCCTCCGCCAGCCCTCAGTTTAGTAGAATAAGTCCAAGACTAGATTGGAAAACACTTTTCGTTAAATTGCCTAAATTTAATTTTTGAGCTAGAATTCTGACAACCACCTAAGTACTTTTTTCGTAGAGCAACCAGATCAAAAATTCCTTCTCCTGCAGAAGCTATTAGGAAAGATACACTCCTCCGCCAGACCTCAGTTCAGTAGAATAAGTCCAAGACTAGATTGGAAAACACTTTTCGTTAAAATGCCTAAATTTAATTTTTGAGCTCGAAATCTGACAGCCACCTGAGTACTTTTTTCGTAGAACAACCAGATCAAAAATTCCTTCTCCTGTAGAACCTATTAGGAGGGATACACTCCTCCGCCAGCCCTCAGTTCAGTAGAATCAGTCCAAGACTAGATTGGAAAACACTTTTCGTTATATTGCCTAAATTTAACTTTTGAGCTCGAAATCTGACAGCCACCTGAGTACTTTTTTCGTAGAACAACCAGATCAAAAATTTCTTCTCCTGTAGGACCTTTTAGGAGGGATACACTCCTCCGCCAGCCCTCAGTTCAGTAGAATAAGTCCAAGACTAGATTGGAAAACACTTTTCGTTAAATTGCCTAAATTTAATTTTTGAGCTAGAAATCTGACAACCACCTAAGTACTTTTTTCGTAGAACAACCAGATCAAAAATTCCTTCTCCTGCAGAAGCTATTAGGAAAGATACACTCCTCCGCCAGCCCTCAGTTCAGTAGAATAAGTCCAAGACTAGATTGGAAAACACTTTTCGTTAAATTGCCTAAATTTAATTTTTGAGATCGAAATCTGACAACCACCTAAGTACTTTTTTCGTAGAACAGCCAGATCAAAAATTCCTTCTCCTGCAGGACCTATTAGGAGGGATTAACTCCTCCGCAAGCCCTCAGTTCAGTAGAATAAGTCCAAGACTAGATTGGAAAACACTTTTCGTTAAATTGCCTAAATTTAATTTTTGAGCTCGAAATCTGACAGCCACCTGAGTACTTTTTTCGTAGAACAACCAGATCAAAATTTCCTTCTCCTGTAGAACCTTTTAGGAGGGATACGCTCCTCCGCCAGCCCTCAGTTCAGTAGAATAAGTCCAAGACTAGATTGGAAAACACTTTTCGTTAAATTGCCTAAATTTAATTTTTGAGCTAGAAATCTGACAACCACCTAAGTACTTTTTTCGTAGAACAACCAGATCAAAAATTCGTTCTCCCGCAGAAGCTATTAGGAAAGATACACGCCTCCGCCAGCCCTCAGTTCAGTAGAATAAGTCCAAGACTAGATTGGAAAACACTTTTCGTTAAATTGCCTAAATCTAATTTTTCAGCTCGAAATCTGACAGCCACCCAAGTACTTTTTTCGTAGAACAACCAGATCAAAAATTCCTTCTCCTGCAGAAGCTATTAGGAGAGATACACTCCTCCGCCAGCCCTCAGTTCAGTAGAATAAGTCGAAGACTAGATTGGAAAGCACTTTTTGTAAAGTTGCCTAAATTTAAATTTTGAGCTCGAAATCTGACAACCACCTAAGTACTTTTTTCGTAGAACAACAAGATCAAAAATTCCTTCTCCCGCAGAACCTATTAAAAGGGATACACTCCTCCGTCAGCCCTCAGTTCAAGAGAATAAGCCCAAGACTCGATTGGAAAACACTTTTCGTTAATTTGCCTAAATTTAATTTTTGAGCTCGAAATCTGACAACCACCTAAGTACTTTTTTCTTAGAACAACCAGATCAAAAATTCAGGCTTTTTTCAGGCCATTAGAGAGTAAACGTTAAATCGGTATGTTGCAGATAGCTCTGCAAATTGTTTTATGCGCAACGGTGGTACGCACAAATTTTCAATTTTTAGCGCTGAATAGCAGAACAGCCAGCGGTTTTCTCACTTGGTGTTAAGGTGCGCAACGTTGGTACGCACCCCTCCGGAAAATTGTTTCCCTAAAAAATATCAGCCTTCAGATTTTTGTATTCATTACTTTCATGATAAATCCTATCAAGATTGTGAGCGTCTCAAGTCTCAGTAGTTTCTCGTTTTCAGAAAGCAAAATGTCGGATTCAAGACCACATCGCATTCCTACGAAAACAATTGATTTTCCTCCAAATTATTACTTCCTGTTCTATTATAAATGCGACAATAGTTTCGAGTATTATCCCCACTTCACCCCAAAGTTCCCAACGGGTTTTAAAGATGAACAAAAATTGTCATTAGTCAAAAGAGAAATGATTGTTATGAAAAATGGCGAAGCTATATATATCATGCAAGACGACAAGAGTCGAGTCATCCCGGTGGCTCGATTTCTGAATGCTGAGTTGTATAAGAAAAAGACCATTGATCAGATTGACATTACCCGAGCAGCACTTGAAAAGATTATCATCGAGAATCCTCATCTTGATGATGAAGACGTACATGGAAGCCAGCAAAGAGAAACGGCATTCGAGAATCAAAATGAAGAGGAAGAACTCGAAAATAGAATGCAATTAGCTACAAAGAAAAGCAAGGATGCGGGTCTCCTACAGCTCGAAGACATCGACCTTGAAGAACTTGGAAAAGGTGATCCGAATCAAGTTTGTCCGAAGTGTTTAGACTTCACCGAGGCATTCAAGGAGAGAAAGGTCATTCTTTAAAATTACATTGTGAGCAACGATTTTATTAGGAGCTCAAAGTTAGTTTGTTTTGGAAGTTGCGCAACGATGGTACGCACCTATCCTATCCAAGAAATTGTTTTAATGTCTAAGAGTTCATAAGTCAGAATGCGCAACGGTGGTACGCACTCTGACTGATTTTCAAAGTGACTGATTTGTTCAAAATAACTTTGCTAAAAAATTTCTGTGACAATAAAAACGTGCGTATGCGATAGTAACTTTGATGGGTTGGTTTCGGAAGTTGCGTTTACTTGTTGTGCAATTTCAACCAACTCACGCAAATTATTATTGCTTACGCACGCTTTTAATATTCGGAACTTGATATTGATTGGTTCTGGTAGTTGCGCAACGGTGGTACGCACAAGGACTGGTTTTCAAAAGTGACTGATGTGTCGTTCAAATTAGGATTGCTAAAAATTTTTTGGTTTGCAGAAAAAAGCGCTGGATCGATTTGAGGCAATGATGGATCGATTCGAAAAACGCATGGAACTAGACGCAAAAGTTACCGGAGACCTCTCTAAACTAGTCAGGAAAACCACTGAAAAGCTTGACTCTCATGGAGCAGCTCCTCTTACAGTCTCTAGCCCACCTGATGATGCAGGAGAGGATGAGATTACAGAACCAGGATCTGGCAGCTCGGAGTGTATGCATAACGAAGTTAATCTCCTAACTTTGGGCGGTATAACCGACGTTGACAAGGCGAAAAGAATAGCTGCGAAGCTTTGGTCTCCCGAGGAATTGAAACTGATTGTCATTGACCCGAAAAGGGCCCCCGTGACGCGTTCTCCAGCCGACGAAGAGCGTACTGAAAAGTACAGGAAGGCTGTACGGACTGTTTTTGGAAGCCGGTACAGTGAGAAGCTGTACCGATACACGCTCCGTCTGGTAAATCAGCAGGGTCTTGATGCGCTTGGTAGTAAGTTGGACACCTCTCTCAGTCAAGATAATGTTCGAAGAAATAACACCCAAGATTCGGTTCCTTCTAATACCAATGAGACTAATACGGAGTTAGAGACTGTGAACTCGGATTCAGAGAGTGGTAACAAGGAGTTGGGGAGGGCTGGCACCGAAGTAGAGAATGTTAATCCGGAGCTTGAGAATGGTAATCTTGAAGGAGATAATTGTAATGTTATCAAGGAATCAGTGATTGCGAACAAGTATACTGCTTATGGAGAACAACATGCGATGATCAAGAAAAGTTTGACATTGCTTCAACCAAGTCAATCACGAGAAAAAGCAAAGAAAGGTGTCACCAAGAAGGGTAGAAAAACATGCAACAAGCCAGCGGACTGTTGAAGGCAAATACGAGCTGTCGAACTCCATAACCGCAAACTTTTTTGATGCTTATAAAACCGGAGTTGACTTTTATCCATTTGTGGACATGATTTTTTTCGTGTCTAAGATCTGATGCGTCTCTATTCACAGCAAATATTCAGATAATTCAGTTATCTGCTCAATTTTCTTTCTACTTCTTCAGAAAGCAAATTCAGTTGTCGATTGTTTACCTCGTTTATTAAGTCTCTGAACTAAATCTGATAACGCAGAACTATGTGGTTTTGTATTTGATACTAAAGTCAGTTCATTTTGTTTCAACTGCGGAAATGCTCTTTTGCTCCACTCTATCTGTTAATGTTACTTTATGAGGTGCTATTCTGCTTTCATCCTAAAAGAGAAGCAAAGTGAAAACGAGAGATAACTCACTGTTCATATACTCATATTGTTTTAATCACATTATTATTCGTTATTTGTTTCGTTATTTGTTGCGTTGTTTGTTTCACAATAGTTTTCTCGGAAGAATATTTTGCTGTAAACATTTGGTAGTTTGAAAAGGGCTCAATTCTTAAATGCAAGAGTAAAGAATATTATTTTAACTGCGTTCTGTTACCAGTTATAAATTAAGCTTGGTCTTTATATAGACCAGATTTTTTCCTGCTTTGATTTACGCTTCGTTATGATACATTTTACTTATCTAATAAGATATCGGCTCTCTTGTTCAATTGAATCAAAGATGTTAAAATCATGTTTTTTTCGATAAGCATGAGTATGCTTCATAGGTCCGTTAAAACAGTTCACGTAAGAAAGGAATGAACATAGTTTTCATATTGTTACGTAAAATTGCCTACACCGTGTTTCAACTTAAAATGTTTTTCTGTTTGTTTTCAGCCCTCGTTAGTTTTAGATTTAAAATAATCTCCGCTTTGTGTGCATTTTATTCTACAGAAGATGAGTTTGACGAATCATTGGTTTCTTTTCTGACTGACCGTCTTGTGAGATTAGAAAAATACATGATACAGAGCAGCAAGGAGCTTGTGTTTCTGTACAATTCTTTGGGTGCACTCGAGATGAAATTGGAAGAACAAGTAAGCTCCTTAAAACATCTACTATTACGTTTGTAGTGTTGCTGAAGCAGTTTGGCTATATTTGTTAAAAAGTGTAAAACCTAATGTAATGGTGGGTGCTTCACTGATTTGTATTTGCCGCGAAACGTGATGTGAACCTGAATAGGATCTCTGAAATTTGTCTTTAAAAAAACAAATAATTTTTTCCAATAAATATTTTAGATCTGCCGAAGTGCCCCTGAGAAAACAAAGAAGGGTACTCTATTGTTCAACGGCAGAGATCTATTGGCTTACAAAGGAAATGTCTGCAACTATCGATCAGTTGGGAGATTTTTGGCTCGTAATATTCTAACTCGATACGAAAGAGAGAAAGGATGCTGGTTCCCATCTAAAACGCAGCCAGCAGAGGCTGGCCGTGAGAGGGTTCACTATGCCGCTGAACAAGTGTTTCAAGGTTCGTGTAGTAAGTCTCTTGTTGAGCCAGTCTTGGAGCGCAACGGAGGTACGCTTATGGCTCATCTTTTAACAACTTAAAATGTGCGGAAACGGTTTTTTTCTGTTTTGAAATGTTTGCAGCCACTGCATTTTACTTTAAGAAAAACACGCTTCGCTGTCTTCGCTTCAATTGGTTTCTTGAAATTGAGCTAAACATATGAACTCGTTCTTCGGCCATAAGTATTTGCTAGCCTGTTTGTTTCTATTGATTATGCATTGAAAAAAAATGCTGCTCAATTAAAACTGCGGTCTGCTTTTAGAAGCTGTAACCAAGCAGTGTGGAACAAGCCGATATGCATTCAGAAGAGCAAAAGATGGAGCAAACCACCTTGGACTCTATGAGCGCGCCTGCTCAAGTCACGATTAAGAACTGTCAAGAACTGTCAATTCGACTTTTAATTGCTCAAAAGTTTTCAAACGTCTAAGCAATCGCTGAGTTGTATATTGTTTAGCACCACTAAGAAGATGAACCATTGCTGTGCTGCCTAATTTTTTTCAATCTTTGCCTTTTTTCAGAGGTTCAATGTATCAAGCGCAGGAGAAGTTTTTCAAAAACAAAACTGTGAAGTGGCAAACTCTAGCTAAAGTTGATCGTGAGCTTGTAAGCCACTTCATCAATACTAACGAAATCGAGGCGCATAAACTGGAGTGTGAACTGGTTGATATTGAGTATCGATATGAGAAGGATCTCCGCGCCTTCTTGTTTGGTGAGTATCAAACTTCTTTGGAGACGGTTTGTTTCAAACCGGTTGTGTACCTGTCGAGCAATCAATTTGACAGTCTCGGCGTTTTTGCTAGGCAAACTATTTCAGCTGGTACATGTATAGCAGGACTTGTTGGGTTTTTAAGCGAGTTTGATACAGATGTGATCGAAAATTTCAATGACTTTTCGCTCATTCAAAGTGACCGGTTAAAAGTTCTTTGGCTAATGTTAGGGCCCATATCGTTTGTTAACTCATCATGTGTGCCAAATGTAAAGTACGTTCGCCTTGATAAAATAATGACTTGTGTTGTTTTAAAAGACATTCAAGAAGGTGAGGAAATTTTGGTTCTGTATGGCCGACACAATTTTGGTGATTACAATAGCGAGTGTGGCTGTCCTCATAGCACTAAGCATGGCAATCCTTTTCCTGAAACTCCTCTACCAAGTACGAGGAAACGAAAAACTTCTGCTGCGGCAGAAAATTTTCCCGATCCTCAACCAGAAATACTAAGGCATGTAAATCTTACACCGAATGAAGTGGCGTCTCGCTATGGAAGGCGTGGTCTGGTCACTGATTTTGATGAACTGGAAAATACAAACAGTTCCTTTTCAGAACTTAATTACAGTGAACTTTACAGTTTTGCGGAAACTATTGACGATGAGGTATTTTCACCTGTAGAAGGTGACAATCCATGCAATGAAGCTTTTGTTCAACATGAAAGTCTGATTGATGAAATTTTGAACTCTAGCGGAGGATTTGTGAATATAGAACCGCCATTGATTGCATCAACTCCCATGCATTTGGTCAATTTTGAAAATGATTTTGAAATTGTGCAGCCTAACTATGAAATTGAGCCCAAAGATGCTAACATATATTTAGAGTCAGTTGAGTTATTTGCCGGTTCGGATTTATCGTACGAATGTTTCCATGCGAACTTTGATGCGATCGCCCGCAAACACAAATTTTCAGAAGCGGCAAAAAAAGAAGTTTTAAGATTAATTGGTTTTGCTCTTCCGTCACCCAATAACCTTTTTGCTAGGAAACCAATACTGTATCTTCCCAATATTATCAAAACTGAGTTTGAGGACAAAAAAATTTTTAGCATTGATCTAATTGGTCAGTTTGAAAAAATTTTTGAAAGAACCTCTGAGTACATTCTAGAGTCGTGGGAATGTAGTTGCCCTTGGGCTAGTGCATTAGATTGCTTCATAAATGGTGAGGTGCAGCTTGTTCTGAATTTCGATGGAGCGTCCATTTTTTCAACTAGAACCATAGCTATCTGGCCTATGTGGGTTCAGATATACAACCTGCCGCCCATTTTACGCGGAGCGTTCGAAAACATGTCTCTCATGACATTGTGGTATGGTCTCTCAAAACCTGACATGAGGAATCTTTTAAGGAAAATAACCATCGATCTCGAGTTTTTAACAGCAAAATATTACTCATTTGAAAAATTAGGACGGGTAGTTTTCAAATTGCGTTGTCTCATCTGTGATATGCCTGCTAAGGCATTGTCATTGGCCATGAATCAGTTTAATGGATGTTTCAGCTGCCCTGTTTGCCTCATAAGAGGAATAAGGAACACTAACCGAATGTTATTTCCTGTTAAGGCTTCATTAAAATCTCGTTCAGCAATATCGTTTTTAAACTGTGGCAAGCTTGCTGATAATTTTAAAGAGGTTGTCCTAGGTGTAAAATCAAGCACCCCTCTGAACACTGTGTTTTGCTTTCCTTGAGACGCCCCCTTTGATCCTATGCATCAAGTGTTTTTGGGGACTGCAAAAACTTTGTCTAAAATGCTTTTTGACGCTGTGAAAAAAGTAGAAACATCTGTTTTGAAAGAGCGGATGTTTGAATGTAACATTCCCAACGAAATAAAACATCGAGTCAGATCCCCAGACGAGGTCAAATATTGGAAAGCAGCGGATTTTAAATTATTTTTTTTCCATATTGCACCTATCTGTGTTACCGAAAATATAATCCAGCCGCGATTCATTAAATGTTTTGAGAAATTCATGCAGCTCTCTTTGGCCATCAGGCTTCTTTCAAATGTTTCAGTAAAGGAAGATGATCTTATGGAAGCGGAAAAATTGATTAATAGTTTTTTTGAAGAGTTTGTTGACACTTTTGGTTTGTCGTCACAGTCATTCAATTTTCATTCGATGAGACACTTGGTAGAACAAGTTCGCCGAATTGGGCCTCTCTGGTTGTTTTCCACGTTTGCATTCGAATCGGCCCATAATCAGTTGTTATCAGCTGTCAGTGGCACAATTAGGAATCCGGACAAAATGCTCGAAAAATTTCTTCAACATCAGTTTTCACATGTAAGCCTTAAAAGCCATAATATTCTTATTCGGTCTCTCAGAACAACAGTGCCAAAGGAAAATTTTGTGTTGTTTACCAAAGTAACCGAATGTTGCCTTACTAAGTTTCCTTTTCTCGACAAATCGTTGTATCAATCCCGATATAGCGATGGAATTGGTAATATTTTTGCTTCTTTATCCTACGTCAAATTATCGAATAACTTGGCGCAATGCATTGCAAAGCTCTCGTGTGGAAGTTTTGTTAAAATTGAAAGTTTTTATCAGTCAACTAAAATGTACGCAATTGTCAGATTTTACCTCACAATTGAAAAGGTGCGCATCACGAAATTGAACTCCCCTTTCTTTTACCGGCTCTCTGATTTAGGCGAACTTCTGGCTATAGATGCCTCTGAATTAAAACGTAAATGTGTTGTCCGAGATGTTGGTCAACATCTGGTTATCAGTGTAATGGAGGAAGGTTATGAACATAATTGACCATTTCGAATAGCTGCAACTGTGGTACAGCTAGAATCATAGATTCAGGTTTTTGAAATATCTTCTGTAATATTAAATAAAAAATTTATGTTTTTATCTACTAAAAAATCTCGAGGTTCTGCGGTCCCCTTTTGTTTAGGAAGTCGATTTCTACAAAAAAGGTGTAACAGCAGGAATCTAGTATGGAATTACTTGACTGCACACTCTTGTTCAACTACTCTACACGAAACAAGCTCTACTCTACAACTATACGAAAGTGTACAACCAGTCTCGGTTGCGGAAATCAAAAATGCACTAATTGTTCTTAAGAAGAAACACAAACTATTTAAAACTCTTGATCTCTTTCTTAAGGTTTTTTACGAAGTGCTTGTTTCAAATAATTCTTGTTCGCCAAAACTGCTTGCTGCAACTGTGGTACAGCAAGCTACTATGTCTAATTGTGATCTGTTTATTTAATTTTGTATTCTCTAAAAACATCTGTTAACTTACCTTTCATCAGTCACAAATAGTGAATCTGTTATTTAAAATGTTTGTGAATTTATTAAACGGAAAAAGCTAATTAATTTTGACTGTACGCTTTCTGATTAATACTTTGATTACAAAGGCTACGCTCTCACTCTTTTAAATCAAAATTTGTCTGGCAACAAAGTTTTGCCCGATTAACTTTATATCTAAATATGTTGAAAATTTTATAATTTGATTTGGCTTTGGCAGGATGTAGCATTAATTTTTGCCTGTATTGCTACTTCAATTTCATTCTTTAGTTTGCTCTTGAATGAATTTTCACTTAACACTCTGGAGCCCAACATTGTTGAGCCTGTTTTCCAACGTGAAAATATCATTTCCGTTTGGTAGAACAGGGTTTTTTCTTGTAGAACACTGCTTTCTTCTTGTAAACGTTGTTGTTTGTTCAAACCTTTGCTGATCGAAATACCAAATAAATAAAAGCAATACGAAATCTTCGTTTTTTGATTTAATATTTGAGAACGTAGCCTTTCAAGTTGAACATTACAACCTTTCTTACACTGATTGCTACCAATGTATCTGTGCCTTAAATTTCAAAATGAACGTGACAGAATCATAATTCAAGTTTTAGTTCTCAGTTTTTACATCTTGTGAGTTCCTTGAGCAAATTAGGTTTTCAAAATATTTGCCAAAGACAATCCTTCAAAATCTTCTCAGTCGTTTTAGCGACTCATGTATCTTCATAGGTTCTTAGCAATGTACAGAAAAACTTGGAGATGCTTACAAGATCTGTTATACCTAACGAGATCAAATTTTTCTGTATTAGATTCTATTCATCAGCTCTTCCAAAAGCCTTAATCTTAAAAGAATGTTTTGTGTCTTATAAGATTCTTATAAGATCTCGCAAGATAAGTTTAATCTTATAGGAATAGTGTGTGCCTTATTGGAATCTATTATGATCATACAAGATCTGCTTTAATCTTAGCAGAATAATCTGTGTCTTATAAGATTTGTGTAAGATCTTACAAGATATGATTTTATCTTATAAGAATATTGTGTCTCTTATAAGATTCTATTATGATCATACAAGATCTGCTTCAATCTTAGCAGAATAATGTGTGTCTTATAAGATTCTTGTAAGGACTTACAAGATTTGTTTTAATCTTGTAAGAATAATGTGTGTCTTATAAGAGTCTTTTAAGGACTTACAAGATATGTTTTAATCTTGTAAGAATAATATGAGTCTTATAAGATCCTTATAAGATCTTTCCAGTTGTTGCTACTCTTAGGAACTCTTATAAGATTAAAACATATCTTATAAGAATCTTATAAGATCTTACGAATTTTCACAACTCTTATAAGATCTTATAAGTTCTGAGTAAATCTTGTAAGTCTCTTATACAATCTTACAAGATTAATGCATTAACTTGTAAGGGCAGATAAGAATCTTATAAGATCTTATAAGATTTGCAATGGTCAATGACTAGGGTAGTTATTGAAAGATTCCCCCTATTTTTTATTTCAAAAGCAGTAACGTATGATTAAACATTCGGAATGTCTGCATGAGTAAACTAATGCCTAACAAAACTCTCACCAGTGTTCAGTTGTCAGTGAACAGAAAACTTGCGGCTCTCGATTTTCTTGAACTTTTTTTGAACTGTGTCTGTCTCAAAACCTTTGAAGTTTAAAGTTTTCAAGTTTAATATTTGAAATCAAATGTTTTTTTTACAGATTTCAGATAACTTTTGCAAACAAACAAGGAATTGTTTTTCTGCCATTAAACACTTCGCAGCCGCCTTTCACCTAAAACACTCCTTGGCTAAGTTTGCAACAGAAACAAGCAATTTGGATATCTTTTTCGTAGTAAATTTACATTACGCTTGTGATGCTAAGGTAACAATTACAAATTAACGAAATTTATCAAATCTAATTCTTAATAAATTCTTCTCACTAAGGAAGTTGTTGATGATTTGGCTGTAAAATTTCGACTTTCATCTTGTTTTCTTCTGCTTACCTCTTAATCTGTTCAAAAATTGATATTGATATGGCTTTTACTGACCACCAGCATTAATCCACTGTTTTTCATTAACTCTCAAACTTCTGCTACTGAGATTTGTTCGTATCTGTATGTGTTGCTACAAAATACTTTCAGACAACTGAGTTCCTCTTCTCGCAGCACATGGCTTCATGGAGATTGATTAATTCAACTGAAAACTTACAAACGTCTTTTGTATTTATATATCTTATTGAAAAGTTTTTGCTCGACAAGATGATGCATAATTATATCTCAGGAAGAAAAGGCAATTGTGTTGACAACATGATGTTAGAACAAATAATTGGGAGCTATAAGAGTAGCAATTAAAGCAGCTTTTTTAACAGGTCATTGACTCCAATTAGTTCGTCCCAAAGAACAAAAAAAATTAAGCTAGTCAAACTATTTTAAGCCATTTTTGAAATTACTTTTAGTGGGCAAATGATTTTTGTTATTATCAGAACTAATTAAAATATTACATTTAGACCCAGAAGTCTAATCGAATATTTACTTTATACTCACAGAAAACCTTCATACAAGGAATTATATTGATCGTTTCAATTTTTCGAAAATATTCTGCCATCCAGAACAGTTAGAGAACCTAGACAAAATGAACGAGCTATCAGATGAGCCAAATGGACGGTGTACGTAAGACGGCAGAGCTTACAATGCTATTGTAACTGTTTCGAAAATTGTCAATCCAAAAAAGGTGATATTAACCCAAAGGGTTCATTTCTTCGACTATCCAAATTTATACAACGGGCTTAAAGTGCTCTTTGGCAGACCTGATTCCATAAGAACTACAATTCAGACCAGATTTATACTTCTTGAGCCAACAAAAACAGTTGCTTGGGGATTACAGTCAGGGCGAGCATACCGCATACAATTATCGAACTCGTCAACGACAACAAATAAGTATTACGCACGGTAACATAGAAGGGGCCAGAAGAGTTCATCGGTTATTGGAGGGGTCTGGTATTAAAGCTTGGAGGCTGGCCATGATAGAGGCTGGCCATGATAGTTTGACTGGAGACAGTGCCATTTTTAACTCAGGGCCATTTTTCAAAAAGTGAAGAGAAGATGTTAGCTAAAAGAATGTGCATCGTTCCTGTATCTCAGACCTCAAGTAATCAGTACATTGACAGTGATGTTCAAAGCCACCGTTTTTTAAGAAAATGTTAACAAAGTTCATGATGAAATCATTTCTTTGCTCTATACGCATAGTGCTGCTATAAGCGTTGAGAACAGAATGGTGATGCTCCACGAAGATACGTTCTCGACGTCAGAGATCCATTCATTCGGTGTCAAAACAGTTCTCCAAAATTGATACCTGATATGATGCTCGGCTTCGTCATTTGGGATCTGCTATGCTGCAGAATAGTTTTTTTGGAGATGGTAGGAGACGGAGCATATAAGCGTTGAAAAGAAGTAGAACGAAAAATTCCAGATGACATTAATAAACTTCCTTGTTCATCAGTATGCTCAGTTGCAAATGCCGCTAAAGATGAAAAACAGTTATCATCATGGTCGTTGGATAAAAAGTCGAGCTTTATGTTTTCGACGGCGTCCGTCTTTGGCTCAAATGTGAATTGCTTAGTTCTCAGGAAGTAATCAGAACACTCACGGCAAATAAGCTCCAGAACTTCAGCGGACATACTACACGCGCAAATGAGTGCTGGTTTCTCATAAGTAGTGACATTGTTCCACTGGTCAACGCTGGCGTGCTCCTGGATTTTAAGTTAGCTGTGTCCAATGAAGATAGGGTATTTACAAATAAAGTTTATCCGCTGCTGTACGATGGTACTACCTGCCAACGCAAGCAATTTTTCACAATATCGAAAAAATTTTGTCGGTTTGCCTTTTCAAGCCAAAACTGAGGCAAATGGCGAGCATTTCAAACTACGAAAGCGTCATCACCTCAATATAAGCTATTTGCCTAGAACGAATGCAAGCTTTGTTTTACCCACACTAGAGTGGGAAGTTAACGGAGCCTTAAAAAACCGATTGCACTAAATAGGTCTTGAGTGATACCACTAAAATTGTGGAGTTCAAAATGCTGGAACAGTCCAGAGAAGAAGATTTTGAATATTGTGATTGTGGCAAGCTTTGGAAGTTCAACGCACCACTCAAAGACCGTGTCATTGGCGTCTTTGGTAACTCTACATCCAAATGTTTTCCCTCAAAAAGGCCAAATTTTGCTTAAGTTCGAAACATTGCAAAAGGGTTGAAGTACCTAGACAAAAGACTTAGTACCATTGGTTATTTAAAATTTCCTATGATGGTTCTGTTTGTACCCCCTGCTCACAAGATGAAAGTTTTTGTTTTGATTCAACTTAGGTCCAAATGTACGAGAGGATTCATCTCATTAGGTTGAGAAAACCCATCAGTTGGACCAGCCAGACCTAATACACTGCACACGAACTTTGTCAGCTTGAAAAACGTAAAAGGAAAATTTGCATCCAATTTTATTTCACCTATAGAAACGTTCTAAGAGTCCTCAACTGAGTCGATGAAATTGTCCATATGAAAGTTTTCAATGACTGCTTTGTTGAATATTTGCACGAAAATAGTGGCCGTATATTGATGGACCACAACATTAAGTTTGATGTCCTCACACCCGACAAAGCAATTGAACCCGGACCTGGAAAAACGATCGCCGAGGTCATCCCACTTGGAAAAAGGATGTTGTTGGAATACTACTCAAGCAATGATTCCGTCCGGTGAGTAAAAATTGATTAAGAGATGAGCCTTGGAATTAAGCTACCCCATTAAGTGCCTACGTACCTTGCCGGGTTTGTTCGGGTTCCCAACCAGAGGATAAGTTATGCATCACTTGCTTTCCTTTTGGCTTTCCAAGTTAGATCTAGATTGAATTTATTTCAATGGCTGCTCTATAGTGAGCAGCTATTCAAATTGATTCATTTGAGCAAGGTCTGAATTTTTTTATTGGGTCAGTTTTTGATGTGTCCACTTCCTTAAGTGCGCCAAACGGCTTCATATTGTACTAAAATTTTACACTACGGCAAATCCAAGATTTTATTCATTATAGTTTTGAATCAAGTCAAGTACAAAACTCAAGATGCCGGATAAAGACCGCTTAAGGCCGCAATTGGCTAAGCATTGAACCTATGCCCACCCAACCTATTGGCAAGCAAGCAGGGAAGAATGAGCCACTCTAGTCTGCATCGTGTTACCGGGTGGATGGCGTTGTAAAAATCTAGTCCAAACATCATCTCGATGCATTCATAGCAAAACATTTTAGAGCCTAATACTATTATTCGCGGGTATGTTTCAGGAAGAGCTTTCATATTAGTGACGTCTCAGAGATCAAACACTTGACAAGCAAAGTTCTATTCCAGTAGAGTATCACTCTCCCACGTTTTTTTTCTCATTAAAACCTTAATATTAACACATCGCACAATGGTATTAGCTCAAACAACTTCATCTACAGCTACGTGTGACCAAACAAAAATTGTTGACGAAAACTTGATAGTGGCAATGTGATTTGTGTACATTTTTATATTAAATATACGTCAAAAACAAAAACCAGAATTTAAATTAGAAATTCCCCTTATTCACTGAGAAGGAGGCACTCTGTCCTACCATTCATTTGACTATATAGTCACATTATATCTTCTATAACGTGTTTGATAATTTAAAAATTTTCTTTTGAAAATGATCGAAGGGATTTCAATTGGTACAACAAGGATTGAGAAATCTGCAACCTAATGGTCTGGCTCAGTAACAGTCACCAGGAAAAAATCAGATAATGTCTTCTCAAATCTCAGCTACTTCTAGAGTAACGTGAGTAGGAGGTTTTAATTCCTCCGGAGGAATCCCTGTTGCGTAAATGTACAAACTCAAGGGCAATTTGTAGCTCTTTGTATCTCATTATCAAACTTTTTTTAATCAAACTAGAGCTTACCATATCTGCTGTCATCTAACTTCGCACGAGTTGTTATAGTAGTCTGTTGTCTCTGGAGTTACTGTTCTGAGTAGTTTTCATTGTAATGTCCAAAATTAAATTATCATTGACAAAAAGGTCTTTTGCGCATTGTTTGCTTTGCTTACTCTACATATCTTACGATCTTCCATCGAGCAGCCAGACAATCTTCTATTGAGGTGATATTCATATTTCTTTGGTTCGTGAAATTATGAAATTGTTATTGTCCACTCTTTTCTTCATAGGTCTGATCGCTTATGTACCAATGGTTGCTTATACCCAAATCAAAATTTCTACATCAATTTTTTTAGTCAGTTCTTTGGCACTACTACTTAAAAGCTTATTAACAAAAACAAAGCATTTTCCTGTACAATTTTACCATTTTTATAGGATCCTTCAAAATTTGTTCAAACCCACCAGAAAAATTCACGATTCTAGTTTGTTGTCATTCCGCATTTTGTCCGAGAAACTACTACAATTATTTGCAAAACGTTAACAGACTTACATTGTGTTGCTTAATGATGTAGAACAAAAAATGAACTCTTCTTCTTTCATATTTTTATGAACAACAAAAAAATTAGGTTGATGTTTTTTCGATAGAATCTGATCTAAATCCATTTCTTCCCCTTTTAACCGCCGTGTCTCCAAAACTTTCAATTCAAGTACTTATGATTTTACTGCTATTTGGCGACCGGCTTTGGTTCTTACTTTTATTTGTACAACACATCTGAGCAAGGAGCCCTGCTTAATGAATTTCTTGTTTTGTATTTGGTTAAGAAAACAACTTTTTTGCAGTATTTTTTTTTATCCTTTACAATTAAAAAAATTTCCTGTTTTTTTAAATTGATGTTACAATTTTTTTGTTTGGCCTCCGTTGTGAAGAATAAATTTTTTGTATCTCCACTGTTTTAATTTGGTTCTCAATTATATTCCGTTATAATCTCCTACTCTGTTTAGACAATTTTGAGGAAGTCAGTATCGAACTTCTTATATCTAGCCCTACTATATCTACAGACGTTTTTTAAGAGCGTCCCAGTTCTTCATAGGTATCTTCTTGGTGCAACTACTTTTGACCCAATGTAAGCTGTTGACGAAACCTTGCAGGTGGCAATGCGAGTTGTGTACGTTCTTATATCAAAAAAACGTAAAAAAAATAGAATTAAAATTAATTATTTTTTTCATTCACTGAGACGGAGGCGCTCCGTCCTAACATTCATTCTACTCTATGGTCACTTTATGTCTATTATCAAGTGTTCAATAATGTGAAAGCTTTTCAATTGAAGTCGATTGTAGTGGTTTGGATTGGGACAACAAGGATTGAGAAATTTGCAAACTAATTGTTTGTCTCAGTAACAGTCACCAAGAAAAGATCAGTTCATGTCTTCTCAAATCTCAGCTACCTTCAGCTTACTCTGAAGTGGTATGTAAATCCCTCCGGAGGAACCCGTGTTGCGCAAATTTGTAAACTCAAGTGCAATTTGTTGCTGTTTGTATCTCATTATCAAACCATTTTCGAGAATATTTCTGATTGAAAGCAACGCTGTGTTCTGGTTTCCAAAAAAGAAGATTTTTGCGCAGCAAACGAGGTTTGTTTATGTGCACCAAACCTGAAACATTTTGAAGGGTTCAGTAACTCTGTCATTTTTTAAACAAAATTAGTTTTAAGCCGTCCAATATGGGATATTGCTTCTTCAAACACTAACTGGTTTTGCCAAAAAAAATTGGCAAGGTGCAACCTATAAGCTACATTTCGAGACCGGCTTTTTACTATTTGGAACCCATAGTTTTGCCTTGTTTACTAGCCAATTTAATGACAATGAATTGCAATGGCAATCAATTTTTGTCAATACAGTTTTTTGTATGATGCAGCGTTCTTTAGCTTTGCGCACTCATCTTCTCTCTTTTAGGGACAACTTTTTCCTGAACTCAGCGTTTTTTGGGATCGGCGTCACTCATACACTTTGCTCTTTTTTATTGTGGACAATTCTTCTCTCCCAAGGCATTTTCTGACACCATTTTGTTCTTTCTGTGCAAGTTTTGACAGTAATTTTTATAACGTGTTTGATAACTTAGGAGTTTTCTTTTGAAGTTGATTGAAGGGATTTCAATTGGTACAACAAGGATTGAGTAATCTGCAACCTAATGGTCTGGCTCAGTAACAGTCACCAGGAAAAAATTATATAATGTCTTCTCAAATCTCAGCTACTTTTAGAGTAACGTGAGTTGGAGGTGTCAATTCCTCCGGAGGAATCCCTGTTGCGTAAAAGTACAAACACAAGGGCAATTTTTAGCTCTTTGTATCTCATTATCAAACTTTTTTAATCAAACTAGAGCTTACCATATCTGCTGTCATCTATATTCGCACGATTTGTTATAGTAGTCTGTTGCCTCTTGAGTTACTGTTCTGAGTAGCTTTCATTGCAATGTCCAAAATTAAATTATCTTTGAAAATAAGGTCTTTTGCGCAATGTTTGCTTTGCTTACTCTACAAATCTTACGATCTTCCATCGAGCAGCCAGACAATCTTCTATTGAGGTGATATTCATATTTCTTTGGTTCGTGAAATTATGAAATTGTTATTGTCCACTCTTTTCTTCATAGGTCTGATCGCTTATGTACCAATGGTTGCTTATACCCAAATCAAAATTTCTACATCTGTTTTTTAGTCTGTCCTTTGGCACTACTACTTAAAAATTTATTAACAAAAACAAAACATTTTCCTGTACAATTTTACTTTTTTTATAGGATCTTTCAAAATAGAGTCTGGAAAATTTGTTTAAACCCACCAGAAAAATTCACGATTCTAGTTTGTTGTCATTCCACATTTTGTCCGGGAAACTACTATAATTAGTTGCAAAACGAAAACAGACTTATATTGTGTTGCTTAATGATGTAGAACAAAAAATGAACTCTTCCCCTTTCATGTTTTTATGAACAACAAAAAAATTAGGTTGATGTTTTTTCGATAGAATCTGATCTAAATCCATTTCTTCCCCTTTTAACCGCCGTGTCTCCAAAACTTTTATTTCAAGTACTTATGATTTTACTGCTATTTGGAGACCGGCTTTGGTTCTTACTTTTATTTGTACAACACATCTGAGCAAGGAGCCCTGCTTCATGGATTTCTTGTTTTGTATTTGGTTAAAAAAACAACTTTTTTGCAGTATTTTTTTTAATCCTTTACACTTAAAAAAATTTCCCGTTTTTTAAAATTGATGTTACAATTTTTTTGTTTGGCCTCCGTTGTGTAGAATAAATTTTTTGTGTCTCCACTGTTTTAATTTGGTTCTCCATTATATTCCGTTATAATCTCCTACTCTGTTTAGACAATTTTGAGGAAGTCAGTATCGAACTTCTTATATCTAGCCCTGCTATATCTACAGACGTTTATTAAGAGCGCCCCAGTTTTTCATAGGTATCTTCTTGGTGCAACTACTTTTGACCCAATGTAAGCTGTTGACGAAACCTTGTAGGTGGCAATGCGAGTTGTGTACGTTCTTATAACAAATATACGTAAAAAAAAATAAAATTAAAATTGAATATTTCTTTCATTCACTGAGACGGAGGCGCTCCGTCCTAACATTCATTCTGCTCTATGGTCACTCTATGTCTATTATCACGTGTTCAATAATGTTAAAGCTTTTCTATTGAAGTCGATTGTAGGGGTTTGGATTGGGACAACAAGGATTGAGTAATTTGCAAACTAATTGTTTGTCTCAGTAACAGTCACCAAGAAAAGATCAGTTCATGTCTTCTCAAATCTCAGCTACCTTCAGTATAATCTGAGGTGGTTGGTGAATCCCTCCGGAGGAACCCCTGTTGCGCAACTTTATAAACTCAAGGGCAATTTGTATCTCATTATCAAACCATTTTCGAGATTATTTCTGATTGAAAGCAACGCTGTGTTTTGGTTTCCAAAAAAGAAGATTTTTGCGCAGCAAAAGAGGTTTGTTTATGTGCACCAAACCTGAAACATTTTGAAGGGTTCAGTAATTCCGTCATTTTTCAAACAAAATCAGTTTTAAGCCGTCCAATATGGGATATTGCTTCTTCAAACACTAACTGGTTTTGCCAAAAAAAATTGGCAAGGCGCAACCTATAAGCTACATTTCGAGACCGGCTTTTTACTATTTGGAACCCATAGTTTTGCCTTGTTTACTAGCCAATTTAATGACAATGAATTGCAATGGCAATCAATTTTTTCAATACAGTTTTCTGTATGATGCAGCGTTCTTTAGCTTTGCGCACTCATCTTCTCTCTTTTAGGGACAGCTTTTTCCTGAGCTCAGCGTTTTTTTGGGATCGGCGTCACTCATACACTTTGCTCTTTTTTATTGTGGACAATTCTTCTCTCCAGAGGCACTTTCTGACACCATTTTGTTCTTTCTGTGCAAGCTTTGACAGTAACTTGACTTCTAATTAGAGGGCCGAGCTTGACTACGCCTACTAGCCTGTTAAACTTCTGACTAGTATTAAGAGTGGCCCAAAATTGAATTGGACTCGTCGCTGGTCATGACTTCATTAACATAAAGAATTTCCGCAATTGTAGCCTTAATTTTGTTCCAAAGTTTGAAATTCAAAAATGGGAGGCAAAAATTGGAATTCATAGAATAATCCACTGACTGTCTTCCTTGCCTTTAGATGGTTCCTTTCTGTTTGGTTCACCAAACATTATTACCTTTGTTTTCAGTATTTAGGTTCCCGGTGTTTTTAGCGTATGAAAATTAGTTCTTCTGAAGAAAAAACTCTAATCTATCTATTGGAAACTCAATATTTTTTGGTATGTTTTCTCTACAATAACTGCAAAAATTCAATGATACTTCCCATTGCATAAAACTTCAGGCAGCATTTGACCTAAATAAACCGAAATGAAAGCCCAGGTTAAGAGTTTTTCCTAAATGTAATCAGAAAAATGAGAAAACAACCGTCAAAAAATTCACTTTCTAGTGGATGAAGCTCAGAAAATTATCGGTTTAATGTGAATACTTTTCAATTTTTTTCTATCTAACCTCAACATATGACAACATTGTTTATTGATACTTTTGGATAAAACCTTTGTGAAATTTTTATCCTTCAAAAAAAATTTTTAGGGGCTTTCAGCGTTTTTATACAAAAGTTACAGTTTTTTGAAAACGTGTCTAACAAATTTTCCTCTCTTTATATACGCACTGTCTGCAACGTCATCACATTTCTTTCATAACGATCACCAGCTCGGCTCAAACTTGACCACAGTCTCGAAAAGAAGAGCCTCGTCTTCCTCAATCTGCCAATTGTCCCAACATTAAATGTTTAGCTACTTTTAATTATCTTTCAGTACCATCTAACAATAAGTGTATATAAAAAAATTTCTTCACCACCCCCCAAAAATATTTTTTCAACACAATCAGCACGTGTTTTGCAAATCCATTAAAATTTTTCGTCACACAACCTAACTGCATTTGGCATTTATCAGACAAAATTGTGCCATTAATCTTGCTTAACTTCAAATTTTTCCTACACAGTTCAAGCACTTGTATTAAAAACTTCACTTATTTTTAATTTTTACTTAAACTATTTCTTCACTTTTTACCGTTTATTTTTCGTAGTTTTAACTCTCATATCACATAGAAAAAACACTTCTCAAAATTTGTCACATTTGTCACGATTTCCATAATTGTTTTGAACAGTTTCAGCAATTAGCAACAAATAACAAATATGTTTTTTACAATTTCTTTACACAATTTATTCAATTTGCAGCACTTATCTACATGCTACAACATTTTTGTGCCATGTTTTTGATTTTCTGGAACTAAATAAAGCTTAAGGTAATGATTTGCTTTCTGTTTCTGAAGTTGCAAATTTATGTAAAAAATTTGTGTCAAAGGTTTTGAAATTTTTGATTTATGTGCAAAAAAATGTACGAAATGCGCTTAAGATGAAAAATTTCAACATAATTGCATTTTGCAGCAGTTATCTACATGTTACAATATTTTTGTGTCATGTTTTTAATTTTCTGGAACGAAATAGTGCTTAAGGTAATGATTTTTTCTCTGTTTCTGAAGTTGCAAGTTTATGTAAAGAATGAGTCAAAGGTTTTGAAAATTTTGAAATGTGTGCAAAAAGATGTAAGAAAAGCGCTTAAGATAAAGAATTTTAATATACTGAGCTATGTAAGGAATAATATGGAAAACGGTCGCTTTTTTTCAAAAAAAAATGCAGGAATTATTTAAAGAATGAACTGAATACTTAGAAATTCTGACGTCTTTTTCTCTCTCTCTCTCTCTCTCTCTCTTTCTCTTTCTCTCGCTCGCTCTATCTCTATCTCTGTCTTTCTGTCTCTTTCTTTCTTTCCTTTTTTCTTTCTTTCTTTCTTTCTCCCTCCCTCCCTCGCTACCTCCCTGAAAAGAGAATAAACTGAAAACTTAGAACGTCTTTTTGTCTCTCCCCTGCTCTCTCTCTCTCTCTCTCTCTCTCTCTCTCTCTCTCTCTCTTCTCTCTCTAACTCTTTCTTTCTTTCTTTCTTTCTTTCTTTCTTTCTTTCTTTCTTTCTTTCTTTCTTTCTTTCTTTCTTTCTTTCTTTCTTTCTTTCTTTCTTTCTTTCTTTCTTTCTTTCTTTCTTTCTTTCTTTCTTTCTTTCTTTCTTTCTTTCTTTCTTTCTTTCTTTCTTTCTTTCTTTCTTTCTTTCTTTCTTTCTTTCTTTCTTTCTTTCTTTCTTTCTTTCTTTCTTTCTTTCTTTCTTTCTTTCTTACTTTCTTTTTGTCTCTCTCTATCTCTCTCTCTCTCTCTCTCTCTCTCTCTCTCTCTCTCTCTCTCTCTCTCTGCTCTGCTCTGCTCTAAAAAATTGCAGGAAATGGGTTGTTATTATATAGGAAATGTGCTGACAGTTTCAAATGTTCACCCTATGTGAAGAATGCGGTGTAAAATTTGAAATAGGTAAAGAATTTTAAAGTAAAAAAATACAAGAAGTTAAGAAGTGTGCTAAAATCAGGCAAAGATTACGGTGAAGGCGTTGAACCTCCTACTTTTCTGAGGTGCTGGAGTTACGTAAGGAATGTGAAAATATGAAGTGTTGAAATCAATCAAGAAATGAGAAAAAGTACTGAATCTTTGCAAGAAATGTGGTAAAATTTTGCAAGGAATGTGCTGAAAGCGCTGAAAAGGTAATTGTGTTAGAGGTAGAATTGTTTAAGAGAGTTGCTGGAAATTTTGCTGAATCTTTGCAAGTGCTGAAAATGTTTTTTATTCAGCACTTAAAACTAAACTGTCAGCACATTAAGAGCATTCAACGGATTTCCTATGAACTCTCCGCTTGCACCCACTGGTACCTCGAACCGGGAATCAGAAAACAAACTACTCATGCTCTGCATGACTTATCGACTTACACGATTTTCGATTAATGACCAGCATCTTACAGCATTGTTTTACTGGCAACTTTTGCATAATGATATGAATAACAAGTTCTTTAAACTTGTATTAAGATGGTACGAAAAGTTAATTACAATTGTTTCCAATTTTATGGCCCATTAATGAATAATTGTTGTGCTTTTTTCAGTTTTTTTTGCTCTTTAATACTTTTTTTCATTACCGTGAAACGCGTGCTTTAAAACCGACTTACGCGTGCTGTAAAAACAATAACTTGCATAGTTATATGATGATGTATTGTTCTTGTCAAAATGGTAAAAATTGTTCATAGTTTCTAAAAGCGCTCGAATTTGTATTATAATTGGAATGTTTTTGCTTCTGATGCTATCGAGCTTTTGTCGTTTGTATGTGCGTTCATGTACGCTTGTCTGATGGTCTTTAGTTATCTATTGTTTTCAGAAAAAAATCGTTTTGTTCACAAATATGCGAGTGACCTAATGATTCTTCACAACGGAAAATAATTTGCTTTACTCAGATTTTCAAGTGGTCAAACAAAAAGTCCGGCCTTTTGCATAGCTTTGTGTTATGGTTTTGTCTTTAAAATGTGAAAACATAAAAACTCACACACAATAGAGCAGCAAAAAGCATAAAACGCTTGTTCAACGCATTTTATGACTATTGTCAACTTTTAAAAGCGTACTTTTTGCTAAAATAATATATTTGTTCTATAAATAAGTGTGTATTTATTGTTTTTTGTCTTTTTCTCTCGCTGTTTAAACGCATTCATCAAACAAGTTTGAACAGGTTGTTGAATTGATTTGTCCTTTTTGGCACAACCTCACAAAAGTCTGAAGAGCCGAATCAGCAGAGCCAAACGGATTCCTGAATTGAGATAAAAAAGAACTGCAAATACTTGCAATAGCAATATTGATCGTAATAAAAAGAGCAAAGATATTTTGCCAACTGCAAAAGAATTGATTGATCTATCGGACAACCTCGCTTATAGATCTAGGTTCTTTTTATCTAGAAAGATCCGAAAGGGTTCGTACAGGGATCTGAAAGGGTTCGAAAGCTATGAAGTTACGCTGGAGCGCTTTTAGTCAAAGACGGTTGAAAAAAGAATTGTAGAGAAATTGAACGAAAATGGCATTTGCAGAAAAAAATCCCAGGACAACTACCCAGATCGAAGTGTGCGTCAACAGCCAGAGCAATCTAGACAAAATTTGGCCATAATTAAAGTCATGTAGACGATAATCAGGCATGGTCAAAGTGTAGCTGGTTGCTCGCTTTTCAAACTAAATAAAACAAAACATATTAGCTTTCAATGTTAAATATTATATTTGTTTGTTTTTTCTTTCAAAAAAGACGGTTATCTCGCAAAAATCTTACAATATTGACAATTATCTTGCAAAAGTCTCGCAAGCACTACAGTTGTCTTGTGAGATTCTGGTCAAAGACGGTTATCTTGCGAGATCTTGCAAGATCACCGTTAGTATTGGACTGGGGTTTCCACAATTTAGTTGATTTTACAAACCTATTTGTTGTCATCTCGTTTAAAAACTGTTACCGCAAGGCAATAACTTAACACATGAAGATTTTAAACTATTCAATTTCAATATCACTTCGATATGTAAACTATTTTCTCTAACAGTACTAATTTTTTATTCAAATTATTAACCTAACAGTTTCCGAAAAATTGGCATCATGACTAAGCGATACCATAAATTATCTGTAATATTTGATCTTCACACACTCGTAATTAAATATCGCCTTTATGCTGAAAATATAGTAAATATCTATTGTTTTATAACATATGAGTTACTAGGTGCCCCAACAGTAGAAAACCATCAACAAGACGGTCAGAAGCCAACAAAACGGCAAAAGTGTTGAAGAGTGCAGGAAATAAAGGTAGCAAAGGGTTCTGGAATGCAACAAAGAAATTCACGTTTGAGAACGAGCCAAGACAAGAAACTGCAGACTACCCAAAATTATTCTACAAGGAGTGCATGGCGATCACAGACTATGAGAAAAGCGAGATATTCAAACAATTGCTAAAAAATGCCATGAAAAATAACAGAACAGAATCATCACTAATAGCAGAACACGGATAAAAATTGAAAGTGATGCCAAGTAAATTTAAGAAAAAAAATGGCAGCATCGAACAGCTTGATATTATGTTAACATTAACTGCATTTGATAAAATTTCGAAAAAAATGAAAAAAGCTGCGCGGAGACAGAAAAAATTTGCTACTAACTCCTGAAAAAATTATTCAAGCGTGTTAGAGCTTTTGCTTGCCTGCTCATATTTAGATCAATAAACAACACGCATTTTCCAGCAAAATAGAAATCATCTCAATTTAAAATGATACCAAATTAAGACAAATACCTGTCAAAGGCCAAAAACTAGCGCCCCATTAAACTTATTAACAGGCTAGACAAAATCTCACTTTGAAAAATATTATTATGGAACAGTGCGATGGTCAAAATGTATTCGGCGAGACTCAGAGTGCCTACATAAAACAACGGTGCACCGCAGACAACCTCATCAAACTTACACAGCACGTAAGTGAAGCCCTCCAATGGTCTTAAAAGGTTGGCTTATTATGCTTGGTTGACAAAAAAGCGCTCGATGCTGTGTAGCGTCTATGACTGATTCATAACCAACAATCAATTGGACTAATGATTTATAAGGTGAAAAAGTTTCGGGGGATAGTTTCGGCCTGTCAGCTGGAGTACCTCAAGGGAGCAAAATTGCTCTAATCCACTTTCCTATGCACGTCGATCGGTTATATCAGCTAGAAAACCAGATATCACAGTTTGCAGAAAACTTTGAACTGTACTACAGGTCACTGTCTACAAAAGTAATTGGAAAAGATTTACAATCATCTATGAACAGTCTTACTAATTGGTGGGATTTACTGAAAATAAAAAAAAATCCGAATAAAATTTAATACTTGATAATAATGAAACCTTCAAAGAAAAAGTCACAAAGAAAATTTTAAATAAAAAGCGTACTCAATAAAAAACCCAGTCGTTAATTTGAAATGAACTCTGGTTGCAGCCACTATTTTTTTACTCCAATGCATGAGGGTTGGATGACTCCTTAGCCTTCATTGACGAAAAAACGCGTGTAGATCCGAACATTCCGCATTTGTCAAGGAAAACCAAGATAGTAAAATGTCCAAAAATTCCACAAAGATGCAAACATGCAAATTGTGTGAGTAATACAGGTGAATGTAGCCATTGGATATATCCAATGGGCAATAAAACTGAATTTAAGAACAGTATTAGAGCTGATACCAAAAAACGACAGTGCCCACTCAACACTCACAAAGAAACTCTTGATCATCTTCTTTGTTAACTCTGATGCAATACTTTAGACAGGGGGCTCAATTGATGGATCAAAATAGGGCTCAAGCAAACAAAGAAAAGATCAAGCCTAGTTCAAATCCGGCAACTCAATATCAAATGTCATAATCTTTCAAGCAATAGAAGTGGGCTTAAACCCAGAAGAAAATAAAGATATGAAAAAGATAAAACAGAAAACGAAGCAAAACAAAATTAAAAACCTACGTAGAACGACAGGCTTGAAAGAATAAAATTAACCAACAGTGCAAAACGTAAAGCTAGCAGTCGTGTAAACTCATCGAGTGGCACAGTTGTGAAGAGCGCAAAACAAAATGTACAAAGAACCCCTAACTACGGCTCGACTCCATTTTTAGAAGAAATATATTATTTGCTAGGGGAGTTTCATCCACTTAGGAAATGACGACATCATCTCTAAGTTTTGAAGAAGAGCAAATTGACGGTGTGTTTAACAAGTCGTGAATTAATTAAAACAAAAAAAAACATTTCGTTCGACTGTGGATTGAGTCCCTTTCAGTGGCCTCTCCTTTTTTCTGCTTTCTTTTCCTTTCTGTACTTCTAAAAACAGCAGAGCGCGACGGCGATGCGGATAGTTGTGTGAACAGGAATTTCAAAATCTAAAGCTACTTTTCCTGTTGGTTTCTTACATTTTAACTGTCGGATTTTAATTGGATTCAGACATGTTACTAGTATTTGTCCAGCAGCTCCATTAGTAAAACTGGGGCCAAATGCAATCCATTCTCTGTCCATCTAGTTATGGGTTTTGATCTGCTCAGCCAGCGCTTCGCCTAGTCAATTTTGGGGTCGAACAATTGACAACTATCACAGATATTTTTGCACGTAATTGTTGATCACTAATTGCGCTTTCCATCAGTGCATTTCTTTGTTTTTTCCCTCCTTTAATAGTTTTACTTTTTTACTGAACACTCCACAGATTAAAATTTTTTTTAAAAAAACAAAAATTCTTCCATAATATAAAACAGAGAAGACTTTCAGTTTTGTGCTACGCGTGGTATGCTTGCAATGCTTATATGGTTTAGGTTAGCGTGAAAATTTTAGCTCACAAGATTTTCAACTCATCGCCTCTCCATTTAAATACCATATTTATCTTATTTGAAATAGAAAACAAAGTTTAATTTTAGCTTATTTTGTACTCAAATCGATGTTCAATAGCACAATTGTGAAGACCGTCAAAGGCATCTAGCGGAAAGTTTAACAAATACGGTTCGAAGCCTTTTCCACCCAGATCTTCGTCTTTTTCTTCCTATCTTAACTCGCTCTCCGCAGTTTTATCAACGCGTCTTTTTTGTTTGACCCTGAACAGAAAGTTGCGATGGTTAAATATGCGAACATAAAAGGAACAAACTTTCTGGAAAACAGTTCGAATTACTGCTCAGAGACCTCTCTTTTTCCCTATTGTTGCAGTTGTTAGTATGCGTTTTTCAAGTAACAAAGATCAGCAAATGCAACCTCCTTCCTTCGTGATACTCTAAATTTAAAAAAAAAAGATTTTGAAAAAAGAGAAAAAAACAATCCAATTTGATCACCAAAATAAACCTTGTTCTGTGCTCTGCTCGTTTTTTTTCAGTGTTTTTGAAGTTCAGGTCTGCATATGATTTTTTAAATTACAACTTCTTAATTTTGCAACCTAACTTCCTATTTCGCTTCATAATTTTGCTAATTTCTGAAATTTTATTTTGTTGTTTTTTCAAGAAAGAGAGAAGGATTATTCTTAAAAAATATTTTTTTCCTTCATATTATAATAATTTAGCGGTTTTTTCTTCCTAATTTGATTTCGAAATTGAAGCAGGATCATTTTGTAACATAACCAGATGATTACAACTTGGTGTTAATTGCGTTAAACAAAATTTTTATTGTCCTGGAAAAAGCTGAACATATGAGCATCTTACGTGAAACTCAGCTCAGTCCGTTATCAAAACACCAGAAATGCGCCGATCGGTGGTTCCAAACTGTTCAAATTGTATGGCTGTTTCTCAATTTGGATTTCAGACAATTTGATCATCAAATAACGAAGTTTCGAAACGAAATAATTTCAGCTATACAAGGCAAATTAATGCAGTTAACCAGTGCCTTAGCTAAGAACTGGTAAGTCTTAATCCAAGTCTTGGTCAAGACCTGGCCAGTCCAAATCAAAATCTTGGCAAATACTTGGCAAGTCTAAATCCAAATCGTGGCCAAGAATTGGAAGTCTTATTCCAAGACTGAGAAATTAAAAATCGCCCTAAAACATCAAAAATAGCCGTAAAAACGTCAAGAATTCGGGATATTTTTCAGGTCTATATGGGGCAACACATATTGATTCGCTGAAGGCACTTCGAATAATTTGTCTCTCTGGTAGTGGGGCATCCCAACGGTGATACCACGTTAAACATTTTTGACTGGTGTAATTACCGACATTTCAACAAAATGAAAATTGGGAAAATTTGTCAAATTAGTGCAAAAAAAGCTCCAGAATGGCCGGTAAGCGACTAAAAACGGCGAAAAACACCTGATATACTGTCATATCGGCCCAATCGGGGCTAAATAGATCACTCGGTTTGCTATTTTTTTTTGTTTGACATGAACCTGCACCATTTTTAGCACCCTGGTGGAGGTGGCCGAAAATTAGTGAGAAAATGGTGGGAATTTTATGGACTTCAATTTTCACTCGAAACTTTCCGAAAAATTGGTTCTGAATCGGGAATCAAATTGCAAGTGTTGCAAAAAGTCTTGGATGAGATCTGTCAGACTTGCCACACTTGTTTTTAGACTGGCCCAGTACTGACTCATCAAAATAGCTTTGGATTTTGAATTGCCCAGTACTGGTTAAGACCTCGAGGTGGGTACGCGAAATGGCTTTAGATAATATCAAAACTTTTGTCCTGCAGATAGAGTTACTTTTTGGCGGTGATTTCAGGGAATCACACGTAATCTCCGTCGGTAAAAATAAAAATGTAAAACGAAGGAAAATGTTCATTTGCTCGTGAAAGAAGTTCAACAATAACACGTATATCTTTCATCACTATAATTTTATCGTGACTATCAGTTAAGTAAGCATCAAATTTTGCCTGCAAATTTTGCACATGATTATTTATGACTTTTACCATAAGTAAAATTAGTCAAAATTCCGGTCTTTTATTCAAATTCATAGCTATAATTTACTCTTTTTTATTGAATTTCTTAAGGTTAAGTAAGGTTTTCAAATCTGGACGCCATTGTTCATCCACGCATAACTACTTTGATTGACAAAAAAAATGAAATTTACAACGTCACAGTTATGCAAATTTGCAATTAAGTGGCGGCATATTTACTGCTTTTGGGAATCCAGAATTTTTTGAACCAGGAAAATCCGCAGATTGTCACCCGATATCTGGGATTTGCATATAAGTATTTGCAGATATCTAGAAATGTTGTGTATTATAGAAAGAGTGTAAATGAAAGTGCATTTATAAACATGACAAGCACTGAAAGTTTGCTTTAAAGTTATTTTGGCTTTTCTTAAGCTATGAACTTAGAGAAATCAAAACATTCAACAAATTTGGATAGTTTGGCTCTCAAATGCCGCGCAAGTCTATACCCAGACTTAAATACATGCGCTCGCATTCAATTTACGAGTTCAATTTATGTTTTGGGAGCCATACTCAAACGAGAGCACGAATGTAAAATGAGGAAAAGTTTTGAAGTGTAGTTTTGTAAACAAATTTTCCACTATTTTCCCAATCTGTTTACACTCGCCCGACTTTCCATATACACATGCATACACATACATACACACACACTCTCTCTCTCTCATACACATAATACTGTTCCCACTAGCTTCACACACCAATACTAACTCCCACGGAAATCACTGACTAGTTAGTAATAGTAGTTTTAGTTAAACTACAACATATGCAATATATTAGCGAGTCAAACTATATGAAAGAACCTGTAGCTATATTAAATCCGGGAAAATAAGAGAAAGTTGAAATTCAGTCTTGAATTCTTATCAGTTGTCTCTATAAAACCCAAAAACTCACGAACTCTGTGCACATAAGACCAATTTTAACATGAAGACTATAAATAAGAGACCACAATATGTTAATAAATGTGCGCGGCTCAAGTTATATATTAAGCCAGTGTCGTATATATGGGCATATACATTAACATAGGTAAGCCCATAAGGCTAACAGATACTCGCGGCAACTTGCGTCACGCAAAAATACATGGAATTCAAAATTGGGAGCCCACTCAATTCAATTTTGTAGGGATTTCAGCCGATAAAAAATGAGAGATTTAGCCGACAGCTTAAGTCTGATTGGTCGAGAAATCTGATTTGCCAAAATATTACTAGTTTGTTCAACAACTACTATTGGTGTGAGGTTGCGATGTCGGCGGCTCAATAAAATATCGTTTTTTTTTGTTTTCGGCTAAACGCCTTTTCGGTTAGTACTGCGTGCACCTTTATACCCTCTGAACACAGGTGAGAGAAGGTTTAAAATTAGTGGGAGAACGAAGGTAGAAACGACAGAAGAATGCGAGAAACGAAATTGAGCGTTGATAGAGTGAAATCAACCGAGCTTTGTCTCATGTCTGTCTGAAAGAAATTTTTATCTATTTCTGAAATATTTCTGAAGTAATCTGCAAGTCTGGAAATGTCATGAGTAAGACTGCAATCACGTGCGAAACAAATATAAAATTAGCAATCCCTTTTGGTGACATTTCTATTAAATTTTCTTCATGTTAATTAGAAAAAAGCAAGTTGCTCACAGGTTTTGACAGCTTTCTACATGTACAAAAGTTCCGGTGAGACGGTGAAAGTATGAACGGGTTGATCCAGACACAAATTTCTCATGATTACACAATTCGGACGAAAAATTGTCCATGATTCGAATTATCTTGAATTAGCACGAACTACCACAAAAACAATCCGACAATGCGCGTTTATGTTTTGTCCCTATGGGACTGACTAATCGGAGTTTTGCGACCATGAACTAGAAATGCAGCGATTAAAAACTGTACAGCTATGATCACGCCGTGTGATCTAGACAAGAAATCCCATTAATCAGATGCTGATAAAAAAAAGCCGACATGTTTCAATATTATGCGCGCATGTGCAAAATAGCTCAAAAAAATGTTCAAAAATATACAACATTGAGAACTATGATCAGATGGAACAGACGGTGGAAGAATGCGTCAATACGATTCGACAATCCAGACACCGCGAATCTTCGCAGCTCGTATGAGACAAAAGTTTAATTCATGCCGAAAATCTTTTTTCCCATCATACTGTTTCCTTTCAAGTCACAATTTCAGCAAGAAAAATTAAAAAGTAACTGAGGAAATTGCGATACAAACTTCCGAAGTTAACAGATTAAAATTTACAAAAAGACCAAAATCTGCTTTCTAATGATCTTTAGTTTATTAAAAAGCCTCGAGAACTCAATTAAAAACAACTAGAGTGAATAAGCTATCTCAAAATCCTATGACCAATTTTGTCAATCTAATCTTGTCGAGGTTTTTTTTTGTCACATACCTGAAATTTTAGACGCTAAATGTGTAAACTTACAACTCATCCTGATATATTGTTTGAGTTATTTTGCTCAGTTGGCTCACAGACTTGAAATTAAAGCAAAAAAGTAAACAATTTTCAATTCTGTTGTACTTTTGTTTTCAAACGAGAACGAAATCATTAAAATACCGAATTTGTTTTCTCAGATCCAAAGTTTTTGAATCAGATTTTATTAACCGAATCCATAATAATGACGAATTTTCTCTGGATTCCTAATTTTTAATTAAAAACAAAAATCTTCAAAATTAAAAACAAAAATTGATATTCGTCCACCAGCTAGGAAAGAAACAGCAATAAAAAAATCTTCCATAAAGTTTTTGTTCCTAGCGGTAGGTCTGTTTTTGAACATAGAACGGTCCCATATTTGCTAAATCATAACATGAAACCAAAATTTCCTATGGAAACTGACAAGTTTTTACTTCTCAAACGGAACACACCGATGATTTTCCATAACGAATTGGTTCCACTTAAACTCACTCTCGTCCGTTCATATTTTTCGGTACTATTATTTTTTCCAGTAAAAATATCAATTTTTTGATTTCATTGTATCAAATAACAAACAGAAATTTCGGATGCATAACTTTTGCCCAAAAACAATTCAACGGTACTTTTTTCCTCCCATTTAACAACGAAACCTTAGTCTACAATCATTATCTTAAATCGGGATGCTGAAATGAATTAAAATCTTTCAAAGATCATCAAATAAATGAATCTTGGGGTAAAGGTGAAATATTTACCTCCAATTTTTAGCTAAAAAACTTAATAGCAACGAATTTGAGAAGGAAGAAGCGAAACTGTTGCTTCCATCGTTTATTTCAGGCGTAATTTTTAAATTTTCCGCAACTTAGTCCAGTCCACGTTTACTAAATATTAGTTCATATTTGTGGGATACTTTCCGTTTTATTTGTTGCTTCATCTAATGCTAATTCAAATTTATGTGGTATCTAGCAAGATCTCTACGCGCTGATTAGTGGCTGATATTCCCGTGGGAACAAAATGACATCAGGGGGCTGCAACAATTATCAAACTAAAATATAGACATGCTCATATTTCGTTCGATGAAATTCCGAAGCAGCCTTCACCACATGCAGCACCTTTCAGCTGGCACAGCGCTTCTCTAAAAACATTTTTTTTGTACCAATTTCTGTATTAAATCCTTTTTATACAGTCTCACTCTTTAATTTAAATTTTTCATTTTTACTTCAGAATTTCTTTAAAAAATGAATTACAGGAGCTTGTAATGATTCTTTATTGAAAAATTAGCACTGTCCAAAAGACAACCGTCTCAATGTTTATCAGAAAAATTTGATAGTACAGGTAATTCACCCTGAGTAGTGTTCAATTTCAGTAATTTTTTTCATAAGCACAAAAAAAATGTTTTAGTATTTTTGATTGTTCAATAAATTTTTTTAGTATTTTCGATTGTTTCATACAAAATGACGGAAAAGTACAGTCCACAACAAATACTCTCAGCTGACATAGATTCACAGGAAGTAAAATAATTTGATGTAAAAATTTTACTTAAAAATTACTCTGTTAAATAATGAAAAATAACGTATGAAAATGATGCATTTAAATCATCCACTGAGTTCTGTTGAAATGAAAAATAAGTTGTAATTTTTTCAAATTTTGAAGCTCTCGGTCCACCAAAATATTACAAAATATTACTTGTATAACTCTTGATTGGGCAAAATAAGATATTAAAACAAAGAAACGGAAGCATTTTGATGAAATTTTCAGTTCTGAGCTTATCATTACATTTTTTCAAAAAATGAAATAATTTTGAGATGCAAAGCAAAACGTTTTCATTAAACAATAAAAGTCAATCTACCTATTCGGATCTTTGTTCTGTAGTCAAAATGTAGTACACTAAAGTTTTTTCTCTAAAGTTTTTTTCATGAGAACAAAAAAATTTTGGCCTTCACTGTTTACTTAGTTAACAATTTTCATAAGTTAAGTACAAAGTGCGCTCAAAGTTAACATAAATTTGTCATAGGGTTCATCAGGCGGGACTATTGTGGACTTGGATTAGCTTATTCCCATTTTGTTAATTGCAAACCTAATATGGAGACCATTAGACCAATTGGTTTAAGTTTATCTGTTTTGAGTTTTGCACATAGTTTCTTGTTTTCCAAACTTTTAGCCTGTGAGATGAACTTAAGATGAAAAAATGGGCCTTCTTGTCATACATTGCAAATCTTACCAATACTTGACCTACATTTTGTTATTTTCCTTCACTTTTTAGACACCTAAAATAATTTCCAAATGCGGGAGATCAATTGGAAAAGATTTTTCTTTATCGGAAGATTATCTTCGTGAGTCATAATCTGTTGATTGCTTCGAACAAGTTTCAGTAGATTGAAACTTCAGCTGAAAAAACAGGAACAACCATGAATTACATTTTCAACTAACGTTATATCTGATGTTAATGATTTCCAGCTGATCGCAAATTAGTTTCTAAAACCTAGTTTTTTAATAAAAAAGAGAGGCTAGAAAAGTTTAAAAAATGTTGCATGAGCATTCTTTAGTTCGACCACTTACATTAAAATGTTTTGTGGATTACAATTTGATTAGATGAGTTTAAGAGCAACCATCAATTCAGCGAAAGAGGAGGACTCTATATGGACAAGCATATTATTACCAAAAACGAAAACAGTCTGAAAACAAAAATGAACATCACACGAGAAACAGGTCTAGCAATTATTTCACAAAACAAACGCAGCGTTTTGAAACACATTAAGCATCATCTATTTAACTGGAGCTAATTTGTGAGATTTTGTAGCCATTCTATGGTTAGACTTACGGTAGCGTAATTTTGTTTTGAAACACTTGAAAAAAAACACAAATATCATGAAATGTCTGCACATTAAGCGTTACCAATCATAAATTGTATAGATGAAGATAAACGAACAGTAAACGAAGTCAAATCTTATACAATTAACTTTCTTTAATCTTCACTGATTAATAGACAATTTAAATTGTGAGCTCAATTTTCAATACCACTAATTTGCAGACAAAACGCAACATCGAATACGCACACAACGAAAAACAAACATCTGTTGCCAAATTTTAAACAGAAGACTTACTGAGCGTGAAAAAAACAATGAAAGAATACATAACGATTAATCATAATTTTTTTTATCCCAAGTTCACTTAAATATATATATTAAAGGATATCTCGGAGTACCGGCAGCTTTTACTTGCTTTGGGTTGAATATTTTTTTCAACAAAAACGAGAAAATTTTATGTAGAATAAAGAGCACTGAAAAGTAATGAAAATAAACACTGTGCGAATTTTGACAATTTGTTATTCTGCTTCTCTCCATTTTTACAAAGGTTCACATTGCATTACTTTATGGAAATATTTTCGAAGAAGCCTTGATTGAAATTGACTTTTCATTTCACTGAAAACATGTGGCAATTGCAAAAAATACTTTTTTTCTATACCAAGCAAAGAAAAGAATTCATTATACTGATTGAAGTCCTTATAATAGAACTCAGTAAAAAAGAAAACATTTTAATGACTGAAAATGTCAAAAAGGTTATTTTTGTCAACACAAATCTTAAAACTCTACTGAGTATTAACTTTAAACAGAAATTGCCTGAAATCAGCGACGTTGCTCTTATTGTGCTTACTGTGTAAATTTTTAATGCTTGATTTCGTTCAAAAAACAGGGAACAAAGATTCAAAACAAAAAATAATTAGTAGATTTTGATAATTTTTTTGAGTTTGTGATTAATTTAATAAATTTTCGATTAAGTAAATTCTTTTTAAGAGATATTTACAATTTTGTTGCGATTCAAAATGCTGAGAGACCGGACTTCTGTTTAATTTACCAACAGAAAAAATTTCCAACTTTCAATTTCAATTTAAAAAAATGCGGAAGCTTCTTTGAGAGAAAATTTTTTTCTGACGGCAAAAGTGAAAAAGTTTTTATGATTAAAATAATTATTTTGGTCAAAGGCTTTAACTGTTGTTTTGCCACCGAAGAGCATCAAATTTTCACAATGTATCCATAATGTATAGATTTCGTATTTTACAAAACGCATTAACGGACCTAAGAGAAGAAAAAGCGTCAAAAAGTCAAAACCTTGCGAGCACTGTTTTAACTTTGAGAAACAAAAAAATAAAACAAAAAAATACTTGATCGAGACTCATAATAACTCAAGAATAAATTCCGTCATTTCAATGGGTTCTACTTTCTCCTTTGACTCTACCCCAGTCGAAAAATAGTGGATAATTTTTAAATATTTATAAATTTTTTGAAAAGATTTATAAATTGGTAGATAATAATGTAAAATTTATAAAAATTTATAAATTTTTCAACGAACGATTTTCAGTGTTTTTTACAAATTTTCTTTAACTCACGCAAAGGCCCTTTGCGTTTCACTTGTAATTGGAGCCATTCGAACAAATTTATATATTTTTGAAAATAATGGATAATTTTTAAATAATTACAAATTTTGCCGACTTTCGGCTATTTTTGGCAACCTCGCCGACTTTCCGCAATATTTGCCGACTTTCGGTTATTTCCGGCAACTTTCGGCTGCTTTCGGCGACTCTCGGCTACCTTCGGCAACTTTTGCCGACTTTCGGCTCTTTTGGGCAACCTCACCGACTTTCGGCAACTTTTTCCGACTTTTTCAACTTTTCAACTTTTTTCAATCTTACTAGGGTGGGCATTTCTAATTAGCTTGTTTTGCGTTTTTCGTTTAACCAGAAGAATCTTGACTGGGCGGGATATTTAAATTTGGAGCACTTTTTTTTGCATTTTTTTTTAAATTCTCATGTTATTTGTACTGTTTTTGTTTTCAAAATTTTCCTTTTCACTGAAATTATATATTTGAACACTTCATTTTTAATTTTAGTTTCCTTGCAATCAGTATTTTTTTAGAGCTGAGTTTAGCGGAGATCGTTTTTTCTTCGGGCGACAAAAATTTTTGTTCGAATTTATAAATTATACAAAATTTTATAAACGTTTTATAAACTAATCCAAAAGTTTACAATTAATTTATAAAATAATCCAAATATTTATAAATAATTTATAAAATAATGGAAAGATTTACAAATAATTTATCAAATATTGCAAAAATTGCAAAAAAAAAGTTAGAAATATTTTTTAAAAAAGATGCATCTTTTTTGCAAATGTTTATAAACTAGTTTATAAATTTTTATAAATTATCCATTATTTTTTGACTGGGGTAATGACTCTTTTGGGGTGGAGGGTTGGAGGAACAAAAGTATGGTTAAGTGCTGAAGTGTTATTTGACTCAGGGGTCCGGGGATATCTTCAAATTATCTGAGATGAGCAACATTTCTTCTGATGTGCCAGAAATAGCTTGCATAGTTTGTCAGCTCTGGGCTGTTCAATACCTGAGCGTTTGCTATGTAACAAACTAGATCTTTAAAAATTTTATAAATTTTTGCTATGATGGTTATGTGATTGAACTTGCATTAGTTTTCTGCAGATGACAAACACGTTTTTACTTGAAAATTTTAGCGGACCAATTAGATCAGAGACAAAGAAAGAATAAATGACAGCATACGTGCATGCGCTTGCGTGAGAGCAAAAGCGTGCGCTTATTGTTGTTAGTTATTAATAGTTAGCATTTATAACCAGCAATCTAACCAGAGCGATATGACAGGACAAAGCAAAGCCGGGGGATCCAAAGGACAGGCAAATTGCTGCATTTCAATTGGATAATTTTTAAAAGCTGTGTAATACTCTACCAGCGGCAGAAGTTGTATTAATAGTTCAATCTAGCTACTATCAATCTATAAAGGTATAGCAAGCTAGTTAGATAGCTTAGGTGTTTCTCTGTTGTAACAAGAACAACCGCTATTGTGCCAGATAGATATAAGTGAAAATCATATCTTACACATAGCCAGCAAAGTCGCCAACCATAGTACCAAAAACCACCGCAAGTTCTGGCAAAAACGGTGCTGCATGTGCGTATATAATACAAAAGCTGGCCAGCAAACCAAAAACCAAATTGTTGTTCAACTTTCATTTTGTGCCATTTCTGGCTGTAACTTCTGTCACTTACCTATAAACCATAACCAGAGGTTTAACCAGCAGCCGGCCAATCAGACCAAGCGAATTCACTCAGTGGCTAAGCAGTGGTTGTTCCGCAACTAGGAGAGTTAGTTGAGTTATTCTTACAAATCAATTCACCACCTTCTTTGTTTTAATTTTCTCTTAACAACTACTACCATAGTCTTACCATAACATACTTACTGTAAGCAGAGTGTGTGTGTGTTCGTGCGTCGTTGATTCGGCCGATTCCCGTGTTCATATTGTTTAATTTTTAGAACAGATTTAACAACTCTTTTTAAATTTATTTTCTCTTACCAGTTGTCTATCTATTTTTAATCTTCATTAATAAACATAAACAAAGTTCAATATTGTCGTACCCTAAATTGGATTTGAAAAGCCGCGACAAATAACCAACGTGAACAAAAGAACAGTGAAATCAACAGTAAGTTTGCAGTTTTAACTGTTTTATAAATTCCTTTTGTTCCACAAATTACCCAAAAATCAACTAATTTGAAAAAATAAAAAATCACCCCGATTTGTTCGCCTTTTTGAGTTCAGAGCTGGTTTTTACCATCATAACTTGTAGAAACGAATAAAGCACCAATCTGCTAATAAATAACAACTTCGAAATAACAAAGTACATTTGCAACTGTTATTATTTTCAGCTGAAAACAGTTGCGTTATCGCCAAACAGACAAGTTATAACTGAGTTATAACCATATTTGTTAACTAATACTCTTGCAGTGATCATACAGTATTTCAACGTTCAGTTGCTAATTACTAAGCAAAAATTAAACAAACCAACCCTGCAAACTGCCAACTTTTGTCAATTTTTGCCAACTTTTATCAATTTTCGACTACTTTCTTTTATTCGAATAAATTTGAAATCAAATTACACATTGTACACTTTAGTTTCCTATTCCGTTTGCCACCGATTCCAGTTTCATATTATCAACATTTATTTTTGTTCTTTTTCTCTTTCACAAAACTTACTAGCTTTTATTTCTATTAGCTTCCCATCAATTTCGTTACGTGCTTGAAAATCGGTGTCTTTTATTCCACCGATACCTGTATTATTAGCACCAGTTATTAATCATAACCAGTAGTTAATTGATGGATCCGCGTACACGCATGAACAACACAAATTCTCCAATGAGCGCCGCCGCTGTTATGCAAGCTTCAGATTCGGTGTTGAACGGTGCTGCCGCTGCTTCGGTACTTCTGGGTCAAAATGGCGGGTCACCTCCCGGCAACGCCAACGGTATGAACGGTGCGAACCCCGCTGGTGACTTGTCAAAAGGAGGTCCTGGGGGTCCACAGCAGCAGTCTCCCCATCACCACCCCGGGGCAGGGGCTCCGGCAGCCGGTGCAGGTGCAGGGGGAGGGGGCTCAAATGCAGTGAACATTGCAGATTATTTCAACCAGTTAGTGAGGGATAAGAAGAATCTGAGCTATCTGCCAAACTACTTCCTACACTGTGAAAGACTTCTAGATGAAGGTAATGCTTTCATTTTGGTTATGATTTTGGTTAAATTTTTAATTAAATCATGATTATAACAACAGTGAAATTATTACTACTGAGTGCAATTTTATTAATCATCTTATTACAAGTCTCATTTCATCAATGGCTATGATCATGTCACATTTTACACTTAACAGTCTAAATCCAAGTCTTTGCCTAGATTCAGACATTGGGAGCTCTAAATGTTCGCGTTTTCGCTATTGTTCTTATGTCGGACATTTTTTGGCAATCTGAAAATGATACCATTCCTTGATTTTAGCTATTATATTGAGGTTTTACTGATACATGATCGAAATTATTTGAATCGCAGGGCCCATTCTGGACTTATAGACCTCCTGGGGGTACTAGTTCATCGTTTGCGACAGTTTTGGGTAGATTTACAATCACCCCCGAAAGTTGCTAAAATTGATCCCGAATGCGTGGCACGTTAAGAAATTTTTGGAAAACTTGATTTTGACTTGGGAATTAATTTGCAAGTGTTACCCAAACCTTAGCCGAACCTTAGCCGGACTTGTATGAATTCGTAATTAGACCTTCCCAGTACTAAATAACGATATAAGACTTGCATTTTTGACTTGCCTATTACTGATACAGACTTGAGTTCGGTCATGGTAGATCAAAGCTTAAATTAGAAGGATAAAATAATATTAACATGCTCTCTATTCTATGCTATACATTTATATGTACTCTCAGACTTTTTTAAATTGGAGGAAAGTCAAATTTATACTGCTTAGCTGTTTTCTTCTAAATTGACAGAATACAGCGTAAAAAATATCGGCTTCTCTGATAAAAACGCATGAATTAGATTTCATGTTTCACTGCTCCTTTCCTATGCATCAAGGATCCGCTAAATAAGCGCAAACAAACAAAAACTGCAAAAAATAGTTTACTCTATGTTTCAATGTCATAGGAAAATAATTTTGAGGAATAAAAGCGGTCATTTTTTTCATTACCACCAATGAATCTTGACATGAATAATTATTTTTTGGCTAAAAAGAATAAAAAATGATTCTAATCACTATCTAAACATCGATAGATTGTCAGTTAACAGGAAAAATCACACCTTCATATGTTCCCACTTCTGAGAATTAATTTCGCTCTATATTATAGCTATCAATCCATTTTTTTCAATTATGAAAAAAAGTTTCTAGAGGTTCTATCTTCTGATCCTGATCTTTGCAAAATTGAAACAAAAAAGCTAGTTATTACTGTCAGAACAACGCAAAATTTATATTGAGAACAACTGGTGCAAAAAAATGAGATGACTAAGCCAACATTAAAAAGAGTAATAGTACACTGAACAAAAATTAAAAATAATAGGTTATTAAACATCTGTCTAGAAATTTTGAGTAGCCAAGTGCGAGTCTTTCAAAAATCAATCAGTGTTTTTCTTTTGGTGTGCACTTATTTTCCGGGAGACAAAAAAATTTTTCCAACAAAAATTTCTGGCTTCCCAAAACTAAAAGCAGGTTCAATCGCTTTAAGCGTTAAATCAATACCTTTTTCTGGATTTTTTTTGGGCTTAAGCACTGATCAGAACAATTTGATTTAAATTTTTATATCTGTAGCAGTCATTGCTGGACATCTTCTGTTGATGGACCTCTGTTGCTGGACATCTTCTATTGTTCAGATATGAGTTGAAATTTTCGGCCGTTCTGTTTATTTTGACTTTGAATTTTCAAAGTATTTTTGTTGGCAGAATGAACAGACACTGACAAAAAAAGAGAAA
Organism: Convolutriloba macropyga; assembly: GCF_964194025.1. NCBI lineage: Eukaryota > Metazoa > Xenacoelomorpha > Acoela > Convolutidae > Convolutriloba > Convolutriloba macropyga. The sequence continues at coordinate 30,621,091 of NC_134476.1, read as the reverse complement.
AATTTCAATAACAAGAAAATTTTTGATCTTTTAATCAGATAAAAATAATTGATTTCACAAATCTCAGCTAGTTACAATTTTGATATTTGAATTTATCATAAGCACTTCTATGTTGTTGATTTTTTTTGTATAATTTTGAGCTTTTTCGATAGTTTAATCTATGTCACATATCAGTCAGTTGTTTTCAATTGAAAATGATCTTAAAAATATAGTTCTTTCAAATTTTTGGATAACAACGTAGTGCAACGCCTGAACAAGAATCTATATCTGAATCTAAAAATCTATCCTTTGATAATGATGATTCATCCCTTCGTGTAGTGAGTGCTTAGTCTAGCGAATAAGATGAGAGAACATAAGATAATAACAAATTGGTTTTAAATCTCCGATCAAATTTTCGGAGTTTTAAAATGAATGAACGATTAACGCTTACTAAATTTTATTTATTTAACAGTAAGTTAAAAAAAGGAAATTTTTTGTTTTGATTTTTTTAATATGCTGTAATCTCGAAACAAAAATTTTTTAAGGTTGTTTTTTTTGCGATCGATGGTCTATTGCATTTCTCAGAAAAACTGCATAGCATATTTGACAGCAACTAAGACTAAGATGCGATTTTACCATTTGATTTTTGTTAGTAACTTTTTCAATGCCTTTATTTGAAGAAAGCTTGAATTTAATTTAGTTATTGTTCAGTCACTTTGAAGCTCTACTTTGGCGCTAGCTTGACATTTGAAGGCTCTTGCATGTAATGATATCATCTGCAAATATTTTAAGTTGACATGTGTTCAGCTCTAAGTTTTATTCTTAATGCTCTTTTGCATTGTACATTTATTTACCATAATTCAAACAGCTTTGGTGATCAACCATTTTAGAATCAGCTGTCGACTCTGAAAACATACCAGAAGAGCACAATTAGGCCTGATTTCACGGCCATATTCAAAACATAGACAGTTGTTCGCATTTTCATAAAATTTTTTGACGTAAAAAAGTTTCTTAAAAGACGGTTTTTTTTTCGAACGGCCACCATTTCCAACTTTTTTGTTCTGATCAACAGTTCGATGACAATACACTGACTTCGCTGACATCGAATTTGATTCAGGAGATAATAACAGGCCACTGAACTAAAAATCTCCAATAATTTGAGGCATGTTTGATTGCGAGCCGTGCGTAGGCAAATTACACCATGTAAAGCTTTCTGAACATCGAAACTTAAACTATTTGTACAACTTAAAGAGATCGCTTAAGGTATGTACAAACTCAATTGAAAGACAAACATCGGGTTAATTAACTGATGCAATGCTGAGAATGTTTGTTTTATTATCAGACAGACGGTGACAAACTTCAGCTATTAATTTAATCACAGCATCGCACAAAACGCTTTGTTCGTCTTCGCCACCTTTGTCAACTGATCAGACGAATAACTTTAACGTCTAAAAAACACTTAAAACAGTTTTTGTTGTTTGGTCGCCTTTAGTAATTTGTCGAAATGAAGTTGTTCTTCGCAGCAGCGAAAAAATCTTAAAACGTTTTTAAAATCACGCAAGAAATGAAACAAATTATTAAGAACTAAGGCTACCTGAACAGTGCAAAAAATATATAATTTTTTATAATTTCGTTTTTCTGCGCGTTTTGCACAGTTTTCTCTATCTTTTTATGATCAAGGTCAAAGGTTAAAATGTCTGTGTTCGTTCCAGAGATCAACAAAGTGAAGAACCTTTTGTGTAGTGCCACAGACAGGAAGCCCCTGGATCTGCCAGAGCCCAAGGGACCCACAGTCACCCTCACCGAAAAGATTTTTGTTCCAGTCGACAAATACCCAAATGTAAGCAGCCTCATTTTTTTCCAAAACCTTACTTGCAAAAGTACTTAATTTGTTAGTACCCGAGTCGAGAACGAAGGTCACTTTCGCAAGACTTTGCAAGATTTTTACAGAAAAAAAAGTACCTTGAAAGATCTTCCAGGACAGGGTTAACCTTGCAAGACAAAGTTAGTCTTGCAGAAATCTAGCAAAATTTTTGCGAGATATTTTTTTTTTACTTAGCTTGTAAAATTTAAGATCCAAGTTTGAGACTCCAAAAGATTAAAAATATTAAATGCTTGGTGAAATATCATAAAGATACTTCAAGTTAGGTTTCGTTCTGCAGCAACATTTCGAGCTTTTAGATTGATATAATCATGTTAACAATTTAACTTTAATTAGGAATAGGGTCATCTTTATACAAGATCTTGCAAGATTAACGTTTGTTTTCGACTCAGATGGCAGTGAAGGAGCGACAAACTTATACGCTACTCGCTCTGGTACAAATAAATGAATCCATTATGAACAGTTTCTAATTAAGCTTTGTGAAATAATTTTGAAAATTTTGAACATTTTGAACATTTTTGAGAATTAAAAGAAAGACTCAAGAAGTTTTAATTGAACCTATTTGCAATATCTAGCATGTTGGTAGCTAATACTGATTGCAAAATTGGTTTCCTTTGTATAGTTCAACTTCGTGGGCCGCATTCTGGGTCCCCAGGGGACGACAGCGAAGGATATCGAGATGTTCACAGGGTGCAAGATCATGGTCAGGGGAGAAGGCAGCATGCGGGACAAGAAAAAGGTACTCAACATTTATTCATTTCAGGCTCATAATCTTGAATAGAATGAGCATTTGACTCTATTTCTCTGAGTTTTCGACTTTTCATGTCAAAATTGATATAATAATTGATGTACGAAAAACGAACAAGAGCGATCTTGTATGATTCTTATGATATATAAAATCAGTCAAAAATGACAAGAGTTGAGTAAAAGAACTTTTTGAATGTCAGTAAAATGCGATTCCTACAACTAAATGAAATATTAAATTAGGCGTATCATTAATCGTGTATAACAACTTTGGCATGACTTAAGTAACTTTATGTAAATTTCATTTTTTTGGTCGTTTCTCCTGCAGGACAAAAGAGATCACACTTTAAAATGATCAGAAGTTGCATTACATTGAGTTTTTTTTGGGAGGGGGGGGGGGGGGTTAGGGGATGTTGGGGTTGGGGGGTTGGTAGAAAATGGAAGCTAACGGAATGTTGAGCGGAATGGATTGTGTTAGTGCAACGTGTGGAAAAAGTAATTTGGCAAATGCATTTTAGGCAAGGGGGTCTTAATCCTACTTGTGTTATCTGTTGGGTAGAATGAATTATTTAATTAAATCTTGGGAAATACCTACACATACTCAAGCAATAGGTGGTGGGATAGGGACAGGAAGAAATTGACAAAAGAATGAACGAGGGGGGACACGCTCATTCAGATATTGTCACTACTAATTATTAATACAACCGGAGCACCTCACGAACATCCATCCCTCCACACCCCCATCCCCTCTATATCTATATCTGGACTGGGTTGACCAACTTAGCCTAAACACGAAACAATAATGTTCAAGAATGAGCAATTAAGTAACTCTCACTTATTTTTTCTCATTTCTTCATTTCTGCGAACATTTTGCTTAGTATCCTGATGGTCTCGTTTGGGTCCGACATGGTCTAAGGTTACACTTTACAGTGTTTTGGTCAAGCACGCTCTTTCCATTGGTCGAGCTCTAAATTAAGTATAGCTTCTCTATTTCGCAACTGTGCAACATATAGCAGACTATTTTTTAATATAAACAAAAAATATCTGTTGGAACTAGTCCAGTCTCGATATTAATCTTACAAGATCTTGCTGGATTATGCATAAACTTTCAACATTTTTGGTGAAATTTTGCAAGAATCGTGTAAGAATAACAACGGCTTGTAAGATCATGCAAAATTAACGTGGGAGAGAAAACACGTTTTGACAACTTATTCCAGTCCTGGTGGAAAATAGCCACAAAGGCGCCAAAGAAGCCGGTGACCACGGTCGTATGTTTGTCTTAAGGAATAAAAATCTAGCGCCAGAACGAATTTTAAATGGGAAAGATACAAAAAATACAAGACATGTTTAATTAGGAGGAACAGCTGAAGGGGAAGCCCAACTTTGAGCACCTGAATGAGAAGCTGCACGTGTTGATCCAGTGTGAGGATACCCACAACAGAGGGGAGGTCAGAATGGAGGCAGTCATCAAGGAGATCAAGAAACTACTCGACCCAAAGGTACAACTTGATTTTGATGCTTTAACTTTTGATTACATACATCAACAAATAGTATTCGCTATATAAATAACTTATATTTTTTTCGAGCGGCGAAAATTTAACCTCAGGGTTGTAAATTTTTAATTTACCTATTCGAAGAACAATAACACGCACTCGTAAAATTAATTGTCACACGCTTTAATTTTAAAGAAAATTAGCAGTTAAACTTGAATGAATTAACTTAAGCAAGGTCCTTTGTGAACGGATTCAAAATTTTTTGTTCAATTATTACGAAAAAAAAACAGTTATTAATGAGTTGTCAACAAAACTTTATTTTCGATCGCATTTGCAGATTTTCTTTTGAAAAAGGGCAACATCAAAATCTGTACTCTGCACTCAACTTCAAGTCTTAATCAGTGTTGAATCAATTGAACTGCAAGTTTTCGATCACTACTGTATCAATGCTCTGGTCATGTGACTTTTTAGACTTGACACGTCTTGAATCAAGTTTCAGGCCTTGACAAGTTAAATCTTGGCTAAGTCTTCTGAGCAATTCTTGAAACATTTTGGGCAATTCGTGAGACGTTTTGAGTATTGATTGTAGAAGACAACACTTGTCTTTCACTGAAAAAGTGCTGAGCAAGATTTGAAACTGGTTCCGTGACGTCTTGTTTTGTCTAGTTATTCAGCCTGGAACATTCGAAGTTCACTTTCGATCTCCATCAGCGATTTAAAACTCTAATGAATCAAAACTCAAGATTTTTTTTTTAACAAAATATGAGTTTCTGCCTAGCTAAAATTACCCGAAAGCCATTTTACAAGTAAGTTCCATTTTATTTTTGCGCCAATTAAGTCTATTTTGGTACGATTTTGTGCAAGAAAAGAGTGGTAATAAATAAAGTAAAGAATGGGGGAAATATGACAGCATTTCATATCGAAAGAGGCAGAAACAAAGAAGGGGCAACGAGATAACTTAATCCCCATTTTTGATCTCAAATCCCATTGGGTTGCCTGTTGCTTTGTGTGTGTCTGTCTTTGTATGTTTTGAGTTGTGCTAAATTCTGGTGAGCCGTAATCCTAGCAATAAATTTAATCTTCAACAATTCTTATCTGGGCTTTCTATCCTCAAATGAATTTATCCTTTAATATGAATCTGCAACCTCCCCTCTTGTTCGCCCCCTCCGCGGGAACAACCCAAAATGACAATGCCATGTGTTATTACATAGAGCTGTGGTATTGTGTGGCCAGCTTAGCTCTTGAAGTGTGTGTGTGTGTGTGTGTGTGTGTGTGTGTGTGTGTGTGGTGTGGTGTGTGTGTATGTATGTATGTGTGTGTGTGTGTGTGTGTGTGTGTGTGTGTGTGTGTGTGTGTGGTGTGGTGTGTGTGTATGTATGTGTGTGTGTGTGTGTGTGTGTGTGTGTGTGTGTGTGTGTGTGTGTGTGTGTGTGTGTGTATGTGTATGTGTGTAAGTGTGTGTGTATGTGTGTAAGTGTGTGTGTGTGTGTGTGTGTGGTGTGGTGTGGTGTGTGTGTATGTGTGTGTGTGTGTGTGTGTGTGTGTGTGTGTGTGTGTGTGTGCGTGTGTGTGTGTGTGTGTGTGTGAGTGTGTATGTGTGTAAGTGTGTGTGTGTGTGTGTGTGTGTGTGTGTGTGTGCGTGTGTGTGTGTGGTGTGTTCGGTGTGTGTGTATGGTGTGTGTGTGTGTGTGTGTGTGTGTGTTTGAGAGTGATTGAATGAGTATAAATGAGTGTGTCTAATTAGCATTGCAAAGGAGGCCATTATAGAATATTGAATATTCCGAGTGTTGTCCCCATAATCATGACGCCCCACCACGCGTGTGTGAAATATCTAAACTTACTTTTAAATTTATTCATGCTTCTATCCGCACTTTAGACTTTCAGTCCGTTCATGAGTGAAATACAACTAGTGACACGCATTTATACCGAGTACTTTGCTTGCTTTCTTCAGGGGAACATATAGGTGGCCTTGTTAAGACAGCAATAGTTTAGAAACAATTTATTCAAGAAATAATATGAATTTTCAATGTTTTCAGCGGAACGTTGATTATAACAATGCAAAATGGTGAAGTTTTGGAGCTGGAAAAGCCTAGAATGGAAGGAGCAGTTGTAATCAAGTTTTAATAATTTCAATGTATTTTTGACACATCACGTAGGTTTTGCACCCAAACATTTCCAACTGATCAAATCTCAGGGTTTTCAACTGGGGGGGGGGGGTTGCAATTAAAAAATTGTTAACTAAATTATAGCACCTCTTCTCTAAGCAGATCATGATAGAGACATGAAAGCAAACACGAAAATTAGAAAAAAGGAGTGTCAATAAGTGAAAAAAGTAGAGGTAGATAATATTTTTCCGTAATTTTACGCAATTTTTCGCCAATTTTGCTTAACGGTATGTTTACAATGTTGACAAAAGTTTTTTTTTTATTTTACTTCTAAAGATCAAAGAGTGAAGTTGAACTGTTTGACCAATTTTTCAGCTAAAGTTTGTTAAATCTTTCAAAATTCAGCCTTTTTCAATGAAAAATAAGCTCATTTTGTCCACTTTGTTCCAACTTTCTCGATTAATACGAAAAACTGCTGGAGCAATCATTGCGAACTCCAAAGAGGGCTACCTTTTACTTGCGCTTGCTTCGGGAGTATTCTTGAATTCAAGGTTTGCCGGTATTTGCTAATTTAACTCGATAATTACCCAAAATGCATAACTTACTTTTGATATTTTGACTTTTTATCGTATTATCCATATTCATATTCTAAGGAAAATATACAGGTTCCTAATGGACAAACAGAAATAGCAGGGCCAGTTGTTTTTTACAATCCAAAAAAAATTCGGATTGTAATCATTTGTTGTCTCTATTTGAATTATTATCGCATTTTTGATTTTTTACATTAAGTGGAGAACAGAATATTTCAAAACGGGGCATACTAATGAACTGTTCAATGAGCGTCTTTACGATTTTCTTGAAAAACTATCTAGTTTTTTGAAAAATCGTAAAACTTATGGTAGATCTGACTTAATAAAAAATCTTTTTTTTTCAAAATAAGTTTTTATATTTTAAAAAAATGAGTAAAAAGTTGCGAAAGTCAACAAAGACAGGGTACATAATTTTTATAATGGATTGAAAATTAACATCGGTTGTTTCTCTACATTTTAAGTAATGGTTTCTGGGCTTTGATACTACGGTTTTAACAAAAGAATTTTACTTTCGGTTCAAACAAATTTTTTTTTACTTTTGGACATATTTCTTTTTCCTGTTTTGTCGCATTATTGACTGGTTGCAATATCACATTAATTTTGTCAAAAAAGGCAAAATTGAACATATTTGAGTTTTCAGTCCAATGATTATTGCTTTAAACGCTTCGACAACGATTTCTTTGCAAATAAATTTTTACGTAAAATGTTTGCCTGTGTTTGTTGTTTTCATGCAGACGTATGACTCATGCCAAAAAATAACAATCTCAATGGTTATCTTTGGTCAAATGATATAACCCACTGTATTCGGAAAATACAAATGTAATTTTCGATTTTGCCTTTTTTCGTTCACTTTTTTGTCTACTTGTTACCTAGTCTTATTATTTAAAGGTCACATCTCACTTTATCAGTGTTCAAAGAAAATGTGATTGATTATATCTTTTTTTTCGAAACTGATTATGGTTTTAACACTTCCATGCCATTTTCTCGCTAAATAAAATTGAATTTTTATTTTCGTCCGTTTTCGTCGCTTATTTTTGTAGACGTACGACATATTCTGAATAATGACCGATTTCAATGTCTTCTTATGGACGTGTGAATGATCTTAAACATATTTAAGGGCTTCAGTTGATATCTAATGGCGTTCTTTATTTGATACTATTTGCTTTCAAAAAAAATGAACGTATTTTTTAACTTTGCGTTTTTTTCCTTTTTGTCTACATGTTACCGAGTCTCATTAAGAACTGGTCCCATGCTTTTTCTACTAAAGTACAGTAATTTGTTTAGCCTAAATTTTATTTGTCGCTATTTTTTTTTGTTTTTAGTTATTTTACACCAATTATTTTTTTAACAATATTTAAAAACTTCGAAAGTTTTATACTTCTTCCTCATTTGGTAGAAAATTGGTAGATAATTAAGAAATGCGGATCAGCGGGTCGGAATATTATGTGCGAACGCACATTACCGAAACTCCTTGTTGTTAATCACTGGGAAGATGAGATTATTAATAGCTTCGTATTGTTTCACTTCCAGCTGTTTTTTCTGTTTTTTGCGGTGCTCTGTGATGAGTTCATTTATTGTACCTCATATATACATTGATGAAATACATTGTATCGTAGGAGCAGCTGGGCAATTTCGGTTATTTTCGGGCTTGTTTCCGATTCTTAGCCGTGACGTAGTTCATAAATGATGCTCTATAACTTGTTGTTAAACACTCTTGTGTGTTATAGCCAGATGGTGAGGATGAGATCAAGAGGAGACAGTTGATGGGACTGGCTGTGATCAACGGCACATACAGAGAGACTAACAATCTCAAACGTAAGTTGAATTCTTAAACTTTGTTCGCATTCTCTTTACCCGAAGTTTCCCCCTAAAGTCAGACCGGGTTTTCTCACAGCTGTTATATTACAGTTGGACTTGATGAAAAAGCTATAGTTTGACTTACTAAGTGGCTCTATCAAGACTTTTAAGAAGCCCCGTAGCCGCAAAAGACCAATATATTGCGGAAGTGACAAAATCGTTGCAAGATTTAAGTTGCGCGAGTGTCACAAACCATAGGCATCTAATTTAAACAAGATCAATGCTGACCAGCTGTAGTTTTAAGATCAGACCCCAATTTTACTGTATTGTGACTTAACAAAGAGTGTATTTTCTTGTGCCGTTTGCTTTAAATATGCTCTCGCCCTCCTTCATTTTCTCTCGTACAAATTAACGACATGTAAATCTTTCGGAGATCTAAATGAACTTAGATGTTATTTTGAATCCTCTATCATGCAGCCACGGAGGACTCGAACTCTTCGTCTTCATCTACAACACCTTCTACTAACACGCCTGCTGCTGCTGTTACTAATAATAATAACACTGCCCCACTAATATTTCTACAAGGTACGTCTCTTATGAAAACATTGTCAACAATTTCTGCTAAAGTAGTAAAAAAATTCCCAGATCAGTTTAGTAATTTTTGCTACTAATGTTTAGACACTATTGGATTAATTATGTAGTAATTCTCAACATTTCGGAGTCCAAGACATCATAGCTGTTTATTTGAATTAAGCTGAGGAAGAATATTATATAGTTTAAAACTGATCGAAAAGATTGTCCATATCCAAACATGCAGAACGAATTCAATTATTATTTTTACTCTAAAATTGATTTATCAGTGATAATAAAACAGGTTTATTAAACAACGTAACATACTCTTAATTTGCTTTGATCTTGCTTTTTGAGAATTTACCAAAAAACGGATAGTTGTTTTTTTACTGATAGTGCTTCGGTGACATCACCCCCCCCCCCCCCGCCCTCTAGCTTTTATCAGATCTATCAGTTATGCTCTGTTGTTTTAAACTCGCTCTCACTACTATCTCAATGCTTTTAATGCATTATCAGCACACGAGGGATTTGACTTTTATAATTTAATGCTTTTTTGCTCCTTAGGGAAAAATCTCTACGCTGCCTGGCGCTGTAAATGGTGGGATTGATAATGGCTTCGAGCGTGGATTTAACTCCCCTAACCAATTTCATACTTTTTTATAACCACTATAACTCTAATAGTTAGTTATGCAGTTAAAGGTAGTGACTGTAGTTGTAGTTAGCTATTTCACGCGTTTATACATTTGCGTTTATTGTGCGGATTTTTTGTTCATTATTCATCCAAAATCTGGCTGGCTAATACCATGAAGTGATCAATATTGTATCGATTAATTGATCCAATCATCACACCACACCGTATAGAGTTTAAATGCATTTGCTGTGTTGAATTTTATTACCCAACTCAAAACCAGATCCCATAACTCGAAGCCATTACCCTCCACATCACCCCCCCCCCCCCCCACCCCAACAAAGCACAAGAAACGAAATTCCCTTAAAACAGTACACATTACAGCACTAAAAAGTAGAATGAATGAACACTATAACAAAACTCATGTTTAAATGGATAAAAAAAGATTGATAAAAAATGGCGCGATATCAAAGGTATATCTTTATTTTGTTGTTTCCAGGAAAATTAAGTTTTGAAGTTTGCAGAGCTTCCTGGCTTGTTCTGAAAAAGATTTTTTAAAACCCAAATCATGTAATTTATTGGTTATTGAATTGAATATAAACTTTCCTTGGTATATGATTAAAAAAATAGCCTAAAACTGGATAGCATAACTTCTTATAATCATTCATAAAAAAGGCAACGGTCAGCCAAGCACTGCAAACGATAACGAAAGCAAAATTGCAACTTTAAACTTGAGACGAAACAAAAACCAGGTCGCGACTGTCAGTTAACAACAACCTACTATTTGTGTTTAAAGCTGAGTAAAATTCTCATGGATTGAATGAGTTATGGAGCCGAACGAACAACTGCGAACGAAAACTACATATTTAGTAGTAGAAAACGAACGGAAAGGTTAAAATGCAAATGAAATAATATAAATTTATACCTATTTATTAACTAATTAACCATAAATTTAGTTATCAGGCACATAGACCTAAACGCTAATCGATCAAGGATGTTTTGGTTTATCAACATCATCTAATTATGCTACATTACCTTTTTCTGTTTTTGATATTGTTCTATGATCTTTTTGTTCCGATCACTCTTATCACCGCTAGAACCAACTACTTTTTTGTTGAATCATTTCTTATTGAGTGTCCAAACAAACAATACATAAAAAGGTACTTAAAAAATTTTTCAGAGAGAGTGAACTGTAACGAAAATGAAACTCAGAAATGGAAATGATACCAAAGACAACGTCAAACCCCTGTTCTGCTACCAAGTAAATTTAATTTAAAACCCTGTTAATAAATTAAAAGTATATAAAAATTTACCAATACCATTTCTTGATTTATTTAATCAAAAACTCATTTAATAAAAAAAGATTTCGTGAGCTAGCAAATGCCAAAATAAGTTTTAAACCCCAATATTTTGTTCCAGTGGAATGCAGTTGCAGATCGGTCATTACAAGAGAAAACCATGACAAAACCATCTCAGTCGGGCATACAAAAATTTTGAAATACAATCTATGATCATGAACAAGAAAAATGGCGCAAAAATATTTGATCATGGTGGTCAATTTTGTTTAAAAAAAGTTCTGTAATAATTTCAGCTCGTAAAAAATGGGAGCTCCTAAAAAATCTAAGTATCGTCTTCCAATGTTAAAAAGTGAAGATTCTGTAAAATAAGAGAATATGAAGCAATCATGCAACACTTTTACAGTTTAATTATGGAGATTGGCGGACTTGCATTATATTATTAGGACATCAATTTCAATTTTGGTTTCAATTTTTTGTCAAGAAATGTAGCAAAAGAACTTTTTCTGTCAAGAAATTCACCTTTAAGGCAAAAACCAAAGTTAATTTATGTCAAAGTAATGCACTAATATACTGTACTGAAGTGTGCTACACTCAGAAAAACACTATTTGATAATCTTAGTGCTATTTTGAGAATTTACGTTATAGTGCGTGAAGCACAAACTTGATTTGGACAAAGTCCATTTTAACGTGTGAACAAATCACTAAGTAGTTTTGAATAAGCTACTATTTTAAGATCACTAACTTAAACTGAGAATACTATGACGTGATATTATCACGCCACACAGATAACACCAAGTTAACCTTGGTAACTCTGTCGACACTCGTTATCTCTATCCAATAGGATACTAGATAACCACGTGTCCGCAAGTATAAAAGGAGCTTGCACGCTCAACCACCAACACTTTTTGGTCCCTGATAACTTCTGATTTTAAAATCATACTCCCGTATTGCTCCCTTGCTCCGTCCCAGCTTACTTGAGATATTTTTCTAACTTAGAATATTTTGTGACTTGTTCTTAACTAAGAACTCTCTAAGTCATAAAATATTAACTTAGCGCAAAATTGGAAATCAGGTAAGTTAAACTTAACTACTCTAAGTTATAATTTAACATCTCTCAAACTCTATCTAAGTTACAAGTTAACTTAGAATAGTTCAATCTGTGCTATTTCAATCTAATAACTTTAACTATTCTATCCCTTCATGCTCGGTTCATATTTGATGCTGTTTAACATAACTTATTAATTCATATTTGCATTTAACTTTCTTTAATACTTAACTATATACCAAGAGTAGAACTAGGGGTTGAACTCTCAAGTTATACATGTGGTCCCGCGATTAACCCCGTCGTTTAAGTATCTAATGTACGGACCAGCAGTATAAATGGTGGTCCCAGAGAGGCTACTTCATTTTAACTTGTTCATTTAATACAGAGAGGCTACTTCAGTTTAACTTATTCATCTAATACAAGAGAGGCAATCTCGATTTAACTTGTTCATTTAAACTATCAGAGAAGCTTGCTTAAATTTAACTTGTTCACTTATTATAGAAAAGCCATTAAAATAACTTGTGTAATTTAACTATTCAAAGGGTTTCTCACTTAAATTCTCATTTGAATTTGATGTAAACTATTTCTCTGTTTTAATACAATAACTTCAGTCCTTTAAACCATGAGCAGTCCTGGTGGTAGTACTCCTACACCTGCCGTTACTCCCCCACCTGAAACTCCCATAACACATCCAAATCTTTCACTTGTATCTTTTTCAGGCAATGATCCTAATCAGGATGCCACTTCTTTTTGGAACTCTGTAGAAAACAAAATACTCTTTTCACTAGGAACTAGGCCTACAGCACCCGTTGCACAAACTAGCTATGATAAAAGACAACAATCCTTATTCGGCTCACTTTTAACTGATACAGCACTAGAATGGTTTGAAAGTGAAGTCACAGATACTACAGATTGGAATACTTTAAAAGATGAATTTATAAAAAGATTCACAGACGGTAGAGACCAATTTAGATTTAGACTTGAGGTTGAAAACACATTTAGGCAAGAAGGAGAATTAATAAAGAACTATCTACATAGAATAAAGAGTGGAGTTGATAAGGGTTGGCCAGAAAAGATACCAACAAGTATTGAAGGTGATGACAATATAAGAAAGGAGAAAGAAATTCAACAAAGACAGCGAAGTCAAAAATACATAGATTTTGCTATAAGAGGACTAAGACCACAAGGTTTAAAACGCAAAGCGCACGAGAAACTTATTGAGAATCCTTCAATAACTTGGACACAGTTTGTCGATCACTTAGTTGTAAAGGACTTAACATTTTCTGTAACAACAGAGTCTAGTGGAGCTACAGGAATAGATAAACTTAAAACACTCGAGAGCAAAATTAACGATTTAACCAGTCTTTTCAAAAGCAACGAAGTGAATGCTATAGATACTTCTAGGCCAAGAGACCCTAATATAAAAGGCAGACCTAACAGTACTAGATTCTGTGATTATTGCAGAAGCAATGGTCATTCCATCTCTCGATGCACAAAGAAACAGATAGATGATAGTGTTAACAAATTGAGAAAGGAATTAGTTGAACCAAGAAGGCCAAATATAACGTTCTCTAATGATTATAGAAAGAATAACCGAGGCAATGCAAGGTTCAATGGTCCTAGAAACCAAGGCTATCAACCAAGAGGTGGCTACTCAAACTATAATCCTAGGTTCAGCAAGCCTAACTATCAACAACAAAATACATCTTTTAGCAGCTATGGCAATAGATTCACTCAACCATACGAACAAACCTTCCCTCAGCAAAACACCTATAGAAATAATGAACCAAATCTTGAACAACAATCACCATCACCACAACAACAGCAACAGCCACAACAAATTGCTAGCTTCTATACACCAAGTAGAAATAACAATCTACAACAAAGACAATCAAAACCCAACAATATTCAGCAACAACCAAATCAAATAAGTTTCGTTGAAGGCGACGATGACTACGTAAATGCTATAACAGACTTCTTTCCTTTAAACTTTTGAAGTCTCCGAACGCTACTAAAGAAAGTAGTACTAAGTCAAGAATTTATCTCAACTTATATCACTTTGCCACCGGAGACATTAAAAATAATAGTGGTTTAGAAGTAGAGTTTATGATTGACCCAGGATCAACTTGCACTATCATCAACCATCCTACATACCTTGCTTTAGTAAACCTTGGACAAAATTTGCATTTGCAAAATACAAATTGTGATTCAAAAACATATACTGGTTCATCAATCAGAATGCTTGGCTACACAACTATTCAATCTAGCTTTGAAACTGACGGTAAATATACAGTCCCCCATAAAGTATTCGTTACTAAAGAACAAAGACAGAACATAATAGGTATTGATTTTTGTCATTTGTTTTTAAAAGCACTTCACTTCGATATCCCCGCAGTAGAATTAAAAACTGAGAGAAACCTAATTTGCTACGGCTCACTCAACAATGAGAAAGACTACCCATACATTACTGAGATGACTGCTTTAAACATAGCTCAACCAATCTTTCTACAACAGAAAAGTACACAATTGCACAAGCAAAAGCACCCCAGTCAAGCCTTATTTCCGCCAGGAACATATTTCATGCCCCATATTAACGTTGCAAAAACTGACCTAGTCTTTGTAAACACACTTTGTCCACAATCTGAAGAATTCCTACCCATATTTATGGAGAATCAAAAGAATCACCCAATACAGATAAATAGAGGAATAATAGGTTATGCTATGTGCGATATAACTGACAAACCTATACAAAGGTACAATATCAAAAACTGTGCCGAATTTACAAGTACAATACTAAACGAAAGTGAGGACTATAACAGTTGCTTCATACTGAACACAGTAGTAAACAATTTACAAGAAGGACAGCAAATTCAAACTAATTCTTGCATTAAATATGTAGATTTCCGTACCCAATCTATATTTGACTCTAATATGCCTATAGCGCACACGATATTCTCAGATGCAGAAATGAGAAAAGGTTTTGCTAACACAATCTCTAAAAGAATACCCTTATTAAAGGACTACTGTAAAGGTAGAAACTGTGATATAGGTGATATAATAACTTTCAGAGCAGATAATAACTTAGTATATAATCTCATTACTAAGGCTAATCACTATGAAAAACCAACAATTGATACAATCAAAACAACGCTACTTGCTATGAGAGATCATGCACTAGGACTAAATTTACGCTGTATAGCGATGCCAAAAATAGCTTGTGGTTTAGACGGAATGGATTGGAGAGAGATATCTTCTCTAATAGAACAAACATTTAAGAATTCAGGAATAACTATCTATGTGTATACAAGCAAAGATGATATTGATAAACTACAAAAAGTAGAAAATAATATACTAGAACAGGAAGAGGTGCTCGAGATTATTGAAAATGAGTTGATAGAAAAATGCAAAGAAGATGAGAGAGAACTAGCCACAGACTTCTCTACTGAAGCAAAAGAGTTATGTAGACCTAAAGTCAATGAACAGTTTCCTAAGTTTAGAGATAAACTACAAAGCCACCGAATCATAAATAAAGCAGTTAGCGATTTTGTAATTAAGCAAAATAGAAATACAGTTCAAGACATAGATTATCTAGAAAGGTTCTTAGATAACTTTGATTTCACGCAAAGTGATTTGACTGATGATGAATTGTTTGAGTTGATAGAAATAATACTTCAGGATAATGATGTCTATTCACATCATAAGTATGATATTGGCAGAACTAAACATAAGTTCCATTTACCCTTGAAGAAAGATGCAACCTTTAAAAAGCAACGACCAAGCAAAAT
Source organism: Convolutriloba macropyga (assembly GCF_964194025.1). Lineage (NCBI taxonomy): Eukaryota > Metazoa > Xenacoelomorpha > Acoela > Convolutidae > Convolutriloba > Convolutriloba macropyga. Next base: position 30,605,175 of record NC_134476.1, on the reverse strand, counting down.
ACCCATTCATCTCAGAGATAAATTAGAAAGACTAATGGACGAATTAATTCAAGCAGGGATAATCAGAGAACTCAATGAGAACGATGATATGAATAGTTGGTTTGTCAATCCCGTCATCATATTACCTAAGAAGGATTATGTAAAACTAGTCATTGATGCTAGATACCTAAACTCTATAACTGATACAAGTAATTCTAGTTGGCCACTCGAACCACTAAACGTTCTAATGACAAGAATAACCGGAACTATATTTACAAGTAGTGATTTATCATCGGCTTATAATCAAGTACCACTAACTGAAGATACACAGAAGGTTACAAGTTTTATTGTAGGAGGCAGACAGTACACCTATCAAGTAGGATTTTATGGTCTTAAACCATTACCCAGTTTCTTTAGCAAACTAATGCGTTATGCATTTGGACCTCTTATAAAACGTAAACAAGCCATAACATATATAGACGATACTTTATTACAAGCTAAAGATAAACAAGAAATGTTCACAATAGTAAAGGAGTATCACTCTTTGCTTCGAAAGGCAAATCTTAAAGCAGCCCCCGATAGAACAATGTTTTTCTTACGAAAAGTGAGATTTCTAGGACATGTTATATCTAAAGACGGACTATCGCCTATTGCTTCGCGCATAGATGATATTAGAAACCTAAAAACGCCAGAATCGAAAACAGAAGTTTTAAGAGTTTTAGGAATGATGGGTTTCTATCACACCTATATTTTGAACTTTCACATAGATGCAAAACCTCTATATGACTTAACTAAAGATACGACACTATTCAAGTGGCTACCAGAACACGAAAAGGTATTCACAGACCTTAAACAAAGATTCTGTCACGATATTTCTAACGCATTTCCTTCTAATGACTATCCCTTTCATATACATGCTGATTCATCTAATTTAGGAACAGGTTGTGTTCTTATACAAGATTTTCCTGATAGAAAACGTATGATTTCAGCAAACTCGAGAGTATTTGATAAAGCTGAACAAAAGATGTCCCCTCAACATAGAGAGCTATGTGGAATAATATCTGCTTTACAAACTTATGAATTTTATGTTATTGGATCCCCTTTCCCAATTTACCTATATTGTGATCACAGACCAATTCTATTTCTTTGGTCACGACGAGGACAAATGTCACACCGTTTCTTTAAGTATCAAGTTGTAATAACTAAGTTCCAAAACTTGCAAATTATATACACTGAAGGCAAAAACTTAGCGTTCCCTGACATTCTTAGCCGAAACGTTTCTTTAGCAGATGCTAAACTTTATCAACTAGAACACAAAGTGATACCTAAAGATATAAAGTTTCATATTAACGGAAAAGAAGTTAACTATTCTGTATTGCATCAAGACGATAAGGACGCAACAGCTAACGACTAATTATTGCCCAAGTCAAAGGCGAAAGAAAGAAACTTATTAATATAAATGATGAAGGTGACTTTAGTGTAGATGATGCACCAGACTACATAAATGAACATTGTAATGCTATACACAGTTTCTCTGATTGTTTTCGCTACGGCACACAAATAAATCAAATAAAGAAGTTAACTTCAGAACTAACTAACGAGTCTGATAACCATTACTATTCCGAGATAGAAGAAATAGCTGAAATAAGTGATGACCGAGAAGGTTATGATGACCAAGATTGGTTAGACTTAGTAGAAGGTAATATTGAAAACTCACTTATTGAACAATTAGAATCTGCTAAAGCCGATTATGTCAGACGGACAAAATTCAAGAAGCTTATTGAACCAGAAGCTTTTCAAAACATCTCAGAAAAGGATGTCCACACAGATACATTAGATTTAATAGCTAAAGTTACAAATTTTGCAAAAAACGCTAATCTTGACACCGATAATATTCTTGAAGAACAAGTAAACGACTCCGTGATAAATAAAGTTAGAGATTGGGTAAAAGTAGGCAAAGCTCCAGAAAAGGACTACATTATTAAACAATCTAAAGCACTACAGACCTATAGAAATAATTTCAACTTGTTGTTTTTAGAAAGTCAATATGATTTACTCTGTTATTCCGAACCTTGTGAAGACGGCTCTTTTGACGTTAGGATATGTGCACCACTTTCGCTATTTATAAAGATATTCGAAGTCGCACATACGCATGAACTTAGTGGTCATAGAGCAGAAAGCACAACTTACAATAGAGTTAAGCGATATTTCTATTGGCCCGGTATGTTTAAATGGATTGAAATGTTAATGTTAGATTGCTTAAGTTGCCAAACTAATAAATCAGCACGCAAAGACTTGAACGAAGCGCCCTTAGAACCATGGGGACAATTAGAAGCTATACCCCTACATACACTTCATATTGATCATAAAGGTCCACTACGACCACTCAGTAAAGGAAATAGATTTTGTCTTGTAATAGTAGACGCTTTCTCTAGATTTATACAAGTATACCCTAGCAAGAATGCTGAAGCTCTTGAAACAGTAAATCAACTAGAGAAATTTATAACTACATTTGGTATACCGCAACAAATAGTACATGATAACGGCAATGCTTTTATTAGTAATGATTTCGTTCACTACACAGACGAAATGGGAATTACACTATGCCCCCGAACTGCATATTCACCGTGGACTAACGGCAAAGTAGAAGTACAAAATAAACATTTGACTAATTACCTAAGACACTTTATTAGTAAAAGTGGATCTAATTGGTCCGAGTACACTAGTAAATTTGCATTTTCACACAATACTGCAGTAAACTACAGTACGGGATATACCCCTTATGAAATACTATTTGGAACGAAACCGCAAATACCCTTATCACTAAAGCTAGGACTACTACGAGATAATCAAAAGAAATGCACATCGGAGTATTGTAATAATCTACCACCACACTCACATAGTGAAGAAACTTGTAACAACAAAAAGATAGAGAAATTATTACAAAACAGATTATCTAACGAAATGTTAAAGCGAGAGAATACATTTAAAACAATATACTCGAATACCTACACTAAATGTAGACAAACTACGAATAAAGCGCACAAGTATAGAAATAGATTTAAACTCGGAAAGCCTATACCTGAAGGTAGAAAAGTACTACTAGAAAATCACTCGAAAGGACTATTAAAGTCTAAAAAGCTACAAGAGCTACGCTCAGGCCCCTACACCGTGAAACGAATGATAACTAATACTACATATGAAATACAACATGATAAAACAAATGAGAAGAAAACCGTGCATAGAAATCATATAGTACCTTATTACCCGAAAGAAGAAAAAATACAAGAGTTAGTTGAGAACTATGTAGTCCCAGACGATACGGATGATTATTATACTCAATATAATAAGCATAATATATCCAAATCTAATGCCTATAGAGGCGCACAACATATTGCTATTTCGCAGTGGCCCTTAGTAGAAACACAACCTACTATAAATCCTAATACTACACTACAGCCACCTTATAATGTTGAGGCTACCCCAACAAAGGATTCAGGCTTAGAATCGCTACAAACACGAGCAGATAATACTACGCATATACAAGGCACAAGCTCTTCTAATTTTCTACCCCCACGCATTTCAACCCCCTACCCTATGCAAAATATGTATTCACCTAATAGCCCACAGCAAGAAAATTTTTCTCCACCACTTGATAATGCTAGTAAATTTAAAGCTACACGCAAATTATTCCCCCAAGCATCGCATAATAGCCCCACATCATCACCTTATAATTTTACACCTACAGCATCACCTAATATATCTAATTTACCTGACGCAAATGAAGTATTAAGCAGACCTCAACGTAATAGAAAAGCACCTACATTCTTTGGTGAACCTATTCCCTCTGACTTGATACATAAACTCAAAAAGAAATAGAGAAACAAAATCTCTTTTAATAATAATTTTTATATTAAAAGCGCCTTGCGCACCAAAATCATAAAAATAATAAAAATAATATTTACAAAACTGCACAAACCAATAAGTTCGTTTGCTTCCTCAGAGAAACTTCTCCAAAAGCCCCCTCACAACTCGACACATTAAAGATTCCTCCTCGAATGCCAAGCACTTCGTATAGTTCCATTTTCTTATCTGCAAGTAACAGTCCTGCAATACAGGTCCCACTTGCAGATCCCACCAGGCCCTTTGCAATGCCACCAAGCGATTTTCCAACTGTATCACCCTGTCCCACCACTCATCAACCCCCTCACTCCTCCGTCTTGCGTACAATCTTATGAAGAACTGAAACCAAAATATGAACCTGAATATTACACATTTCCACTTAATATCACCTAACATTTCTGTCTATTCTTTTACCCGGGTGAAAGCCTCAAATAACCAAATCATAATTGTTATTTAGAGTTTAAAACATAGAAACCAAAAATTAAAAAGTAAACTCACATCATCCCCCAGGAAGAACTTGATAATATCAGCCGTGTCTTCTGTCACACATTGAGTAAATCTCCTCTCCCAAGGAGAGAAACTTCCTCTTGCTCGAAGTATCCCATCAATTTCATCATCGGTTAATACCAATGATGAGGTCCGGTAACTAGTTGAAAAGAAGAACAAGAAATCTTGTGCCCCTAACCCATCCACATCAGAGTAGAGGAAGTGTAGATACTGCCCCCTTCGAATCTGCTCCACCGATTCGCTCACTTGTTCCAATTGCATCCCCCGCACAGCAATGCTCCATCGGGCAGCATCTAACTCCTCTCGCACTTCCTCGGTCTCTCTCAAATAATTTATCGTATACCAGTTCATGACTAAACGAATTAAAATATGAAGAAGAAAGAAGTGAATAAAAGAATGTATGAAAGAAAGAAAAATTAGAAGATACAAGATTAAGAAATTAAGGAGAAAAGAATAAAAAAGATTTAAGTTTAATGAAGAAATGAAAGTTGAAACGAAGTGTTAAGGAAAAAGTTAAAGAAGAATCAAAGGTTGATATTAAGAGTTAATAAGAAGTTAAAGTTTGGAAGGAACCTAATAATCAAGAGAGCAACTTGAGTTAACGAGAGTTAAAGGCAAAAAGCAAATAGCCCACTCAACACAAATCTTACACAAAGTACGCAATTAATCACCATTGCAAGCTGTTACACACACATAAACTTCTATACATGTTCAACACTCATACACTTTCAACAATTATGCATACCTTTTATTACAAACTAACGCTGAAAACACGTGTTACACAGAGCAAAGTTAGGTAGAAACAATTCCCCCATGAGCAAACACCTTACCTAAATTGAATACCTTAAGTACAGAAATTTGTCCCTTGCAAACTATTTAAACACACTAAATTGCAATTTGTCAGGAAATGCACATTTAAGCAATCCATATAGTCAACAAATAGAGCTAACTTTACTAGCTTAAGGACCCAAGGAATGTTTAAAATAAACATTAAAGCACTTATGTACAAACAGCTAACCGCGATTTTAAATTCTCCAAGCAAGAATTATGTCACCTAAGTGCAAACCTTACACAAATCTCAGAAAGAGTAATAACTCGATAGATTTATCCACTCCACAACTCAGACTACATGTTTGCAAAAACACATGTTTGCTCAAATAGTTCACAAAAGTGTAAAACACACGGATTAGAAACATCTCAATTAAATTCTAAAAATTTCATTTTTTTCATATTCTAACATATCCTGTTTCTAGACAACTTATGATTAACACCTGAAAATTTAAACATGAATTCACAAAGATATAGCCTACAACTTCGACGAAACGGAATTTAAAAATACAGCTCAGAAGTACATTTAAAACACATAAATCAGAAATAACACAATTAAATTCTAAAAATTTCATTTTTTTCATATTCTAACATATCCTGTTTCTAGACAACTTATGATTAACACCTAAAAATTTAAACATGAATTCACAAAGATATAGCCTACAACTCTGACGAAACGAAATTGGAAAATTTAACCAAGAAAGTACGTATTGAAAGCACAAAGTTGATATAACACCGTTAAGTTCTAAAAAGATCAAATTTTTCATATTCTAACACATACTGTTTTAAGGCAACTTGCGATAATCACTTGAAAAGCTTAACATGAATACACAAAGATATAGTCCACAACTTCTTGGAAGCGAACTTTGAGAATTCGGCCTAAAAATACATTCTTCTTAGATAATAAAGATGGATCCTATAGCAGTGAATTATGAGAATTAAATTTTGAGTTTTTATCGTATGATTTTCGTCATATGACCAGTTTATCACGTTGCTACATGCCACTAGTCAAGGCTAGCCATTGGCCAATCAGAAATGAGCACACATATTCTGGTAACTTAACCCTGAAAACCACTATTTAAGAGCCTTACCCAAATTCAAAATCACTTTTCTCAGTTACCTTCTGAAATCAATTACTTCCTTCGCTCTTAAATTCAGCTCTAACTCTCTCTCTCTCTCTCTCTCTCTCTCTCTCCTTCTCTCTGTCCCAAATTATATCTTTCACATTTTGCCCCTTTCAACTGATAAACTTAGAAAACTTAGCAAAGTTTTCAAGCATCTCAATTTGTGACCTGCAAATACTTGTCACAAAACATCTCCACAACACATATATCAGGTATCTCAGTTCAATATGGATTCTTAATTCAATTCTCAGTCACTAACTATAGTAGGAGTTCATAACTCTTTAGAAACTGACAATTCAGAAAGTTTCTAAATCCCGACAAACACTACCTACACTAAACACTTTCATCACCAGTTAAACACACCACAAAACACCAACACCGTAAAGACAATCAATCCTAATATATGACCGAAGTCTCATTCGACCAAAACGGTTTTCTTATTTCTCTTTCTATCAACCCTGATACACTTGTGAAAGTTTCGATTAAAGCAAATCAAAAGCTGAAATTTAATAGTGAGTTTAACACCTTAACCAGTTGTCAAATTTCTAACGAAGTAAGAACTGTAGTATTCTTTGCTACTAACTCTAACAAAGACCCTATTGCTGTCTTCTGGGGAAAATACAATCCTCAACAACTTAACAGTCTATTACTCCAAATTCATTCTTCAAGCCTAGTTGACTTAGACATTCTAAATGTCCCTTATTTGGTTTTAGAAACACCAACTGATCAATGAATATTCCGCTAAACGATTATTGGGTTATAGCTTCGAGAACAACTTTCTCAACTTCTTACAGTCCTTATAACATCCCACACAAAATTTTGAAATATAATAACAAGTCAGCCACAATTGACCGATCGTACATTTCATATAAAGAAAACATTGTTATTTTCTTCGTTAAAGACCAGTTTGTAAACTTAGAAATAATTGTTTGTTGGACTCCGAACAAACCAGAACATATTGAACGCTTTCATTTCCAATTAAACAACAGAGACGAAATAGACCTTGATATCATCGAAGCTCCCTTTACTGTAGACCCTTAATCTATGTTACCACCTTCCCTTGAAACACAAGTTCTTACTGCCCTTGCATTCGACCCACTCTCGTATATTAGAATATTCCTCCTACAGAAAATATTGAAATTCGGAAATAAGACTGTAACACTTGACAAGTGTTTTGTTTCTAATCAACAGAAAACAGTTGCATTCTTCGTAACATCAAAAAATAACGCAAAATTTGTCATATTTTGGGTACCCTATAATCCCGCTCACGTTCACGAGCTAAAATATCAGATTACTTTCACGGATAATATTAACCTGAATTTGTTAGACTCACCTTATACTGTCTTCGTTTATTAAATGGAAGACGGAGAAATCAAGAAATCACCAGCAATAGACGAAGTAATAAACGTAAGTTACAAAATGTTTATTTTTATGTCACTCTGTTTAACTCTGTTCCCAACTGTTGCAACTGATAGTGAATCCGAAAATAGAATAGAGATATTCTTTGAATATGCAGATTCTCACCCACACCTCTTAGAATGTGTCAAAGATAGAAACAGTTGTTTACCTGAAGAAATTCCGTACCTTAAATTAATAGACCCTCCTGAAAAGCTATTAGATTGGTCAAAACGCAATGTCCATATGCCACTATCACTGATTAAAGACCAGTTCTTTAAAGAAAATCTTACTAATAAGAAAGCACTCCTCTCAAAAGTAGAATATTTTATAACAAACATAGGAAACCAAATTCGTTCTGTTCAGTTTCTTAAGATTATTACTATAATACCTCTCGCACTTCTCTGTGTTATAACTGCTTGCTCTGCTAAATATTTGATCTTTATTATATTTCTTGCATTATTACTCTTAACGTCTTTCACTGACGCCAGACCAATTGAAAAGATGAGTATCTATGAAAACACAGCTCCTAACCTTCATGTTAACCACTTTGATTGCTCAAAAATGATTTCAAACCAGATGTATTCTCTCAACAAAGTAGCACCTTGCGAAATTCGCCCTGATAAAATTAGCACTAATCAAGCACGAGTCACTCTCTACCAAAGAAATTATAAAGTTAAGCTAGAAGCAACTATGTGTAAAGCAACCCAACAGCAATTACGTTGGTTTTGCGATTCTTTTGACTCTAGTGGCATAGATGCCAGACATAATACTATTACTACTTCAGTTAAGCTTGATGCTCAGAAATGCAAACTTGCAAAGGAAAGAAAAAAGATAAAGCTTTCCCCTTCTTCTAAATCAGTAGAATTCGATTTTGACAAATCTTTATTCTCAAACTTTAACTCAGGCGATGTTGGAACTGGAAACAATGAATGTAACTCCCGAGGTTGGATTACACACTACACTTATGAAACATATATGCAAAATGTTAGCCTGAATGTAAACCTTAGAGATGGCACAGTTAACAACTGGCAAAATATACCTCTACCTTGTCCTTTATCAGCAGGAGGCTGCGATTCTACATCTACTGATCCATTTTCATACACTTGGGATGAACCCAATAATTGTCTTTTCACTATAATTCGCACTTTTGACGCTCAAATGATTAAAGCTAATGACAAATACTATATAGTAAAGGATCCTAAATTTACTTCAGCTCAGTCAGATTTCGACTTACAAAGCTTTATGTTCCAAGTTTATAATAAACCACAGTCTTTATGTAGTCATCCACGAATAGTATATCCTACACCATATGATTCTCTATACATTAGTCTTCGTGACGGATTTGATATGAACACTGGAGAACCCATTCACAAATTTAAACCCGATACTGGTGCTATAACTATGAAAAATAAATTCTATTCCAGTGACAATAAAACAGTTGATACAACATATTCTCAAGTTTATGAAAATATTGATTTCGAAGCACATCTTGGAACAAAAATTGACTATTTGCACTTTAATAATCTTCGGCAACTTCAAACCTCTACTCTAGAGCTATTACGAAATGACTGTGAATTAGAGCGCTCAACTATTCTTAACACTTTAATGATTTCTCATGAAAATCCGCGCTTAGCTGGATATACCTTAACAAGAAACAGATCTATGTTTCTCAAAACAAATGGCAATGTTGCCTGGCTATATAATTGTCCTGAATTTCATTCACCCTTACAGATTCTTAATAAGTGCTATAATCGAATACCAATTCTTTATGAAGATGAAATTCATTTCGTTGATCCGATTTCTAGACAAACTTTCACTGAAGCCGAAGAACAATTGTGCTCTGATAAACATTCAAACTTATTTCAACTAGATGTTGACGATGACAATTCATGGGTTGAGCTAACCCCACAAATCACAAAAGTAAGAGGACCTGCACTCTTCAAACCACACATAGTTATTCAACAAATTGCGAATGTTATTACTGCAAGTATTTATGCTTCTATCTACACATATAAAGAAATGATGTCATTCTGGAATTCAATAACTTTCAACTCCAATATGAAAGGAGTTCTTAAGCACTTTACTAAGTCATTATTAGATAACAGAGAATCATTTTCAAATATTTCAGGCACGAATTATTATAACTCTAGAACTATTTATCTAGATTCATTCATTTCACCGGACTTCTTTAATAATCAATTTGTTGAAACCTTTGGTAAAATACAATATATAATTGAGCGATGCGGAATATTCTTTGCCGCTTTCTTATTCATTAAACTACTCATCGACATAGTCTTATGCTTAATTCGAGCAATGCAAATTAACAAAATTACAGATGCATCTATTCACTTTGGTAAGGCACTCTTTGCTGCCACATTTGATTTAATGTCAGTCCCAATTCTGACTTCTATCTATCAAGCAACTAATTCAGAAAATGATCACACTGATGAAAATAGAGAACCAACAATGCAAGTTCCAAAATTTGACAATGCTATTACTAGAGAACGAGTTATTCAAATTCCACCTTATACAGATAATACAGGCTTACAAGCTTTAAGATTTGAGAATAAAAGTGGTTATCCAAACCTACATGATGAGAATAATAAAGACGAAAATAGAAACGATCACAACGTTCCTACGTCTCCAGTATAGGATTAATTCCTCTATTACTTTCATATCATCAATCTATATGATGATAATATAATACAGACTGACTTCATATTTACTACTGATTTACTTTGAAAGAGAATACAAAAAAATAAGAAAAAGAGAATACTAGCAAAATAACTTCAAAAAATATACTCTTAGAATAGAATAAGAGTAGAGAATACTTGATATTTCAGGAACTTTCTTCAATCCCTAACGAATTGATACCAGTCTTTCAGAAGGAACCTTCAAGCGGTTGGCCCGAATACAATACACAATCAACTTCTAAACCTCAATCTGGAGTTAAACAACTTGACAGACTAGTACAACCCACAACTCACGTTACCCCATCTACAACTTTTCTCTCAACTATCAAGATTTCAGCAGTACAAACCCAAGCAACTAGTGCAAATTCATCAACGACGGTTACATCATCCAAGAAGAGAACTAAAATTGCAGATACAATTGCAAAGAAACAACCACGTAAACAATTCATTAGAGAGACATTCAGCCCAGCGACACCGCTAGAAGTAAATATACCCAAGACAAACAGTACAGTACCCAACGTCTTAGCAAACACTACAACTACTCAATCGTCACGACCAAACTTTCTTAATCTTCATCATTACACAACTACCCCCTTGCAAGACCGCCTACAAAAACAACATCAAGCTGAGATACAAGCTAAAACCCCCGGTTTTAGTGGACACCCGAACTACGATACGAATTTAATCTACCAGTTGCAACCCAACATCAATAGATTCAATCTCATTGGTTATTTGTCAAACAAAAATTCTTATCTACTAACTAATCACAACCTTCAAGGACAAACAATACAAGTCCCGTTTGATAATATTACAGCAAACCTCAATCCTCAGCTTGATACTTTCACTTATCAGGTACAGCAAAACTTTCTAACAGAAAGACAACGCTCTCAACAGCTCGAACAACGGATTACTGAGCTCCAACTGGAGATCGCAAATCTGAAGCATCAACTCCACATCCTCCGCTCATCACGTTGAGCACTCACGGAATGGAATAGATAATTTTGTGGTTGTTGATGTTCAGTACTTCCTTCATTACTTCTTCTTTCTCCCGCGGTGAGGAAAATTATTCGTTAGTTTAAACGAACGCCTAATTATTAGCCATTTTGTTACCTTACTCTCCTTTATTACATTACTTACATCAAGTAAAGTAATCCGCATTTCTTCAATCTTCATCGAAACAATCTTCAATGATTACACTTAGCGCAATTTATGGTGAACAAGGAGTCCATTATTATCTGTTCTCGCTTCTCGAATAAAATACATTCTTTATCTTTACCGATTTATCTTGCTTTGACATCATTCGATTGTTCCATCGAATTCCATAATTTAATGTCTTACAACCTTTCAGTAGACGTTGAATATTTCAAAACATATTGTGATCTCGCTGAATTTATTCAATCACAAGTTATTAAAACTTCGAAAACATTCTTAGTTGGAAATAAATTCTATACACCATTGTCAGTTCATTGGACATTTGAGTTACAGGAGATTATCTTATTCTTGCAAGATAACAAATCCAATGAAATTGTAGTTTATTTTCATCAAATTCCTGAGTACGATTTATTTGAAATTCTAAAGCTTATTCATACAGAAGAAATTCTTAACGTCAATAATCTAAACTTTCGACCGCTCACTTATTTCAATTAATCTTCAATACTTCAGTGATCACGAATATAAAAATGTTACAACCCTTCGTTAACAGGTTTGCATTCATCGCCATCCGCCATTTATAGTTTAAGTGCTATTTGGATCTTCCTGTCAATTCCTTTCAAAGATTAATGGGTCTTCCATTTTCCCCATTGACACAAAAATTGAATTACTACATAATTCAAAATGAACACATTTTTTGAAGGCGGTGTTGATATCGAATGGTTTAAAGATTATTGTCAACTCTCTGATCACCTTGAATCCGCTTGGGTTAACTTTTCTAAACAGATTATTTTCAACGATAAAGTTTTCAAAATCTCTGAATTATATTATTCTGAATTTCAATGCGAAATTATTTTATTTCTTGAAGACTTTGAACAAAAAGAAATTGTTATTTATTTTGAACTAATGACAAAAAGCAAGATTAATTATTTCATGAAGCAAATTCATAATGATCAACCAAGCCTAAATATTAATTCCTTAAACTATAGCTACAAAGCTTACTTCAATTGAATTATTCTTCAACAAGACTCAAATAAAGATGAATTACGAAACGGAATTCTTTATTTGGGGAGTCATTGCGGCAACTCTAGCCTTTATGGTGTTGTGCGCAGTCATTTTAATTTCCCTATTCATTTACCTCGCTTGTCATTATAGACCATTAACCTAAGCAGTATATTCTTCAACTTATATTATTCTATTATTCAACGTCAGATGTATTAGCAGCACAATTTCATAGAAAAACTTCAAAAGGCCTATTGTAACGGCCACCCAAAAAAATTGGATCTATTATTTTGTACAGCCTTGTATCTTAGGACATCGTCAACCCTTCTTCAAGAGAGAACTCAGAAACAAGAAGCTACGATGAACTTTAGAACTTTTAACCAGATAATCTACCTCACAAACTTTAAATGCTTAATTATTATAAAATTAAGCTAAATAATTTATTCGATTATGTAAAATTTGATGTTTTGATTTAATACCTATGGACCGGGATGGGATGTACTGAAGTGTGCTACACTCAGTAACACTATTTGATAATCTTAGTGCTATTTTGAGAATTTACGTTATAGTGCGTGAAGCACAAACTTGATTTGGACAAAGTCCATTTTAACGTGTGAACAAATCACTAAGTAGTTTTGAATAAGCTACTATTTTAAGATCACTAACTTAAACTGAGAATACTATGACGTGATATTATCACGCCACACAGATAACACCAAGTTAACCTTGGTAACTCTGTCGACACTCGTTATCTCTATCCAATAGGATACTAGATAACCACGTGTCCGCAAGTATAAAAGGAGCTTGCACGCTCAACCACCAACACTTTTTGGTCCCTGATAACTTCTGATTTTAAAATCATACTCCCGTATTGCTCCCTTGCTCCGTCCCAGCTTACTTGAGATATTTTTCTAACTTAGAATATTTTGTGACTTGTTCTTAACTAAGAACTCTCTAAGTCATAAAATATTAACTTAGCGCAAAATTGGAAATCAGGTAAGTTAAACTTAACTACTCTAAGTTATAATTTAACATCTCTCAAACTCTATCTAAGTTACAAGTTAACTTAGAATAGTTCGTTCAATCTGTGCTATTTCAATCTAATAACTTTAACTATTCTATCCCTTCATGCTCGGTTCATATTTGATGCTGTTTAACATAACTTATTAATTCATATTTGCATTTAACTTTCTTTAATACTTAACTATATACCAAGAGTAGAACTAGGGGTTGAACTCTCAAGTTATACATGTGGTCCCGCGATTAACCCCGTCGTTTAAGTATCTAATGTACGGACCAGCAGTATAATACTCTTAAGGTTTTCGCTATTTCTGGCACTCAATTGTAACTATTGGTCAAACTAGAAATCGTACCTGTAACTGAATCGTTCGAGTGCATACCTGTAATTAGGTAATTAGTAGTAGCTGAATCGTTTGAGTTTTTTGAAGAAAGTGGAGCAAACTTCTCGAAAAAGTTGAGTTCGCAGAAGTGGTCACCTATGTTTTTCTTTGCAATACAATCAGATGATTGCAAGGTAGTTGGTTGGTGGATGTGCAAACAAGCTAAAGGAAACGTTGAAAACTATATCAAATTTTGAAAAATATGAAGAAAACTAGCATTTTCAGTGCCTAATTTTTCGACAAAATTAAGCACCAGTGCAGTAGTCCTAAATTGTCAGCAATTTTTGCAAAGATAAGGAGTGGGAGGTTCTGGTACAGGTGTAATTTAGATTTGAATGAACATCAGGGGCAATTTTGTAGCAGCGAGTGTGAAAACAAAAATTTATTGGGAAAATTTATTAAAAAAACTGTCGGCAATTTGGAATGAGATTGACCCAAATGTCATTAGGAAATTTTTTGAAAACTATGAAAGCCCTTTACTCGAGGTTTAAAAACTAAAAACATCATGAATTGTCAGTAGAAGACTCATTAGAACTGAAAAGTAGCTTTATTTGATACTTCTTACACGTTTAGAAAATTTTCAGAAGTGCGACGCTTTTGACACCATAATGAATTTATAAGATGTGCGTTTATTTGTTTATGACTAGCTAAGTTTTTCTAAGATTTTCTTAACTCCGTAAAATATTGGCTAAATTGTCCAATTATTATGTCTAATTATGGCTATCATTAGGATCAAAATTTTTTCTTTTGATTGAGTATCAAGGAAAAATTGAAGTCTTAAACAAATGCAGTCACAGGTTTTGCCCCTTGTTTCACATAATATAATTGCAAAATTCGAATGAGAATTGTCAGTTTTTCGAAGAGTGATCGGAACCAAATTTTGTGGATACCCTTTTGATAAAAACTAATACTATATCATGCTTTTAACCCACAACTGGTGCTAACGAAGACCTCATTAATCTAGCTTGGACTAAAAACCCGCTAATCTCGGTAACTAAAAACTCTCAATAACTATTATACTGACTAATTATTTAATTAACTCTTCATTAACTTCAGTGGAATAACTTTCATCATAAATTAACTACACTTTGCATTATGTCTGACCACAGTTTTCTTGTTGTCTAACACTGTCACAATTAATAATAACAAACTCTTTCTTCTTTCGCTTTTGATTGGTCACTTTAACTAATCTCAAATTGTGCATAGGTAAATCATTCTCTGATTAAATAATTTCACCGGGCTATCTTTAAACTCTGCAGATCTTTAAACATACCAGCAAAAGTCCACAATTATCTTTCCATTGGGTTTAGATTTTAAGGTGACTTTTTTGGAAGGAAAACAAACTCGCAAAAAGAACACGGGTATAAAAAATAAAGAGATTGAAAAGTTATCTCAGAACATTAATTCTGCCTATCTTTAGCATTCGAAGCAGATTGAGAATCTTACAGTTAACAATTGTATAACTATCGTGAAATTTCAGAAAGAAATTAAACGATTTTTTGTGCAATCTACTGCCACTATTCTTGCTCTAAATAATTCTCCATTCTAAAGACTTGATACCTTTCTAAGATAGTTCGCGATTATAGACTTCTGCTTTTATTCCATTTCATTGAAGTTCCTTACGTTTAATTTCAAACCAGATTAACAAAATATAACTAATCAACCTGTGCTATTTGTGCTAATCGAACGAACACCCTTTCTCCTAACATCTTCTGTGTTAACTTTATTCTCTAACATCCCTGTTGTTTACCATTCATCACATGCATTTGTTTACAGGCTATGTTTTTTTTCACTAAATTCGAAGACAAACTTTCTCGCAAGGATCTTTCAAGATCACGCAAGATAACCGGCTGATCATGACTGGGGTTTCGTTAAACAAATTATCTGTGAAAACTAATTGACAGTAAAACTAACCAAATACTTCCCGCTCGTTTAATTTTTAATGAATTCAGCTGAAACTATTGGGCAAAATCACGGATCAAAACCGAACCGAACAAATTATAGAACTGACCATGTTTCCTGTTCAATTTATGTTTAAAGAAGTATAATTCTGTCCATTCATAGCAACTGTCTATATAGTTTTTCAAGCAACTTTTGAGCATGGGTTATCTGAAAGTTGAAACTTAAAGTCTTATTGATCGTCATGAAAAGATAGCTGCAGCTTATATAATAGTTTATATTTTCGACGTGAATACACGATACTGCTTGAAAGTTGCTAAGTTCCTAGGTAATAAAGTAGCAGCTATCAAAACGTATCGCGGATCGACGTTAATCGTATCAACGATCATATAAATCTCAGTGACGTAATCGTAACGATCAGTACGGATTTTCAGTTTCAGTTTTCAGATAACCCATGTTCAAAAGTCTTTTGTAAAAACTATAACAATAGACGTTATGAATGATACCTTACTAGTCTAAATCACATTCTGAGCTAAACCTAAATTGATTAGAAAAAATTAACAATTCCCTTTTTTAAAAAAATCAAAATTGGGGAGCCATTTTTTCTTAATTATTTTAATGTGTTATCGGAAGTTAATTTCGCCTACAAGTATTCTGACTTAGTCGTGATTTTGAGTGGTAACGAGGAATGTTTTGTTGTGTGAAATCCCAGGTGTCAGAGTGACTGAAAAAAATCGACGCTGTTCATGAAATACAGTATAAAATCTGTGGACAATGATGAAGGGGGCACTTGGGAACAGCCCACTTGGAAACTGGCCCGAAACTGCTCCACTGCAGATATGCAGAAAAAATTAATTAATCTGAGATAAATTTTTTAGCTAAAAATAATTCTAAGAATTTTTTCTGAATTGCTAGTTCATTCTTGGCTTGAGGATAGTTAGAAATGCAATAAAAAACATTTTGGGATATGAAAAACTGCAACTAAAATTTATACCAATAACATTAAACGTTCTAATTTTAATTTTCAAGCTGAACTCAGATTTTTCATTATCAAAAAACGGATTAAAAATTTGTTTCATGGTAATGAAAAAAATTACACACGTTGATTTTCAAACTGTGATTGTATAAAATTTTATTTGTCTGTTTTTTTAGTTTCTTCCGAGCAGCATTCTATTTTTTTGAAGAACTGTTCCAAATTTTTTTTCAATTTTTAATGCACAACATTGTGCTTAATAACAAGAGCAATAGATAAAAAAAATAGCAGCAGTTTCCCTTAAATTTAGATTTTCTTTAGAGGAAAAGCTAAAGAAGCCAAAGAGGAGAGCAAAATTTTATAATCGTTTAACGTTTACTCGTTTGTTTTTATTTAACAATGGGCAAACAATTCGTTCAATAAATACACTGAAGCGCTTAACATTTCCTCCACTGATATTTTTAATCTTTAACGTTATGACAACAACTCAATTGACACGTGAGAATCTTGAAAAAATCTGATACATATAAAATATTAGCAAAATAGCTTTTTTCAGTTCGTAAAAATTTGATCCTGGTTTGTTAATTTTCAAAATACGCGTAGCGACATAATTTTCATTTTTTCTTTGCATGCACCACTGGTCACACAGTCAAAAGATGTTTAGGATCTTTTCCGTTTGAGCCACCCCAGTTCGTTATGCGCCCCCATGTTACTGAGTAAATAAAAGAGCAGCGAGAAATGAAAATGAGAAAGTTATTACGTCATTTTATCTGCGTTCGCTTTACAAAATGCTTGCAAAACACAAAAAATGTTCGTTTAACATAATTTTTGTTGAGCCTACTAATAAACTAAATCGATTGCGTTTTTTTAAGCTGAATTTTTTCATGTTTCGAAAACGTATCGGTGACAGATTTCAGACGAAAATCGCCTCAGACAAAATACCTGATAGCAAATACAGATAGGTTTCGGGCCCTTATGATGCGCTTAGTGCCTTAATTGATGTTACAATACATACAGTTGACTATCTCGATGAACTTAAACTTACGATAGAGTGTTTCTCACCAATACCCCATTTAGAGAGCACGAGTCGTTACATAGTAAATCATTATGTAAAAATATGGCACGTGCGTCTGGGGGGTGCAAATAATATGCGCCCACTAAGCTGGGGGGCCCCAACGTAAAATATCCGTAGTTTAAAAAGCAGCTTTTCTTCAGGATGATATTCTTTTAAAATGGCTGAACTTTGTATCTTTTACCAAAATTATACAAAAAGTTTTTTGGTTGATTTTACTAAAGCTCGTTAGATTTTACAGAATTTTTTATAGCCTCTTTCCTTCTTCATGCGGTCAAATTAGACAACACTAGCAGTAGAAGCACTATTATTTTACCAGCTCCTAATTTGGAGCTGTATGAAAATGTGCCCTAAGGCGACGGAAATCAACACAACAATCGATTTGGGGTTCTAACTGCACTTGGAAGTTAAGGAATTGTTACAAGCATTTTATATTTTACACGTAGGATCTTAGAAATCTTATTCATTTCTTAGTTAAGCCGCGATTGGTTTTCCTAGAGAACAGAGCTGATAATTTTATTAATAGTTATGCTATGTTCATCAAATTCGTGCTCAAAATTCTTTGGCTTTAATGGGAAATTTCGCCAGACGACAAACACATGTAGGCACAAAACTGCAAAATCTTACAAAGTGAAAACCAGGACGTGATCAAATTTGCAAATTAAACTACCATTAATTGGGGGGAGGGGCCATAAATTTGTGATTAAAATGCGGGGGCGTTGTTATGGTACGTGTTATTTCTTATCTGCAAGAGGCAAAGGTTCCAACAACAAGCCATAAAAACACTAGATCAACTCAAAACAAACAGAAATTCCTGCGTTCCTTACCCCCAAACTCCCAGATCGGAACCCAACAGACGGCCATATTTACTTCCAGTCCCCTTCTTTCGCCTTGGCAAATGTGTTCACGTTCTCCATGCAGCTGGCAACCAACTGGGAGTGAGACAAATAACGTAAACAATTCAGTCTGCTTCTCACATGCTTGTCATGCAGGGAAAACAGGGAACACGCGGTCCGATGGGGGGGGGGGGTGTTGGGTTAGTCAGGGGGCTTGGCTTGGGGCGTCGTAGATAATTTATGAAAACAAGCCGCAACTTTCATGAAACGCAGTAACCATACAATTTATGCATTGCACATAGTATATAACCTAAACGCTTATTGGTAGCACATGTTTAAGTGTTAGCATAGCTGCTTTTATTATAAATAGACTTTGAGAGAGGTTAAGTGAAAACCCGCTTCAGGAATATGATTTCAATAAATTTAAGGGCATTTAATCTAGTCATAGGGCGATAAAATGGGCTTTGCAAATGTGGATAATTTGTGACTTTTATTGAAACTAACAGCAAGACATTATCTCCTAAGCAACAATTATTGCAACAACCATGATCATAGAAATCTCATTTTTCAATGAGACACGCAACCAATTTTCTTTGATTGAATTTAAATAAATTTGCTCTGAAGAAGAATGTGGTCGAGTTCTTCCCATAATAACCCTTTTAATATTAAGTGACCACATATCGCATAACCACTATAGTCCGGCTATTGCAGATAGTTTGGTTACACCGGCAGTTATGCGGTTTGTCATAAAAGAAAAAAGGGACAAAAACATTTGAATTTTGATATAATTATTAATCATGTCATGAAATTTCTAACAACGGACTAATCTCTAATGGATCAAATTAATCACACGAACATGCTTTGTGTATCTCAGGCATGGTGTGTCACCCCTCGCATGCCTAAACGCCATGATCACATATATTCAATCTGTTCGAAAATTTGATGACATTTTTTTCAAATTTTAGACCACCATCATCATGGTCATCATGGCCACCATGGACACCATAGCCACCACCATCACCAGAACCACTCGAATAACCAACAGCAGATCGCAGCTGCCGCCGCTGCCCAGCAACTGGCCGTTTTCCCGGAATTAGCGGGACTCTTACCCGGATTGAGTCCAAACGCCACCGCCGCTCTTGGCGCTTCCGGAACCACTAGTGGGATTAATGGCCTGGCAGGCACTCATGGGTTGGACCAAGCCTCACTTTTGGCCCAACTGAACCAGGCTAACTTGGCATCTGCTCTCATTGGGGGTAACACTTTGCGTACAGGCGGGGGGAACTCAGCTGCCAGTAACGGTATCAACAGGTTCGGCGTGCCCAACCTTTTGCCTACGAGTCTTCCAGTGTCGGTGGGTGCCAACCAGAATGCCTTCCTCCAAGCCAGTGGTCTTCAGAGTCCGGCTGCCGATGCTGGACTGCTGTATGCGGCTGCTGCTGGATACGATCCCTCAATGCTGCAACTTGGACTTCTGTCGGCAAATTCACCCGTGGCTTCCCAAAGTGATATCGGAACAGGAGCCGCCGGAAGCTCAGAATCCAGTTTTGGTAAGTTGCATCTCAATTTATATCATCTTTATGCCTCATTTCGCAGACAATTGTGCAAAATTTGAATTCATTGGAAATATTTCTTTTTTAATTTTCCTGCGAAAAGAAAATAAAATTCGTATTGAGTTTTAATATTTTCCAACTTCCCACGCTATCAAATTGTATGGCTCAGTACGAAGTAATCCTTCGAGAAAAATAGACAATATCTGCTATGGGAAAAGCCTTTTAAAATGCAAAATTCTATAAAAAAAAAGAAAAAAAAGAAACATTTCCAGTCATTCAAAAACTATTCGATTAGATGTCATTTGCAATTTGAGGCCACAACGCAATTTATAAGTGAAACTGCTTACGAGGAATGAAATCTTTGGTTTTCAGACTTCGATTGACTCGGGATCTCTCGCGCAAAGCGTGATCGAAATAGCCGTCGCGTTTAACGATCGCGTCATGAACGGTAAATCTAATACTAAGACTATCAATGCCTAACTTACAACACTCAACCGACAACCGACTACCAGTTTCTGAATATTAATTTAAAATCAATTTAATAAACACACTCATTTTTACTATTAAAACTACTACTCTTTTTGACCAGTTCTGTTGTTCTTATTTTGACAGTGTTTCTTTTGTGACCTTATAACCTCCACAACCACCACCCTTTTTCCTACTATTTTTAAGTCAGGCTGGATAAATTGTCAATTTCTGCGTCTTCTTTTGCCATTTACTGTGCTATACTGATTAATAATAATGATAAATATCAGAATCTGCTTATAAACAAGCTTGACCCTCGTTAGAACTATCAGTTATACTTAATCATTTTCTCATCAGACTACTTAACATGGACTGATAAAGTTCAACAGTGACCAGTAATGTTCTCGCAACGAGTGGGGGCACAAAACTTTTGGAGGTTCTCTTATTAGTATTTGTAAATTTATTTCCGTTTTTAATAATAAATTCGTTTCCAGTACGTTTAAAATAACGCCAAACAATTTGAAGTTACGATTAGCACCGTATCTAACTGATGCTGGGAGACATTTGGACACCGTTTAAGCAACATTTTGACTGAATGAAATTAACCACAGGGTTATAAGTTAAATTTGTTTTCAAAAAAATATATAAATCTATTTTCTTTTTCATTATTTAGTTAACAATTAGAAAAGAAGCACATAGCACACTCCATTGACCTCTGGACAGGTAAAAAATTGGGATATTTTAAGCCCAGTTAGCTTCGTGGATTAATAAGAAAAAAAATATTAACTTTCTTGCTATTTTTCGTCAATTTAGTTCACCCTAAGATTTCAATTGCATTTCGCATTGAAATAAAAAAGTCAGCATTTTTTGTCCACGCTAATAATTTGGTTGTTTTTAAAATTAAACTCTGATGAAGTTTTGTAGGCGTTACGAAAAATCAGTGTACCAATAATTTTTAACAGTTTACTAATTTTTCTTCAACGTTCATTACTAGGAATGTTTCAAAATATAGAGCTTTCACTGTGAGATCTAGTGAATAATTGTTAACAGGACTCATTTAAAACTTCCCAATGGTTTCTTATATATTATTTTAGTTCAAATATGTTTAGGTTTTTGCTGAACATAAAAATCGTTTTCCTGAAGCAATTTTTTTTTCTACATGGCGATGAGGACAACAATTATAAAAATTTCCGCTCCTCTCATTTTATCATTTTAACTTTTCATTAGTAAGCGTGTGATCGAGCATTCAAAGAGATTATTGATCATTGCTTCATTTCAAAACGCTGTAATTGATTATCTTTTGAAAATCTTCTCTCCATCTATAAAACAACAACACTTCTTGTTCCGTTGTTTTCTGAGAGAGCCTGTTTCTCGTATCGACTTGAATTTTCTAATTAATAAAAATCCAGTGCAAGATTTGATTTATTGACATTTTTTACTACAGGGAGAACAAATTTGGGCTCCGTTTTAAGCTAAATTATCATAAATTTTAATATGTTGAGAAAAAAATTGCGAAAACGACAAAAATTAGTTGATGAGTTGTTTAAAAGACATTAAGTTATCCTATATTTATAAAACTCAATCCCTGTTATCTTAAAAGTATTAATGATTAGTAAATTGTTGTTAACTAATCTTGTTGTCCATTAATCCATAAGTTCAAGAGTTATCGCAATTAATTCATTGATCATAAGTTGTGGCAAATTTTTTATCAAACTGAAATTTTTTGCACAAAGTTTCAAAGTCTTTTGATTGAATCATTTTGATTTGTTTTGCAATAAACAAGTTTTAAACCATTGATACAGAGAGATCTGCCAAAAATTTGAAAATTGTGATGGTTTCGAAGAAACATCAAGAAACTTAGAACTTTTCTTTATTAAAGTTTCAAAGAACGAAAGAAGAACTTACCTGACGAACTTTATTGCTGTGTCGTTAAATAATGGCCACAAAACCAAACTCGATTCTAATTTTGTTTTGGCGCTATCATTATCTTATTGACCTATCAATCATATGGCAGAAGTACATTCTCCCACCAACAGAAACCTGATTCTAACACCCACCGACCCAAAAATAACCAGAAATCAAATTTGGCGAATTATTTTTACGCACTTTGAGTTGATACTCTTCAACTATTATATGACCATTTTTCGTCTCATGATGTTTTTGTTCAAATATATAAAAGAAAAACCGTAAAATTTTCCAAAAACATTCGTTCATGCTCCATTTTTTAAAAAAATTACCGATTGAATACAAAAATCAAACTCAGCACTATTTTAAAAACAAAATCTTCATTTGTTATGATTACGCACAGGTTCTCCTTTTTTCGTTGAATTTTCTCGAATGACAATCAGTTTAGTTGCAAGTTTTGTGTCAAGATCTCATACTCTCTCAACGGCTAATTATACATCACATTTTCTTTATAAACAAATTTTTGGTTTTGATTGACTCAAATGGAGGTTTCGGTAAATTGGTACTAATTTAAACACTGTGAAGTAGTTTTTTTTGCAGCTTTTTGAGGCTATCAAGCTGCATAGTTTTCCTGAAGAGAACTTAAGTGAAATTTTAATTTGCATATAGTTTAATTTGGCTTTTATTGAAACCTTTAGTTGCATCAATCAAAACCAAAACTAGTATTTTTTGCATCATTCGACATTTAAAATTCAACGCAGAATATTCACTTTTTGATAATAAACGATCTGGATGGAAAAACCATAAAGTTCTATCTCTTTGAATTTTGATTGGTTCACTAGTGTTATGTATCACAATGGGCTTCTTATTATTACTTTCTTGAACATTTTTAAGAGTAAACATAAACTGAAGTGGTCATTTTTATTGAACGTGCATTTTTCAGCCATTTTAACAAGATGAACTTTTTATTACTATCGCTAACACAAAATTGGTTTTGCTTTTATTGAGTAAATAATTTTTCATTGTTCAGTTTCTACCGTGATCTAAATAACCGAAATTGTCAGAAAAATAACTTAGCAATTTATGCATTGAAAATAGACGGTGACTTATTGAGCGTGTTTTGTTTATTTACAGCTGGGGGCAAACAGCTATACAGTTTGGCCTACTAAAGAGAGAGAAAACTAAAAGAGAGTGAACAACGAGTTTTGAGTCAATCACAGACTTTTACTTATACCTTGTGATGAAAAACTGCAAAACTTTAATTGCCAAAAAACTACAAACTCTCATTCTCTCTCGCCAAATATCTCTCTATACATATACATGGTACACATGCAATCTGCGCTTTCTAGCTCGAGCAGTCCGCGCGCGTGATTGCAAAATTGAGCTGTGCTCTGAAAACTGCTGACTGCAAATGTGAAATAACCACCCCCGCTCCTGGTCGAGAGGAGGGGTGAAATTAATGGGAAAGTAAAGTTAGATTTATCACTTAACAGTGTAGACCCGTCATCTCCGTTTACGCTAATTCGTCTAAACTACCACAACAACAACTACTACTACTAGTATTTCCACACTCACGGGTTGACAGTAGAGAATTATATCTTAGATACTATAACTTAAAATTTTTTATATTATATATATATATATATATATATATATATATATATATATATATATATATAATGTGATGGGTATGATATCTAATATGGGTCAACCCGGATTAAGACGTCAATAATACTTCTCATAACAAAATTACTACCGATTCTAATACTACTCTCAACTACAACACGACTAAAAACGCTACTTGTGATCAAATCGGATATAAAAAAAAACAACTCAAACTACCAAAACAATGTTTTGTTGTTTTGTTGCTAATACTACACCACTACCATTACTCTTTGCTATTACTACTACATGTTGATTTGATTTGATTTGATTAAACTTTAGATCCCACTAAGCTTTCGTCCATAATCGTGTACATATAATGATGCTATTAATACACTTACACTTTTTGATTTGATGCGGTTTCCCCCTTACAACCCCCCCCCCCCTCCCCGCCCTATCCTGATCCCACGGCAACGAATACTATCGATTAATTCGATTTATACCCGTGTACACAAAAACGCTTTGAGCACTAAGTTTTCAGTATAACAGCTTTAACTCCTTGAAATTATGTTGATTTTAAAAGGTTAGTTGACTTTTGGTTGTTGAAATTCTCATATCTTGATTAGAAACTGAAACTAAAGTCTACGAAAAACTGAGCAAGAAAATATTTGAACGGATTTTGAAAATAAAAGCTAAAAATGGTCATCAAATCAGAAAAAGCGTGAAAAATATTAATGATCTTCAATTCGAATAATCGCTCACAAACGTTTCAAATCTGGATTTATTAATTGATTAACAAACCCAAACCACTCAAAATTAATACGGTGTACACTTACAAGTCATTTTGTTAACAAAAACAACCAAAAACAACTCCATTAATCAATTAATGTGTTGTTTGTTTTCTACCACGTTAACGCTTAAACCTCAGATTGCTCAGCCAAAATCCAAATTTGTTCAAATTTAGCTCAACTAGAGGTAGTTTGAAATTGCTCTGGTATTTCTAACCTTCTATTTCTTAAATGCTCGTAGATAAATTTTACGATTAAAAGAAGATACATTTATTTTTTTAAAAAATGGACAGCAATGATTATTTGTTCTCGAGCAGTTTGTCATTCACAATTTAGATACTATGAACGTCAATTGTCATGTCAAGATGCCAAATCAAAGGTGAAAGTACTGTCACAGCAAGTCAAAACCATAGCCCCATTTATCAACCCAATGACCCCCCCCCCCCTTTCATGCCACCTCCCCCGCCCAAAAAAATCACCATTTCCCTTCCACCCCAACAGAACACCCACTCTCGCAAATAAATACTGCCCTACCCATTCATTTTTCTCCTGTCGTCTGTGACGAAGGAGCCAGTAGCTATTCGAATATTAAATTTGTATAGAAAATTTTATGTCTCACTTCAGTTCGATTCAATTCAATTCAATTTCAAAATCCAGCAGTTGCTGCTACAATTTAGATGTTGTTTCATTATTCAGAGAGATTATATTATTTATTTCAGTTGTATGTAATATTACGTACCAATTTTATGTTTCACAAATCAAATTATTTTAGATTCAATACTTCAAATTCCAAATTTATGATCAATTCTGATATTTTCTCGCTAGTTGCTTCAGCAATGTAAGATTCTCGTGATTACTTGAGATCAACTTAAGTATAGGTTAAGTGACAT
Source organism: Convolutriloba macropyga (assembly GCF_964194025.1). Classification (NCBI taxonomy): domain Eukaryota; kingdom Metazoa; phylum Xenacoelomorpha; order Acoela; family Convolutidae; genus Convolutriloba; species Convolutriloba macropyga. The sequence goes on along the minus strand of NC_134476.1, from coordinate 30,579,209 downwards.
TGCTTGAAGTCTGCAAAAATGCCTGGCTCATATTGAGAGTCACGAAGCGGTTTAAGATGTTCAACCACGAGTTCAAAGCGATTCCTGCAGAGTCGCGTAACCTCGGTTAGAATGAGCACATAGCAAGTTTCGATAGGCCTGTTTATATTGATAAATTTTGCGACATTCTGGAAACTTATACAGGAAACCATGGCGTTTTAAATTCTGGCACTAAATATTTTTGGCATTTTAAAAACTGTACGTGTGTATTTCATAGTTTTTCGAGAACGTTTTGAATAATTGGCACAGGAATCTTGAGTTTAACCTTTTCCTTGGCTTGTAAGGACGGCACTAAAAAACGCAGACTTACCTAAGTTTATGTTAGAACATATATTTTAGTTGCCTGAGAGACTTAGCAATCTGACATGATGACGCTCGCGCCCTCGTGCCGGACACAAGGCGCGAAATTAACAATTATTTTTGGGTCTATTATGTTTCGCCCCCCAAGCTTAGTACGCTTATATTTTTTACGCCCCTCGGGCGCACGTGCTATTTTCTTTCGTATTAACGTGCTATATAGCAACATATGGTTTGTAACCGGTGGGGGGGGGTTAAAACACACTGAGGGGGCAAACGGAATAGATCTCGTTTTTGTTCTAACGTATTTGGAGAATCAAATTTTAAAAATAGGCTTCGTCAATAGGAAAATAGGTAAAAATAGGCTTAACAATAGGAAGTCAAAATTGAAATTTTTTCACTACGATGGGGCAATTAAGTAAGGCACCTAATTAGGGCACAATTTTTAGACTATAAGTCAACCAAGTAAAGCAGAAAACCTAGAAAAATGCGCAGAAATAAATGTTTTCATTGATTGCGTGTTTTCCACGTGCATTTTTAAATTTACTTACAAACTAATTAGTTAAGTTGAGCCAACTTGAGGTTTTAAATCCTGGCTATTTATCACCCTTGATTCTGTGAAAAGTAATAGAAAAATTCTTCAGCAATTAGCTGTTTTTGAGCATCAGCTAACTAGAAAAAGTTACAAAGCTTAAAAAAATGAATGAAGACAATAAATTGGTGCTTTGCATTGATAGCAACAGCAGCTAACTTTTGTCAGTGTTAATTTTGTTTGTTGTGTCTTGCCGTTCTTAGTTTGAAGTTCTTTTTAAATAACAGATGGTAGGTCTATGCAAACTATTTTTTTGAAAAAAAACTTTGAAGTCAGATTTTTTGGTTTCATGAGAACAGATTTTTTGTCAAGTAAAGTACTTCTGCTGTTCAATTTTATTACTTAATCCTGAAAGAAAATTTTATTTACTGTTAGCAGATAAATTTTCTGTTGACCATGACCGAGATGAAGAAAAGAGGTATAATATCAATGGGGCAATTAAGATGGGGCAATTAAGTAAGGCACCTAATTAGGGCACAATTTTTAGACTATAAGTCAACCAAGTAAAGCAGAAAACCTAGAAAAATGCGCCGAAATAAATGTTTTCATTGATTGCGTGTTTTCTACGTGCATTTTTAAATTTACTTACAAACTAATTAGTTAAGTTGAGCCAACTTGAGGTTTTAAATCCTGGCTATTTATCACCCTTGATTCTGTGAAAAGTAATAGAAAAATTCTTCAGCAATTAGCTGTTATTGAGCATCAGCTAACTAGAAAAAGTTACAAAGCTTAAAAAAATGAATGAAGACAATAAATTGGTGCTTTGCATTGATAGCAACAGCAGCTAACTTTTGTCAGTGTTAATTTTGTTTGTTGTGTCTTGCCGTTATTAGTTTGAAGTTCTTTTTAAATAACAGATGGTAGGTCTATGCAAACTATTTTTTTGAAAAAAAACTTTGAAGTCAGATTTTTTGGTTTCATGAGAACAGATTTTTTGTCAAGTAAAGTACTTCTGCTGTTCAATTTTATTATTTAATCCTGAAAAAATTTTATTTACTGTTAGCAGATAAAATTTTCTGTTGACCGTGACCGAGATGAAGAGAAGAGGTATAATATCAATATACTTGGAGACCTTAATTTTAAAATAGCAATTAATGAGCGATCTCATTAAGTTGCAAAACTGTTCAAAAATAAAAGTGATTAATATTGTCTGCCCAATTTTGTTTCCAAACTCAAGAGACTACAGGGCATATCTACTTAAAGATCTGGTCCAAGTTTTGATGATGGAAACGTCGGCGAAATTAATCAAGACTTTGGTTGTTTTATTTATGCTATATATATATATATATATATATATATATATATATATATATATATATATAATTTTCCTCTGCAATTAGAACTACAAAAACAAGTAATAGATTTCGTAGACAGATAAAAATAAATGATTAGTGTGGATTTTTTATGCTCGCATACACGGAAGCTCCAATCTTGCACTTGTACAATTTTTTTTAGTTGTATTTAAACGATCTCCTTTCACAACAGTTTTCAAGTAAATTTGAAAATTTATGACAAAAGAATTCGCAACTTTCAGAAAATTCAACTTTCTCTCTTTTTTATTCCGAGAGAGAGGAAATACAAATCTGTTCAAATAAATTACACGAAGAAATAATCTCAATCGAAATATTTTTAATCGAGGTATATGGACTAGTTGTCTACCATTTCTTTTCAGCTTACACAACGAATCACCTGATTAATCAAACTGTTATTACTAAATCATACCAATCAGGCTATTAATCTGTATCTACCTATGTGCGACTAAAAGTAATCTTAAACAAGTTTCATTAACTCTTTTGATCAAATATCACTATTTCTTGCTCAGAAATTTTATTGTGGGATTTCAGACTTATAAGTCCCTTAACATACATTTGTAATAACGACAACAATAATAATAATTTTTGTGATTATTGTGATCGCAACCATGACCATAGCAAACAACACCAACCGATTGTGTAACGACGCTAATATGTAACAATGGTGACAACAACGCTAATAATGACCTCTTAGATGAACTTAGTTGACCTTAATTGACGTCACTGATTCTTATTTCAGGTGCCCAGAAAGCCAAGAAGCTGCAATCGACAGCCAGAACTGGAAGTCCATACGCCAGGAATCCAGGTTGGTGCAGTCATGTTTGGCTTTATTGTCCAGTGAAACAAATTTGGATAGTTTCTGCCTTAGTAGAACTCAAACTCTTATCTAGAAAGATTCTTGCCAGAACTAGGGCTATCTTGAAATATCCATACATTTCGGAGGGCTACTTTGCAAGATCGTTGCAGGATGGTGCGTTATCTTGCAGGTCTCTTGTAAGATTATCGGCGGCATTTCTTACCACAAACCCAACCCATATAGGTCCCGGTCCGGGTTATATCCTCGGGGATATTTATTGACTATGGTTGCAAGAATATTTTTTCTGATATACAATTCAGCGTCAGGCTACATAATTCATTTCACCGAGAGTTTTATTAATTCGTAAAAAAGCGACGTAGCGTATAATAGCAATGTAATAAGATTGCGCAAGAACAAAGCAATAAATGGTCTTAAATGGCAAGTAACTTTTTTGGTATTTCTTTTTACTTGTCATTTTTAACTTATTTGTTCTTGAATAGGTCCGTCGTCCTCACACAGCTTCTACTGAAGAAAACGTACGTTAACAACAATGGTCGAAGCGACTGAAGAAAGATATGAACAGAAATTTCAGCGTGAGTGACAAAAAATAACACAAACGCACAATGACGTCACAAACATTTCAGAGTACAACAACCGAAATGGGGAAAAACATTCTATGTATCCCAAATTACGAATCAAACTTTCACACCCATAGGCTATCGAATAAATATGACAACTACTTGAAAAACCAATTTAGATACTAGATTCTCTTTCAGACGAACCACGATACAGCGGGAGAGCCCCTGCTGTGACGAAAAAACAAACTAGCCAAACTCGAAATTATGTAGGTCACACAAACAAAGTTTCTTTGTTAATCTTCGTAGAAAACGGTGTCATCGCCCCCTTATTACCCCCCCCCCCCCCCCCCCCCCCTATAGAACCTACCCCTCGTGCAACACCCCAATGCCCATTCGAAAGTCTCTTGCTCTTGCTGTACCTCTTTCTCTCTCTAATATGAAAAGCTAAACTTTGAGCCAATTTACATAGTGGAATTATGTCCGGCATAAAGACAAAACCATATTTTAAAAAGTGCCTTGTATTGCAATGCTTTCATTTGTTTCTCTAAATTTGTCAATTTGTTCTTTTCATATAATGATTCTGCAAATGAATTTTGTGTGCTGAGGCTTTCTTTGAATTTCTGAATGATTCTAAAAATTGTAGACATAGTTTTGTAGACTTCTCACACAAAAATGCATTACGAATTTTAAATTGATATTTTGCTGTGATCATTTTTTGAGCGCTTCTTAGATTTGGACCATGAAGTACTACAGATGTGGTTACTGAGACTGATGACCATCCGTTTATATTATTTAATAGCTGCATATTATTTGAAGATCCGCGCGTGATTTATTTGCACATTACTTTACAATGATTAACTATGTAATGAATCACGTCCCAGATGGAAGCAAGTATTTCCAGATCGAAGATAAACGCACGAGGGGGCGTCGTGCGTTCAAAGTTACCGCGCCTGAAATCATCGAAAAATGCACGAAAGTCTGGACAGAAACGCACGAAAGTCCGAACATGAACGCATAAAAGTCTGAACATGAACGCAGAAAAGTTTGGATATAACACCTTTCCGTCTGGGACGATTTTGACATAGACACTTTCCATCTGGGACCTCAGCTTGGGATGTTTCCTATAAAAGGCGAAAAATCATGCGAGCAAGAACAAAGTATAACAAATGCTATAGATGACACCAGTTGACACCAATTATAAGACTCAAGTGAACATAAGTTGTAAGAAATTGGGGAGTTGCAGATATATACGCAACGTTTAGGAGATGCAAGAAAGCCAAATTTGAAAGCACGGTCTATTGTCTGTTTTCTAGTGAAAAACGATTGCTGTTTTCCGCAAGTAACTTTTTGCGTACTGAAACCTGGCCCATTGAAATGTTAATCCTGTCCTTCCCTTTGCTAGAGCAGAAAAACATTGAATACCTGGAAAAATTAGTTCTAATGATGAAATTGAGCAGTGGTTATAAAATTGCCTAAAGCACGGATGAAATAGTTCTTTTTCGACAGCAAGTCCCTTTCTACTTCTCCACTCAACTACTTAACTCCACTCTCTTGAGTCTTTGTGCACTCTATGAGACAATGGGTCAATTCAGTTGCAGTGTGTGTGTGTGTGTGTGTGTGTGTGTGCGTGTGTGTGTGACAATCGGGGCCAGCACTCTCGATTCAAATGTTCCAGAGGTCCAGTGCAAATTCTGGGTTTCTCCACATGTTGTTTAGGTCCTCTATTATTTGTCTGACGTAGTCTAGGACAGTACAGTTTAGTAGAATGTGTTCAAATGTATCTGATCCTCCTTCTCGTCCTCTGCACTGGTCTGTCTTCCATTTGCCTATTTTGTGTCTCCAGTATTGGAATTCAGGGTGGTGGCTAGACTTCAGTCTACTAATTTTCGTCTGTTCTTTCCGGTTGAGATTGTCGTCCCTGCCTCTTCTTGTGGGTGCCTCGTCGCTCATGTACCTCTTAATGGTTTTCTTGGCAGTGTCGTGGACGTATTCGGCAGTTTGTTTCATACTGGTTCCTTGGTCGCCCCTCTCCTCTGCCGTTCCCTTGGCATTAACGGCCACGTGACTCGAACACTGATAAAGAGAGATGTGATCTTCCTGTCGTTATATGCTTTGACAAAGGACAATGCATGTTGTTCGAGGTGGCTCCTTGGGGATTTCGAATTGCCGAGCTGTTTCATTCAGTTGACAAATGAAAGCGAGTGCGAGATGTCCTTTACGGATTGTCGTGGGTCTTCATCTGGACAAGTCTTCAGGGCTGTTTCTGTTGCTGCAAAGGCATTTGCAGGAAAAACAGAGGCACACGATCATATGTCTTGAACCAATTGATAATGGAAATCACTCGACGGTGAACAAGAAAGCAAACTTAAAGGTATCGTTGACAACAAATTCAGTCGGATAGTAGCAATTTAAAATTTAAAGTTCATGTATTAGTTTATATTTGATGTTGATGGAACCGGGTGTAATTACTTACCTCAAAAAAAGCCAACAACAGTTGACCGATGCATTCATTATTGCTAAGAAACTTCGATGCCAAACAAGATTTATCACACTTTTTGGCGGTATAATTTTCCTCAAGTGAATCTTAAAGTTTCGTCCGAAAGACGTGACAGAAAATTTTCAAAAAAATTGTTAAGTGAGACAATTTTCACAGAAAGCTGAAGAATAGAAAGACAGCGCATGGAAGAATTGCATCAAAATCTTATTAATATTCCAAAAGTTTACGTTTTTTGTTCAGTTGCTGCAAAGTACGTCTGCCTCAATTCTTTGTTTTCACACCTGTTTCCATATTTAGATTCTTATTGCTTTTATGTTAAACTTTGGTCATTGAATTTTACAAGGTAATGTGTCTTGAACAAATTAATAATAGAGATTATTCGATTGCTGAACAAGTCAGCAAACTTAAAGTATCAGAAAAATTTAAGCTGACATCATTAATTGAAACATTAAAGTTCATGTATTAGGACATCGTTGATGTTGAAGGAACCGAGGGCAGGTATTTACTTCAGATATGCCAACAAGGTTTGACCGGTGAAATACATTACTGCTGCAAAACCTCGACGCCAAACAGGATTAATCACACTTTTTTTTGCTGCATACTTTTCATCTAGTTAATCTAAATATTTTTTACTAGAATTCTGATGAAAATTTTTAAACAAAAAATTGTTTAGTATCACAAGTTTCGATGCAGAAAAATAGAGACAGTGCACGGAAGAATCACATCAAAATATTACATCAATAATCACATCAATAATCTAATTTGTTGAGGTTTTTGGTTTAGTTGCTGCGAAATAATTCTGCCTAACTTCTTTATGTTTACAGTTGTTTTTATTTTTAGATTCTTGTTGTTTCTACGTAAAAGACAATTCAGCAATATTAAAAGCTTCAGTAACAAAAGTGTAGGGTGACTTTAGTGTTAAAATCTTTTACATCCATGTAATAGGTCATTTATGACTTTTACGGAGTCCTGCAGCGGGTATTTATCTCAGTTAAGCCAGCAGCGGTTGACACAGGACATTTTTAGCAGCCAATATGAGACGTCAAATAGGAATTTTTACAATTTTTGCTGTATTTTTCCTCGCTAGTGAATTTTAATTTTTCGTTCAAAAGGTCTGTCACAACAGTTTAAAAAAATTTGGTGTAGTACAAAAGTTTTCCTAGGATCCCTAAGAAAGAAAGACAACCAATGGACGAATCGCCTCAGAATGTTAGGAATTGTCTAGAATGTTACTGTTTCAGGTTGAGTTGCTGCAGACTAGTTCTGCCTCAATTCCTTGTTATTCTATTTGTTTCTATATTAAGATTCTTGTTTTATGTTAACCTTTCTTCATTAGATTTGATGTGTCTTGAATGTCTCTTGGACCAACTGATAATGGAGATTAGTCGGCGGCTGACCAAGTCAGCCGACTCAAAATTCTCAGCAACAGATTTTAGGCTGATATTAGTAATCAAAATTTAATTATTACTAATTATTTATCAGGTGATTTCTAGTGTTGAAGTAACTCACAGCAAATAATTACATCAGATAAGCCAACAACGGTTGATCTTTTTTTGCTAGCAGAAATGTACGGCCAATTGAGGTCATCGGCACTTTTTGGCTGTATCTTTTGTCCTCTAATTAATCCTCAAGTTTCATCCGAAAGATCTAGTAAAACATTTTTGAATAAAAAGTTAAAGTGGGACCAATGCAACAGGATGTTGAAAAAAAGAAAGAAATAGACATATAATTGCACAATTGCATGGCATAGCCAGAAATCGTCAAGAATGTTACTGTTTTTGGTTGAGCTTGTGTAACGTACTTCTGCCTCACTACTTTGTTTTCACCACTACTTTCTATAATTGTGTTCTTTATTCGTCTTAAACATGTTTTCACTGGCTTCCTAAAATAATTTGTCTGGGATCAAATGATAATGATAAAGAGTAAACGGTTAGAAAATTCAGAAAATGTAGGGGTTCAGTCATAAAAAATAAGTAGAAATCGTATTTGCATTTAAAACTCATGCTTCAATTTTTTTTTGTATCAAAAGAATCATGGAGATAGTAATTACCTCAGTCAAGCCAACAGCGTTTACTGGATCAAAATCATAAAAACATCTGCTGATTGGCTACAATTTCGGAAAGCCGACGCAATTTTGTGTTCGTGGAGAACATTGAGTCAACCCGACAGCTGAGGTTAAGTAACCAGGACCAAGGAGGTATCAAAATTTATCGTCAATGCCTTCAATAGGTTTAGGTAATTGTAAAAATGTAGGGATTCTTTTCATACCTTCATGGTAGAGATGTATTTGATATTAAACAGGAAGGCTGGGTAGTGTGCGTACGCACATAAGGTTCCGACCCCGCTCATCCACATTCTTGTCTTAATTGTGTTTTAAATCTCTTCATCATTGATAATGATGAAGAGATTTAGAATTTTCGAAAACATATATATGGCTCCATAAACAACCAATAGAATACAACAAAGCCACGCTAGAGGACCGATGAAAGTAGTTGATAACAGAACTAATAGAAAGGACAATAATGAATATCAAACAACAAACGTTATATACGATCAAAACTCCATGTCTATAATAAAAAAATATAATAAAATCAAACTCGCATCAGATAAAACCTGAACGAATCAATTTATCCTATACTTCATTAGAAAAGAAACGGCACCTTTCAATGCAGCTGGTTATGAGGTCGAAAAAAAGAGCAAAGGGGGTAAAGTTCAAAAACACGTTTCTACTTTCGAAAACAATTGATTTCACCGTTATTAATGTCATTAGATAGCAACTGAAATCCTTATAAAGCTAATTTATATCTCCATAGGAAGCAATTGAGACTTGTCATTATCTAATGTTCCGGTGCGCCAAATTTCCAAGCCAATGGGACCTACGATTATTGTTATAAAATAAAAGAAAACAAAAATCCTATAAAATGAACAAATATAAAAAAAATCTCAAATCTTTTATGAAATCTCGTAGCAACAGTAGTAACAAAGCCGAAAAACAATTTTTTGAAGCTAACACCGTTATAGAACTTAAAATATAGCTCACTGGAAACAGGCTATGACCTGTGTTTGCAGAGAGTGAGCTACAATTCGACGGAAAAATTATTTAAGAAAAACGACGAAGATCAAAAACACAATAATGTTTTTAGAAACAAATATTTTCAAAAGCCATAACAGACTTAAGATTTCAAAACACAACAATGCATTAAATTGCAATAACTCAGGAAGACAATTGGGCCCGCTAATAATGAAACTAAGTCACAACCCTACAAATTAACAACAAATAAAAAAAGAAGCCAAAACTTCAAATAGTTTTACAAGTACGAGATCACACTGTTCAAGACACTATAATTATAAGATGTTAGCTGCAAAAATTGTAAATCGTTATTTTTTCCTCATCTTAACATCAAAGTTTCTTCCTTATAAAAGGACTATTTAGCCATGACAACAAAAACAAAAACTGAGTAGTATAGAATTCTCGAAAACTTTTTATGAAATTAATGGTGGAAGCAAAAAATCACAAGTAAAACCAGGCGCGAAAAAGATATTTGAATCAGCAGAAGTAATTGAGAATTCTAATTAGTGAGATTGAGTTACAAGGTTACAAAAATGAAAGCAAAAATATACACTTGAATTTTTTTGAAAAAATTCAATTTGAAAGTCATTAAAATAAACAGCTTTAAACTCAAATCTTCAAATAGGTTGAGTTTTTTGTCTTGGAAAAGCAATTGAGACCTATCGTTATCAGTTATGTGGCGTACAAAAATAAAAAAAAGACATAGGCAAAAACAAAAAATTCCTTAAAATTTTGCGAGATAACTTTGTCTCAGCCCGAAAAGCATAAACTATAGAACAAAAACAATTAAAATATCCAGATACGCCTTTTTGCAAAATTGTGGATCTTTTTTATGCTTTTGTTAAATTAGACTTGTCAATAATGTGATAATTCGACAAGGCAACAAAACGAATTCATAACTTATGCAATTTTCCTAAAAAAAAATTGAAAACACGTAGTATCAAATTAAAGAGACCATCGATTAATAAAACCGTTACGGACATTAAGTTATGACCCACAGAAAATCAGTATCTGTCTGTTTTCACTGCTACTACGCCCAAACCTCTTAGAAGTAAGATAAATTAGTGGCAAAGTTCAAAAAATAACCGATATTTTCTTGAACTAATTACATTCAAATTCATATAAGACATTAGATAACAACAGAAAAAATTGTCTAGGTTCATTAATAGCTCTCAAAAGATAGCCGGATCATCGATTTGGGACACAAAGTCATTGAGCTACAAAAAAGATAACAAATGAAAGCAAAACACAAGAAGTCCATATTATTTTTACGAAAACAATTGGTCAGAGTCATAAAACCAGGAGATTCATTCTGAAATCGTAATATAATCGCGTTCGGCCTCGTTTAATAAAAAAACAGCCATGCATGAAATTGCAATAACGCAGGAAGCCATTTGGTGCCGTTAATAATGAGACTAAATCACAAACCTACAAAATAACAACAAATAAAAAAAGAAGCCAAAACTTCAATAGTTTTACGAGTACGAGATCACACTGTTCAAGACACTATAATAATAAGACATCAGCAGCAAGAATTGTAATTTGTTATTTTCTCTTCATCTTAGCATCAAAGATTCTTCCTTACAAAAAGGACTACATAGACATGACAACAAAAAAAAACAAAAATTGAGTAGTATAGAGATCTCGAAAACTTTTTATGAAATTAATAGTCGAAGCAAAAAAACACAAGTAAAACCGGGCGCGACAAAAATATTTGAATCAACAGAAGTAATTGAGACTTCTAATTAGTGAGATTGAGTTACATGGTTACAAAAATGAAAGCAAAAACACACAATTGAAATTTTTTTTAAAATTCAATTTGAAAGTCATTAAAAAAAACAGCTATGAATTCAAATCAGTATTTGTCTGTTTTCACTGATACAAAGCCCAAAGCTTAGAGAAATAAGATAAATTAGTGGCAAAGTTCAAAAATTAACCGATATTTTCTTAAATTACTTATATTCAAAGTCATAAGACATTAGATAACAACAGAAAAAATGGTCTAGTTTCGTTAATAGCTCCCAAACGATAGCCGGATCAAGGATTGGGGACGAAAGGTCATTGAGCTACAAAAAAGATAACAAGTAAAATCAATAATCAAGAAGTCCATAAAATTTTTACAAAAACAATTGGTCAGAGTCATAAAAACCATGAGGTTCACTCTTAAATCTTAATATAATCGCGTTCGGCCTTGTTTATTATAAATAGTATCTGTCATTAATTTAGCACTGATTTGTAATTCTGGTCATTATATTACAAAAAAAACATATTACATAGCGGAAATGTTTCGAAATAAAGGTTGCGTTCCATTTTGAAAAATTTAGCATAAAAATTTGAAAAATTTATCACAATTTTGAAAAATTTAGCATAAAGTAGGTCTAGCCAAAAAACTCGGATCTGACCGTTCATCAATCTTCCTCTATCTTTACAGATGACATAAACAACACTACAGTTAACAACTTGAACAAATTTTGAACAAAATGGACAAAATTTGGGTAAAAAATACCGAAAATGTGAAAAAAAATCGCTGAATTACGTCTAATATTCACAAAACTTTAAACCTCAATATATCCGTATAAAAACAAAAATTGAAAAAAAATCTTTCTAATTCCATATTCTACGCTGGACGGGCTTTTCAATGATACCTCTCACAACTCTCTATAATGATTATATCGATCGCCAAAATTGTCTGAATAAAAAACCCACTTGAGTAAATAATTCCTCCCCCACTAATGTGGGTCGGAACAATTAATATATACAACACCTAATTAATGAAATGCTAGATCAAGTAGTAGACAAAACTAAAAGGGTGTTTTTGAGGGTGTTTTGGATTCCTAAAACTAGATAATATCATAGCGAAACATGAAATGAACAATATAAAACACTCAAGGAACTGAACAAAAAAATAAAGTTATAGATTAGTAGAGAAGCTATGACGAGAAAACATTATATAACTAACAATAATATTTTGATCCTGTAACCAAGATTTTTAATGAGAACAGTCAGCAGATGAAACAATCACCACAACTTTTACAGAAAACTGAATTTTAGAAAAAATTCCATCGCAATTGATATTACCAGAATTTAGAGGAAATAATTTTTTTTAATAACGCGATGATTAGGGTTCTGAAGAGACTGTTAAACTATCAATTAAATAACTGAATTAAAACACGTAAATATAGACTTAAACAGCTTTAAATTAACTAGCGTAGAAGAATCTCTACCAGAAAATGGACAAGAACTAAGAGCTGAAAAATGACTGCTAGATACATGTAGTACATGTTTTTTTGAAAACACGTAGTATCAAATTAAAGAGACCATCGATTAATAAAACCGTTACGGACATTAAGTTATGACCCACAGAAAATCAGTATCTGTCTGTTTTCACTGCTACTACGCCCAAACCTCTTAGAAGTAAGATAAATTAGTGGCAAAGTTCAAAAAATAACTGATTTTTTCTTAAATTAATTATATTCAAAGTCATAAGTTATTAGATAACAAAAGAAAAAATTGTCTAGGTTCATTAATAGCTCCCAAACGATAGCCGGATCATGGATTGGGGACAAAAAGTCATCTAGCTATAAAAAAGACAACAAATGAAAGCAAAACTCAAGAAGTCCATAAAATTTTTACGAAAACAATTGGTCAGAGTCATAAAAACCATGATATTCACTCTGAAATCGTAATATAATCGCGTTTGGCCTTGTTTTTTACAAATATTATCTGTCATTTATTGAGCACTGATTTGATATTCTGGTCATTATATTACAAAAAAAAACATATTACATAGCGGAAATATTTCGAAATAAAGGTTGCGCTCCATCGAAATGTTTAAAAAAAATTTATAGTAAGGATCCATGGTGAGATCAAGATTAGCCCAGATAATGCTGCGCTTCAAACAAAAATTCATTTTATAAAATGGTTTTTTAAAAGATCAATTTTTAAGCAAAATTTTTCAGTCTGTCAAAAATAAAAAAGCATTTTGCTTAATTATCGAGTTTAATTTCGCAAAAAACTGAAAAAATTATAATTTCAGAAGAATCTCAAAGCCAACGGGAGTACAACGAGCTTGTTTGTCAGCCGAAAACGATTATGGCCGCAGTTTTAAGCTATCTACTTCCAGGAAATTTAAAGCAAGTGGGCTAAAAAAAAGCAAAATGAAAGCAAATTAAAAAAGCAAACGGTCCCGAAATGGTCCCTGGAAAAATTGTCTCAGACTTCTGTTACAATATTTGCGATTATTTTAACGACCAAGGCAAATTGTTGACGCGGTTGACGCACTAAGATAAATTAGTGGCAAAATTCAAAAATTAACTGATATTCTCTTAAATTAATTATATTCAAAGTCATAAATTATTAGATAACAAAAGAAAAAATTGTCTAGGTTCATTAATAGCTCCCAAACAATAGCCGGATCATGGATTGGTCAGAGTCATAAAAACCATGATATTCACTCTAAAATCGTAATATAATCGCGTTCGGCCTTGTATATTATAAATAGTATCTGTCTTTAATTTAGCACTGATTTGATATTCTGCTCATTATCTTACAAAAAAAACATATAACATAGCGGAAATATTGCGAAATAAAAGTTGCGTTCCATTTTGAAAAATTTAGCATAAAAATTTGAAAAATTTATCACAATTTTGAAAAATTTAGCATAAAGTAGGTCTAGCCAAAAAACTCGGATCTGACCGTTCATCAATCTTCCTCTATCTTTACAGATGACATAAACAACACTACAGTTAACAACTTGAACAAATTTTGAACAAAATGGACAAAATTTGGGTAAAAATACCGAAAATGTGAAAAAAAATCGCTGAATTACGTCTAATATTCACAAAACTTTAAACCTCAATATATCCGTATAAAAACAAAAATTGAAAAAAAATCTTTCTAATTCCATATTCTACGCTGGACGGGCTTTTCAATGATACCTCTCACAACTCTCTATAATGATTAGATCGATCGCCAAAATTGTCTGAATAAAAAACCCACTTGAGTAAATAATTCCTCCCCCACTAATGTGGGTCGGAACAATTAGAATGTACAACACCTAATTAATGAAATGCTAGATCAAGTAGTAGAAATAAACAAAAGATGTTTTTGAGGGTGTTTTGGATTCAGAAAACTAGGTAATATCATAGCGAAACATGAAATGAACAATAAAAGCACTCAAGGAACTGAACAAAAAAAATAAAGTTATAGATTAGTAGAGAAGCTATGACGAGAAAACATTATACAACTAACAATAATATTTTGATACTTTAACCAAGATTTTTAATGAGAACAGTCATCAGATGAAAGAATCACCACAAATTTTACAGAAAAAAATCTTTTGAAAAAATTCCATCGCAATTGATATTACGAGAATTTAGAGGAAATAATTTTTTTAATCCATAACGCGATGATTAGGGTTCTGAAGAAATTGTTAAACTATCAATTAAATAACTGAATTAAAACACGTAAATATAGACTTACACAGCTTTAAATTAACTAGCGTAGAAGAATCTCTACCAGAAAATGGACAAGAACTAAGAGCTGAAAAATGACTGCTAGATACATTTTGTTTCCAGAGGAGTAGAACTACTCAGATATAGACCTAGAACCACTGGCAATTGTCGTTATTGTCACAAGATCAAAACAACTTCTTCTTGGTTAATCATTTACCAAAGAGATGGACCACAAATAGTTTGCCTGACATTACCCAATATTTTCAACACTTCGTTAGTTAATGTATGAATAGTGAATAGAACAGGCCTAGCCTGGAAAAACTGTCTCAGACTTTTTGTTACTATATTTGCGATTGTTTTAACGACCAAGGCAAAACCTTGAAAATTGTTGACGCGGTTGACGCACTAAGATAAATTAGTGGCAAAGTTCAAAAATTAACTGATATTTTCTTAAATTATTTATTTTCAAAGTCATAAATTATTAGATAACAACAGAAAAAATTGTCCAGGATCATTAATAGCTCCCAAACGATAGCCGGATCATGGATTGGGGACAATAAGTCATTGAGCTACAAAAAAGATAACAAATGAAAAACCATGAGTCATAAAAACCATGAGATTCACTCTCAAATCGTAATATAATCGCGTTTGGCCTTGTTTATTATAAATATTATCAGTCATTATTTGAGCACTGATTTGATATTCTGGTCATTATATTACAAAAAAAAACATTTTACATAGCGGAAATATTTCGAAATAAAGGTTGCGTTCCATCGAAAAGTATTAAAAAATTTATAGTAAGGACCCATGGTAAGATCAAGATTAGATCAGATAATGCTGCGCTTCAAACAAAAACTCATTTTTAAAATGGTTATTTGAAAGAACAATTTTTAAGCAAAATTTTTCAGTCTGTCAAAAGTAAAAAAGCATTTTGCTTAATTATCGAGTTTAATTTCGTAAAAAACTGAAAAATTTTAGTTTCAGCAGACTCTCAAAGCCAGCGGGAGCACAACGAGCTCGTTTGTCAGCCGAAAAAGATTATGGCCCCAGTTTTAAGCTAACTTTTTCCAGGAAATTTAAAGCAAGTGGGCTAAAAAAAGCAAAATGAAAGCAAATTAAAAAAGCAAATGGTCCCGAAAAGATTGAATTTTGAAAAATTTAGCATAAAGTAGGTCTAGCGAAAAAACTCGGATCTGACCGTTCATCAATCTTCCTCTATCTTTACAGATGACATAAACAACACTACAGTTAACAACTTGAACAAATTTTGAACAAAATGGACAAAATTTGGGTAAAAAATACCAAAAATGTGAAAAAAAATCGCTGAATTACGTCTAATATTCACAAAACTTTAAACCTCGATATATCCGTATAAAAACAAAAAAATGAAAAAAATCTTTCTAATTCCATATTCTACGCTGGACGGGCTTTTTAATGATACCTCTCACAACTCTCTATAATGATTATATCGATCGCCAAAATTGTCTGAATAAAAAAAACCCATTTGAGTAAATAATTCCTCTCCCACTAATGTGGGTCGGAACAATTAATATGTACAACACCTAATTAATGAAATGCTAGATCAAGTAGTAGAAATAAATAAAAGGGTTTTTTTGAGGGTGTTTTGGATTCATAAAACTAGATAATATCAGAGCGAAACATGAAAAGAGCAATAAAAAACACTCAAGGAACTGAACAAAAAACTAAAGTTATAGATTAGTAGAGAAGCTATGACGAGAAAACGTTATACAAATAACAATAATATTTTGATCCTTTAACCAAGATTTTTAATGAGCACAGTCATCAGATGAAACAATCACCACAAATTTTACAGAAAACAATCTTTTAAAAAAATTCCATCGCAATTGATATTGCCAGATTTTAGAGGAAAATTTTTTTTTATTAATAACGCGATGATTGAGGTTCTGACAAAACTGTTAAACTATCAATTACATAACTGAATTAAAACACGTAATTAGAGACTGAAACAGCTTTAAATTAAATAGTGTGGAAGCATCTCTAACACCAAATGGACTAGAATTAAGAGATGAAAATTGACTGCTAGATACATTTTGTTTCCAGCGGAGTAGAACTACTCAGATATAGACCTAGAACCATTGGCAAATGTCGTTATTGTCACCAGATCAAAACAATTTCTTCTTGGTTAACCATTTATCAAAGAGATGGACCACAAATAGTTTGCCTGGAATTACCCAATATTTTCAACACTTCGTTAGTTAATGTATGAATAGTGAATAGAACAGGCCTAGCCTGAAAAAATTGTCTCAGTTTTTTTGTTGCAATATTTGCGATTATCTTAAGGACCAAGGCAAAACCTTGAAAATTGTTGACGCGGTTGAAGGCTGGGTAGAAACTTTCCCTCTGTTTATCATAGACAAGTTTATCATAGACAAATCTTCGCAGTGTTCGGAGTACCCAAGAGTGTAGTGTCTGATAATGGTGCCGAATTGACTTTACACAGAAATTCAAGACCAATTTGGGACCAGATCACTTGGAATTAAAAAAATGGAATCACCTGTTTATGATCCCAGAGGTAATGAACTAGCTGAGAAAGTTCACACAGTGAACCGGTCACTCAGACGTGGAGACCCAGTCTCAAGGGCACTGACTACACATCGCAAAGCCTCTAACACGGGAATTAGTACTCGGACGCAGAGTGTGACTACCAGCAAAAACTAATTGCGACTTGGGCAAACCCATTCCCTTCAAGGCAAGAAATAGGACGCAGAGAGCTCCTGCAACTTTTACTATCGGATAAGGCTTGAACAGTTCTCTCATGCAAGCTGTAACTAATTTAGAACGCTTCTAGCAAGCAACAATCAAATTTGAAGGCTATAAAAGGACAACGTTAAAACCGAACCAACAATCCATTAGACCATAAATCAAGGAGAGTCTTAAGTTCAGGCCACAGAATTGGGAGACAATCACATCAGGAAGAAATTTCTGTAGCAATAGCATCTGTAAAGCAAACACAACTTGAAGCATTGGAGCTTTCAAGATCATTGACATGGAACAAAAACATCCAGATAAATTTGGAGAACCTGTCCCGATATTACCTGAAAAAAAGATGTGATGGTTTTGAAAGGGCATCAAGAAAAGTAGAAGTTTTTCCTGCTAAATTTGAGAACGCAAAATGTGTTTCTTGAAAATCTCTATTGTTGTGTCAAAAAGGAAGCTCAAGTTGATTCCAAATTAGGTTTTTTCTTGATGGTACCATTATCATGGTACCATATCAATCGGATGTCATAGAATGAATTCTCCCACCTATAGATATCTGATTCTATCATCCAAAGACCAACTGATGAACTCGATTGTACCAGGGCTCTATATGATTGTCAAAAGAATAAAAAAACACGACACGGATCCGGAACCAAAATCTTTGCATGAAAGACCATGTAACATAGTTTTAGCTAATCTAAATTTTTTGGTAATTTTTCTAATAAAAAACATTATAAATACGAGCCAGTTTCCGTATAATTTCAGATCTTTTTTTAAATTTCATCTTGCTGAAATCTGTTGACACCGCAAAAATGCACAGACGGGAGCTACTACTGGGACGCAGAGTGTGAATACCAGCAATAGCTGGTTTCCGCTTGGGCAAACCCAATCTCTTCAAAGCCGAAAATAGGACGCAGAGAGCTCTTGCAATTTTTATTATCGGAAAAGGCTTGAACTGTTCTCTCATGCAAGATCTAAACTCATGTCAGACTATTCTAGTGATCGACAATCAAATTTGAAGACGAGACAATGGGACAACTTTAAAACTGAACCAACAATCCAGTAGACCATATATCAAGGAGAATCTTAAGTTCAGGCCACAGATTGGGGGACACTTATATCAGGAAGAAGCTTTTGTAGCAATATCAACTGTAAGGTGACCAAAACATGAAGCATCAGAGTCTCCACGAGCATTTATATGGAACAAAAACAACCAGATAAAATTGAAGGACCTATCCTCAAAATTAGCTGGAAGAAAGATGTGATTGTTTTGAAGGAACATCAAGAAACTTAGATGTTATTCTTTGTTAAATTTTCAGAACGCAAAAGCTGTTTCTTGAAAAACTCTATTGATGTGTCAAATAAAAAGACAACAAAGCTGAAGTTGATTCCAAACTTAATTTTTTCCTGGTGATACCATTATCTTCTTGACATATCAATTGGATGACAGAGTATGAGTTCTCCCACCTATAGATAAATCATTCCATAAAAAAACATCCCAAGACCAACTGATGAACGCGATTGTACCATGGTTATATTTGAGTCTCAAGAGATTTAAGAAAAACAGAAAATCATCACAAAGCCAAAATCTTTTTGCATGAAAAATCATGTGACATATTTTTAGCTAATCTAATTTTTTGGTATGTTTTCTCATAAGAAACACTATGAAGCCGAACTCGCTTCTGTATAATTGCAGACCAATTTTTTCAATTCAACTTTTTGAAATCTGTTGACACAGCAAAACTTCAAAGACGAGTGTTACTACTGAGGCGGAGTGTGACTACAATCAATAGCTGATTTTAACTGGGGTCAACCCATTCTCTTTAAGGCTAAAGATAGGACAAAAAGAGCTGCGGCAACTTTTATTATCGGATAGAGCTTGAACAATTCTCTCATGCAAGCAATAAATTCCTATCGGACTATTCAAGTGAGCTATCATCAAATAGGAAGACCAGACAAGGACAACCTTAAAATCGAACCAACAGTCCAATAGACCATGAATCAAAGAAAATCACAAGTGCAGACACAGATGGGGGACCTTCACATCAAGAAGCTTCTGCAGCAAAACCAAATTTAAAGCAAGCACAAACTGAATAATCAGAGCCTTCACGAGTATCGACATGCAAAAAAAACCAGACTTATTTGGAGAACCCATCCTCAGAATATTACTTTAAACAAAAGAAAATGTGATTGTTTTGAAAGAGCATCAAGAAACTTAGAAGTTATTCTCTGTTAAAGTTTCAGAACACCAAAAATTGTTTCCTGAAAAACTCTAGTGATGTATCAAATGATAAGGGCAACAAATGTGATTCCAAAATTAAAATTTTCATGGTGTTACCATTATTTTCTTGACATATCAATGGGATGTCATAGAATGAATTCTCCCACATATAGATATTTGATTCTATACAAAAACATCCAAAGATCAACTGGTGAACTTCATTGTACCAGGACTAAATATGATTCTCAACAGATTTAGCAAAAATACAAAATCACGAAAGGGATACGGAACCAAAATCTTTTTGCCTGAAAAATCATGTAGCATAAATTAAGCTAATCTAAATTTTTTTGGTTTTTTTAATAAATGAACACTATAAAGACAAGGCAGTTGCTGTATAATTTCAGATCAATTTTTAAAACTCAGCTGGTTGAAATCTGTTGACCCGTACTCGAGATCCGAACAGAATCCAAATTTAAATTGTGTTTGGTCGATTTTATACGACTCTAAAAAGAGTCTTTATGGAGAGTCTTTTTTAATCTACAATGTTCTAAAGTGTAGTGTACTTTTCTGAGTCTCTGAACTTTTCAGGTGCATTATAATGTTTTATGCATACACTGCAATCAAGATAACAGCAATTATATAGATCTTTTTATTAATTCGGTAGGTACTATTATCCACCTGTCGTCTTCTGGCTTTTGGGGAATTCTACGCGAAACAAGAAGCTATGAGTACTGTACAAAACAAGGAAATAGTGAAACTTGATTGAGATTGCAAGGAGATATCAATGTAACAGCTGCTCTCCTAATAAGAACACATAAAGTATTACACCGCCCATATAGGCTCTTACTTTTAATTTCATTTAAGTTTACCATAGTGGCCGTTTTGAATCGACACATCAATAGAGTTGTACTGTCGTAGAGTTCGGTCTGTCGCTAAAAAATTACTTTTCTTGAGAATCTAATACGGCCCTAATAAAATCGAGTGCTTCAGTAGGTAAGTGGATGTTAGATTTAAATATCTATATGTGTGAGAATTTAACTTGTGACATCTGATTTATAGGTCAAGAAGATAATGGTACAAGTAAAGCCACCCTTAACTCAGAATCAACTTTAGTTAGGCGGCCATTACTTATTGGCACATCGATAGAGTTTGTCAGGAGTCCTGTTGTGAAAATGAAGATTTTAACAAAGAATAACTTTGGTGTTTCTTGAGTCTCTTTTTAAACAATTACATCTTCCGTCTGAGCTTTTGGTGATGAAACGATGGTTTAAAATATGGCTGCTTTGAGGGTGATGTTGATGCAGAAGCTTCTTCTTGATTTAAAGATCCCACATCTGTGGCCTGAAATTATGATTCTCATTAACATATGGTCTTATCGACAGTTGGTTCAGTTTTTACGTTGTCCTCCTTTAGTCGCAAAAATTGATTGTCACTCGCTAGAAAAGTCTCCTTTGAGTGTTCAGGTTGCATGAAAGAAGTGCCCAAGGTTAGTGAGAAGTGCTTGAGCTGTTCTCGTCTTCATCATGGGCGTTGGAGAGAATCGGTACGCTTAGATTGAAACCGGCTGTTGCTGGTAGTCTTACTCTGCGTCCCTGTAGTAGTTCAACTGGAGATTTGCACTTCGTTTTTGAAATTTTGCGATGTGTCACCAGTGCCATTTGTGCAAGATTGATTCCGGACCATAATTAGATGATAATCTCTAGGGTATTCCGAATTGTGCGAAGATTTGGTTAAGATAAGTTTTGACTAATGTAGCCAAAAGTTGGCAATTTATCTGCCAGAAGGTTGGCTTTTAAGCTGGAAGAGACAGTTTTTCCCAATCTAGGCGTCAACAATTTAAAAGACTTTCCATTGATCTTTAAGATAATCGCAAGTAATGTGCGCAAGGTTGGCTTTTAACCGTGAAGAGACTGTTTTTTCCCAATGTAGGCCAGTTCTATTGATAATTATCACATTTAGTAACAAAACATTGAACGTCTCTTGCTTTGCCAGGATGCCATACTATCAATCTGAATGATGCTTCAATTCCATTTTCCCAGGATGTGTCTCGTGTGCTTTAGCCACAACCAAACATCTGAATTCATTTGGAATGATAGGAACTACAGCTCTGAACAAGATTTCAGTGTCCATGCTCAATGCTGATTTTTGTTGTTTGAATCCTCTTTCGCTTCCGAACCTTGTTTCCAATTTCCTTTTTTAGTTGTTTTAGAATATTTTGTTTATTACGCGTTCCGTTTCAATTTCTGCTGGTTTGAACAATTCACTCCGAGCAAAATAATTGTTATTGATCGCAAAGCACACTCGATCGCTGTCAAATTTGTCGAAGTCGAAGTCTATTCTGCTTGAAGCATCTGTATGCGCTATCAGCTCTCCAGGTGTGTGTGCTAAACTCAAAATCAGGTGTGTGCGAAACTTATCAGAGCTATGGCCCATTTTCTTACGCTAGCTGAAGATGTTTTCGGGATCTCATCGTATAGTGTGCAGAGATATTGGAGTGCTTTGTTATGTATGTTGGGTAAATGGTTTTCCAAGAAAAAATTACCTCGCTCTTGTGACCGGAAAGACAATTGCAATTGCTTCTCGCTCCATATTTTAGATATTCGAGTCATTCTGCTGCGCTGGAGACAGTTTACTTGACACACATATTACTGGATATTCTTCTTGCACAAGAACTCCACTAATTGTTTTTTCAGAGACGTCAGTAGTAACCAGGGCCTCTCTTTGCAAGCTGTAAAGCTGTGTAAGTGGGTTACCACAATGATTTTTATTGTAAATTGGAAAGCTTTTCACTGTAGTGCGCGCCATGAGAAACATCTTTTTCGCATGTCATTCTGAGGTAACAATTTAGTCGCAAAACCAGAACACTTTCTCCCATAGAAACTTGCTGGCCCAAGAAAAGATTCGGGTTGTTTGTTGTTAACCAGTCGTTTAGCGTGTTCTATTTTTCAACACGTCTGGACTTAGTGCTAATCCGTCCGTAGAAAGCAAAAATCCCAGAAAGCTGCAACTGTTGGCTGGTTTTGTTATTTGCTTGTCAAAATGGTGTTCTTGTCGAAATATGTTCTGGTTGTTGCATGTACCAGCAAACTGTCTTCAAAGATCAGAACTTGGTCCTTTGAGTGTTGATTCGCAGGAGTTGGAAGATTGGGGTTGTTTTTTTTCAGCCATTGAGTTATATTCGGCACATCGCGAAGATTTCTTGAGATGCGCTGACTGTGCATACGCCCTTGGCCTTATTGTCAATTTAAATTGATGGTAAGCGTCTGAGAGGTTTTTTTAGCAAAACATGAGGCCCCCTAAAAGATTGTGGAAGATCATCTTTGTCTGATGTTGGGTAGTCCTTATCCATGACCTCGCTATTGACAGGTACTGTCAAGTCCGCCCAAATTCTGAGTTCTGCACTCCTCTGCTTTCGCCACATGTTAATTCATTAGCAACTGACACTGGCTGCAGAGCTTCTGGGACCCTACATGATCATGTTTTTCAACATCTCTGCAAACTTATCTTGATGCAGTATAGTTATTTTGCCGGCTTTGAATAGCATTGCCTGTGACTTTCGTATTAACTTAACATAAGCTTTGCATTCATTCACACCATTCAAGTGTTTGGTTGTGAAGTTGATAACACTGTAGTTGCGCAGAAGGTCTCGTACATCTAGTCGAAGTTCATTAGATTTAACAGCTGTCAGTTCTTTACCTTGTGCCTGCTTCCGCTCCACTCAACGTCCCAAATAATTGACCCCAAAAGCGTTAATTGATGTCCATTTTTAGCTTCCAGATGTTTCAACAAAACAGCAAACTGAATTTTTTCAAAGATCAATTCATAATTCAGATATAACTGGTCTATACGCGTCTGGGTCTATCTGCATTTGTGCTATTCTTTTTCCTTGTTACAACAGTAATTTTGATTATGCTTACAGGAGTTTGATTGGGATTCGCTTCCACACATTTTGAGGAATTATCCCACCATTTCAGAAGTTTTGGATTGTTTGCTTAGGGAAGGACAAGGCTTAGTACAGTGTGGCTTACCTCCACATCTAGCACAAAGATTGTTGCTTTTGTTAAAAGTGAACTTTCGTTTAATTTTTGAAAGCCTTTTTGAGCTTGCATCCAACTTTTTCTTTCGCAATGAAAGAACTATTACATGATGAAGTGCTTGCAAAAACCTTTGCTTGACTTCTGAACTGCATCAACTCATTTCAGCAACGATATTGTTAGTTTTGATTAAAAACCGTTCAATAGTTTTGCTTCAGGTTCCCTCAATCCTGGAATCAATATTCTTTTCAACAACTCATCCTCGGGATTGGGATATTCTTTGATTTAAGTCACAAAAGCTTGCTTTCCTGAGACGTGCTAGTTAATCGTCGTCTTATTCCCTGGCACCTTTTATGCAGGTCAGAATTTAACCCTTTCTGTGGGAACTGCTCTCTCATCAGAAGGAATATAATTTTGAATAGCTACTTTTATCACATTTAAATGAGTGTCTATTAGCCTTTTAGGACTTATTTAGCACCTAAGTTTAAGAAGTTTGTCCTGCCTGCAGAGACTAAGAAAAACATTCGCAACCTGTAAGTCCGCTATTGAACCCTCTGTGTTGATCTTATCCTCTTTCTTTGCGCGTCATTTCACCTCCACAGATGTGATACACACAGTAGTTCATTATGCATTTTATAGATGCAAAAACTGTCCGTCGGTCGTTGGTCTGGCCGCCCTTGCTGTGGTCTCGAGCACGTGTCAA
Source organism: Convolutriloba macropyga (assembly GCF_964194025.1). Classification (NCBI taxonomy): domain Eukaryota; kingdom Metazoa; phylum Xenacoelomorpha; order Acoela; family Convolutidae; genus Convolutriloba; species Convolutriloba macropyga. Next base: position 30,554,877 of record NC_134476.1, on the reverse strand, counting down.
ACAGAAACTAAGTTGAATTGCAAATTGAATTTTGAGCTGACAACATACAAAACTATTTTATTGTTGTTATAGTACTTATCATATAATTTAGTTAATCAATAACAATTCACAGCGAAACGATTTGACATGCGAAACGATTTGAGTTCCAAACGCCCGACGCGATTTTCTATTTATGTTACTTGAGAACTATACGTGGCCCTGATACAATGGATTGCATCAGTTGAAGAACAGTGGATGTTAGAATCAAATATCAATAGGTGGGAGAATTTAACTTATGTTATTTGATTGATGGATCAATAAATAATGATCACCCAAAAATTAAATTTAGAGTCAATTTAGGTTCTGTCGCCATTATTTATTGACGCATCAAGAGTTGGCCATGAACGTTCTTTTGGTTTCTGAAAATTTTACAAGTTTCGTTATGTTACTTGAAAACCATCACAGATTGTTTAAACCAAGATGAGAAAAATAATAGCATCGCTATCACTTCTCAGCCATTAAATACAACCAAGATGCAAAACGTAGGGGGTAGAGTTGATAGAGGTCTTGAGGGGGGTTGAATTTGGCGTACGAATCTATGAGAGCGGCTCAGCCACTTAATGCCCTCGGGGCATTATTTGTTTATTCCCTTCTTGAGGACGAAAAGGTTTGGACGAGAAAACGTCAAGCGAAGATCGCATTAAAAAAGAAAACAGGACTAATATAATTGCTAAACTTTGTTTGAGAATTGATAAAGACCTCGCTATCTTTTCACGGCTATTAACGCTCTGTGACTATTTTCGCAAAGTTCTATAGGTTGGAGAATGTTATCAGATTGATGAATCAATAGAATGATAACACATAAATGAATTTAGAATCAATTTTTGTTTTGTGTCCATCATTTATTGACACATCAAGAGTTGGCCAGGTATGTTCTTTTGATTTCTGAAACTTTTACGAAGAATAACTTCTGAGTTTCTTGATGTTCTTTGAAAACCATCACAGACTGCAAAAACCAAGATGAGAAAAATAGCATCGCTATCACTTCTCAGCCATTAAGCTCTCGACATGAAAAACAGATTTGAAAGTTGTAAAAAGTGAATTGGGTGGTGGGTTATTTTGAATGTATCAGAGAGTCAATCGCATATTTATGTTAGCATATAAACGCTCTTCCAAGACAATTCATATTTCTATTCTACAATTATATACTTTAATGTAAAACACGTTCAAAAGAATTGCGCTTAACCGTGTCATCCTTCGATTGTATAGTTCTTTACCATGCACTTGTATCCACATAAACCAAGAGATCAAAGGACTGGTTATTTTATAGAATATTCAAAATGTATATAATTAGGACGAATTTAACAAAATATCAAACTGCGATAAACAAATTGATCACAAGTTTCTCTATTCCAAAATAGCGGAATTCGAAGACAACACAAATCGAATAGGATAAAATGTAGGAGGGGAGTGGTGTCAATATTTCCACATTCATTGGGATTGAATTCTTTTAGTGAAATTGAACAAGATTGTTGGAGTTGAGTACGGTCATCAGTTGAAATTTGAAAAGAGACAAAAAGTTTAAAAATAGCCAGATGTAGCTCAAGCTTGAAGGAAATCAAAAAAGTCGGTTGCTATGCGGGAGATATTTCTGCGATCGCAAAATTCTAACATGAATTCGGGCTGATTAAATGTGTTTGATACACCTGTTTGATTGGTTAGGACAGTAAGTAGGGGAGGTGACAGTTCGTTGGTATCCAAATCAACATAAATTTGAACATACTATAAAATTAATTCAACTCGCACACAGTTTTTCAGTCAAATCAGACGGACATAATGCATCTTTGACAGATTAAGTTACTGTTTTCTAAATATTTCTTTAAGATGCAGTTACATAGCATCAATATCGCGCTTTCTATTTCAACATATTTCGATATTTGAGAGGTCCTCGTGGGCTTTAAGTATCAATGGTCCAAAGCTTGATTCCATGAGGATCGTCCAGGGTCTATACGAGTTTGGGTTGTTAATTGAGCTGTAATTAGCAGTCGATGTAATGAGCAGTCTGAGGTAAAATTAAACGAATATTTTGGCGAGAGCATCTGCGCCCGCACTGGCGAAGAACTCCTTCGTAGGGTGGAACGCGACCGAGTAGATGGACTCGTCGTGTTTCTTCCGATGGGCAGCCACCTCCTGTACACAAGTTCTGCTTTCTAAACTCCACAATCGGACGGAACAGTCATGGCTACCTGAGAGCAGGTAGAGGCCAGAGGGGTCAGTGGCTACACTTGTGATGGAGTCTAAATGGGCCACCATCTGATGCACCATCTTACCACTGGAGTGGTCGAAGAACCTGGAAACGAACCATTTCATATCTTTTCAAAATCTGGGAATGGCTACATCTCAGTCAACAAAAGTCATACAATCTCAAATTTCCCTTTACATTGATAGCTAGAATAATCCCATTCTTCAAAAACACAAGTTGAAAATTTAACGTACGATTATGATAGCATATCTTCAGATACGATTACAGCGCCAACGCAGTTTTAAAATTTTTCGATTTAGTATCCTTATTCTGGATAAATTTTCGGTGAGCTGCATACTAAGAGTGTAGTAAGCCGAAGGGCTCTTAGAGCCCTTAAAGCCCTCGGGGCGTTACCTGTTTATCCCGTTTTTGAGGACCAAAAGTCAAAGGGTCAGGCGAAAAATCAGTCAAGCGCAAAATCGCATAAAAAGACCACATAACTTACATAATTGCTACAAAATTCGTTACAAATTTCCCTCGGATTGGTGAAAAATAGCCGCGATAGACTCCTCTAGCCTATACAAGGATTTAGATAGCTAAGAAAAAGACTGACCATTTGTTCTTCCCCAAAGTGTTCGAATTGTGTCAACACTCTCAAACAGTTCGCAGATTGCTTAATACTAACGCCTGTTAGCAGTATACTCTAATGATCTTTCATAACGCACGAAAAACCAGTTGACGACAGCCTAGTTTTATTTTAAATTTCAAAAAGAGTTTTAATTTTGATCGCAGTTTCATTAGATTCAACAAAATTTGATGAGTTCAGCTTCTATATTGGAGGACAATAAGCTTAATACTAATACCGATAAGCCGTATACTCTATCAGACTTTGATAACTTAATGCACTTCTTAGTGCCCAAAGTTTATTGGTTTATCCTGATTCTTCTGAATTCTTGATGTCGCCTTGTGACCTGGAACGTATTTGAGTAAGGTTCCTGAATCAATTTTAAATTCAATTCGGTTGAAACAGAGCGAGGTAGGTCAAACGTGAAAAGTGGTAACTTATGTAAAACGAACACAGTAAAGCGAATTAAAAAAATGAGAGCTCTTTGAATTAAAGTAAAGAAAAGTCGATTTCAAAGTGAGGAAATCATTTTTGAGAGTGAGCTAAGTCACGTGTGACCAAAAACTTAATTACGCGAATGAACAAAAAAAAAATCGCTCGAATAAAAGTGACAAAAGACGTCATGCACGCAATTCAGTTGAAATTGCAAGAAAGAATAAACAAAAAGCAGATTTGAAGTGGTTGTGACATCATATGGTCGTAATAAAAATCTTGACGACGAAATAAAAAACATAAGGACAAGTCCTGACGTACAGTTCAAAGAATTTTCATTGACTAAACAGAAAAATAGACGTAGAACGGACTGTGAATGGATTGGGAAAATCACTTAGAAAAAAATCCAATCCAAAAAATTAAAAAAAAAAACAGTAAAAATTAAAGTGAAATTGCCGCATGTGAACGAAACCACTAGCGAGAAAGCGAATTTTTGTTCAGACACCGTATCATCACTCTACTTTCAAATTAGAGTGAAAAAATTTCACGCCGCAAAACCACTCGCTTTTTCGCACCATTTCCTGTTTCGGCGTGACCAAAATCACTACTCCAATTTACTTTAAAAATCATGAAAATGTGCCAACAGATCTGAAAAACAAAGACAGCGCCCCAATACAATTCAAATTCTTTGAATGGTAAAAAAACAAGAGACGGCCAATAATAGCCCCAGCTATCGCATTTGGCAATCTGAAGTTTGACGTCTTGATGACAGATGGCGTAAATTTGTAGACAGACCTCCAAACTTCATTGAGTTTAAACAGTGATTGAGAAGTCAATTGTGACTTGTGAAACGCGAACAGGAAAGCAAAAAAATCGAACAGGCGCTCCAAATTTCTCGACAGTTTAGTGTTAATGATGCGATACTTGGGCAAGTGATATTACCTGAGGTATTTGTCCTCGTGTGCAGTGATGCTTTGAGAGCTAGTCGGATGGTTCACTATTTTGTTCACTTGTTTGGGCGAGAAGGGCTCGGCTGAAACAATTCACAACTAATTCATGCAAAGCGGTCAAAACAGAATTCATTGATTCAATTGGTAAACGTTTTGTTTAAATTGAAGGGTTTCTCTATTTTTCCCAAAATCGAAATAGACAGGGAAGAAAGCAACTTTTTTAAACATCAGCTAAAATTAATTTTAGTGGACACAGGTTACTTGTATCAACTTTGGCTGTCATTCTTGAAAAGTGAGATTTATTGACAGATACATCGGATACCAAAATAGCATGTAATAAGTTGACTTCAATAACAATTGACCATATTTTGCACTTAAATGACACAAGTGTGGGTTATCTTACGAGGCGTGTCGGAGGGTGGAGTGAATCTGACAATCTGCTGTCCAGTCTCAATGTCGTACAGCACTGAGCTGGATGATGAGAATCCGACAACAGCCTGGTTGGTGTCTGTCCTCACAAATGTACATGACACAGGCACCCCGTCGTCTAAAAGATTTATAGCAATTTACTATTCGTTAAATATTTTGGATAAGCTTGGTCACTATTATCAATATGCACATCTAGAATTCAACATTGCGCGATAATCTTTGATGAGATTTGGTTCAAAATCCCGAATGTTCAGAATATGAAAGTTGTTAGGGTTTTTACCCAAGATCATTTTACGGCGTGTAAATTCTAAATACAGGGCAGTGAAAGCTTATGCGTACCTGGTACACATTCGAATGTTCTCAGCAATGGTGTCTGTTCGTCCTCCAAGGGTCGCCATAGTTTAACAGTACAGTCAGCACTAGCTGACAATAGAAGTGGCTTCGAGGGGTGGTAAGCCAGGTCCCACACTGCATCTGTGTGCTCTTTGTAGATACCTAAAGACACTGTCGTTTCGTAGGGGTCATAGGGGTCGTTGTTACCATTGGGCAACATCCAGCTATGTATTGTGCCGTCTGTGCTGCACGAGAACATCTTATCCCCCGCAGGTGCAATTACCGTGTTCAACACTGGACCCAAATGAGCTCTGAAGGTATAGACTGGTTCAAACTCTGGATTTGCGTTCTTTTTACTGCTTTGTGGAGCACATTTCGCCAGATTCCATAGCTTCAACGTGTGGTCTTCGGAACCGGTGACAACAACTTGGTCAGTTGGGTGGAATGCAACACACCTCACACTGTCAAAGTGACTTCTCAGAGTGTACTTGATGTTCCATGTTTTTCTGTAGTCTTCCCGGACGGCGTTTGACAGGGGGTCGTACTGCAGGGGCGAAGCTTCGTTTGAAATTGTCAGTCTGGCCAACTCGCCTAATGCTCCCAAATTCTCACCTGGCATTTCACCTGCTCCTTTACGTGCTCCTAAGAATGACAGTTTAATACCAACAGTTTCCATACAGAAACATTTATAAGTTCCTTCATAGCTCCAGTAACTCGCTCAAACCAAAAATGCATGGGGGTGCTTTTTTCCTGTCGAACTAAACTAAGGTTTGAAATGGTACATATGGACAAACGATCAGATTGATAAATTTTGAGATGAGCTAACAAAGTACGAGGTCAATACAATCGCACCCGCTGAAGTTTTTCTTTCCTATCCTTACAAATGCCAAAATCAGCGTTCGCACCAGCGTGAAATATATAGAGTTAATAATATTCATCTTAATCACAGTCAAAATTGACCAAACTAAAAGCGAATCCAGCTTTTTAAAAGCACATTTGGGTCTACAACTCTTAAGATTGTATCGATCATGATATGTCGCTTGCAGTGACAGTCATAGCGTACTGTTAGCAAAAGTAGGCCAGTCTTTGGAATCAGACTAACCAGGTGGTTCATCGCCAGATCCAGGAACTGCAGCCGAAGAGGAGGAAGAGTAGAACTTGGAGGGAAAGTTAGCCCCACTTCCTGTGCCACTGTTCGCATCTTGCTCCGCATCCCATTGCGTCATCAATTGCTCAATCGCACCAGTTCCAGAAGTTTTCACTCCTTAAATCATAGCATCCATTAATCAAATTAAGTTTAAATACTTGGAAACGCTAGAATTTTTACAAGACAAAATGGCAATTCACTCGAAGTTCAGCTCAAATTATTCTAAAATGTAAATTGACAATATCTGGCAATATATGACTGGAAATACTTTGTGGCTGTATCATATAGACAGCGACATATACAGAACTTAGTTTATAAAATGGATACGAGTGACAAAAAAAATAGATAAATGTTTATTTCGAAAAATTGAAATTGCCTTTTTTCATTTTAATTGAATTGCTTCAGTTGACAGATATCATTTAGATAGTATTCATCTCACTAAATGGTGAGTTGTTAAATTTTGACTATGTATTTTGATTATGTATAACTTGTTGCTCCTTCTATTAAATGCTCTTAAATAACCCTCAATAAGAGTAACACACACTCACTTAATCTTATCTCCTTGAATTAAGGTAAAGAAAAGTCAATTTGAGAGTGAGGGAGTCATTCTTGAGAGTGGGGTAAGTCACGTGAGACCAAAACTTAATCACGCAAACAAAAATTGCTCCACTAAGAGTAAAAAATGACGTCATGCATTCAATTCAGTCAAAACTGCATGAACGAATGAACAAAAGCCGATTTGAAGTGACTGTGACGTCATATGGTCGTAACAAAAAGCTTGAATAAATAACAAAAGAGGACAAATCCTGAAACAAATCAAAGCATTTTCATTGACAAGCCAAAACACTAGTTCCTGGTTTGACTTGAAAACGACTGAATACCATTTACTAAAACTCCGAAGAAGCAGTAAAAAAGAAGTCAAAATGCCACTTGTGAACGAAAATTAGCTATCAAAAAATTGTTCAAATACTGTTTTCTCACTCCACTTTAGAATTGGAGTAAAAAAAATTACGCCAAAAATTACTCGCTTTTTTTCGCTCCACGTCCTATTTCGGCGTGACCAAAATCACCACTCCAATTTGACTTCATAAATCGGAAAATGTGTGAACAGATCCTAACAAACAGCAAGTAAAAAACTGACCTCTTATCATTATGAATCAATAACAGGCAAATGGAGAAGTATCTGACAATTTCTTTACAATTTGCGACAAGATTAGTTTTCATTCAATAAACGACTACCAATTATGGAGAAGTATCTGACAATTTCTTTACAAAATGCGACTTCAAAACAACTACAGTTAACAAAATTTGCGACAAGATTAGTTTTCATTCAATAAACGACTAACAATTACCAAAAAATTAACAAAAACAGTTTATATAGAAAAAACCGATGAAACGGAAAAGAAACGAAAGACAACGTCAAAAAATAATCTTAAACGCAAATATCCACTTAAAGCAAAAAATAGAACAAAACGCAACTTCCCAATCATTAAGTTGAAAAAAGTTCTAACACGTCTTCTGCTCAGGCATTTAACCACCTGCCAGAATCATATTAAACAACAGAAAAAGCAATAAAAACTAAATAAAATAAAAATTGGTAAAGTTATTTCAGTGAAAAATGCCCTGTCTAGCCTTCAATGGACTGTAACCTTCTTCTGTAGTAAAAACCTACATAATAGCTTTAAACTAAAGAACAAAAAAACTTAGAGCTAGCAGCATGAAATCAGAAGAAATGGATAAAAACTTAACAAAATTGATGAAAATCGGCCAAAATTCTCCTGCAATTACTCAAATTAACTCTAACAAAACTAACAAAATTAATATCAAATAGATCAAAAGTCAGCCAAAACAGCTGATTTGAAGCACACAACTCCCCCAAATGCTAACATGGCCAGCACATTGCCGGTATACCTGTGAAATAGACTTGCGTGCCATATAATATCGATAGAAACCGATACAGATATAAGTTGAAGAAGTGATTGACACCACTCAAAAGGCTATGTACAAAAACATTCAGCGGTAAATTTAAAAAGCTTGTCAAAATTCATTCCGCGGAAGTTTTTTTATTAGCTATAAAGATAACCGACCGACTAACGTCGGGCTCATTGCTCAAACGACCGTCGAGCGGATGATTTCATCAGTAGCCAGCCAAGGGGGGAGGTCACCGGGGGCTGGGGTATCAGTGGAGTGGGGGGCAACAGCGAGGGCACAGTGGAGGTGGGGGAATGGAGAGGGGGGTCTTCTACCTCTAAGAACTGCCCTTCACACCATAAGTGTAAGTCTCCAAAACAGTTTCTATGAGCAGCATACTTGGGGACTACTGAGCTGAAAGGCTCTAGGAGCACTTAACGCCCGCTTGGCGCTGCTACCTGTTTATCCCGTTTTTGAGGACTTAAAATCAAATGCTTCAGACGAAAAATTGTCAAGCGAAAAATCGCATAAAAAAGACCAACAAGACTTATAATTGCAACAAACTTTGTTTGAGAGCAATTAATAGACAGATTGACCACCAGTCCTTTAATGGACCACTAGGTTTTTTGCACAGATTCAGACTGTCATTTTTAAGAGACACACTCTCCATAGGGAAAAAACTAATTGAACTTTTTCAAAATTAATATTCGAAATCAAAAATTCAAGACCCTAATACTCAAGAAATAGGGCATATACGTTTGGCACTACCTTGATGCAAACCATTGGCCTTTAACTAGTAAATGTTCATACAGTTTACCACTGGAATCAAAATCACTGAATTGAAAACTTCAATTCCAAGAAGCCAGGTCGCAAGAATCATCTATGGAGACGAATTTAAAAAAACATAGCAGGACAAGCAAGTGAAATTGCCGCATGTGAACAAAAACCACTAGCGAATTGTTGTTCAAAACCGTTTTTCACTCTACTTTAAAATAAGAGTGAAACATTTCACGCCGCAAAACCACTCGCTTTTCCGCTCCACTTCCTGTTTCAGCGTGACCAAAATCACTGCTCCAATTTGACTTCAAAAATCATGAAAATGTGTGATCAGATCTTAAAAAAGACAGCGCCCAAATACAATTCAAATACTTTGAATTGTAAAAAAAACACGGTGTCCCAAATAATAGCCGCTATCGGTTCGCGGCTATTACAAAAACGATAGAAGGCCAAAAATAGCCCCAGATATTGCTTTGCCGCTATCAAAAATGACTCTATAAAAGACAAAGCTAAAAACCTTTCAACGAGTCTAAATAGATTTACAATTACTGTGACGATAATTCAGTAACGGATTCGAAACATAACCGACTGCCGTCGGGCGAATTGCTCTCAAACGACCGGTGAGCGGTTGGCTACGTCAATAGCTAGCCACGGTTTAGTGAGGCTAGCTTTAGATTAATTGAAAGGGAGTAAGCCGAGCGCAGCGGGGGTGCAAAAAACGATTGGGAGGCTGATGTGGGGGTGGTTGCGGGCGTGAGATCAATTTCTAAGAACCGCCCTTCACACTTAAGTGTCCAAAACATTTTCTGTTAATCGCATACTTGAAGACTAGTAGGCTGAACGGCTCTAAGAGAGATTTATGCAAGCTGCGCCCTAACTCTTTATCCCGCTTCTGAAGACGAAAGTCAAATGGTTCAGACGAAAAATCCCCCGAGCAAAAAATTGCATAAATGAGACAAACAGGATTTATATAATGAGAGCAATTAACAATGATTTCCTAAAAAGTGCCTGTTAAGTCATTTATGATAAAAACGGTTCCACTATAACTTATTGTTAATGAGGATCAGAGATGATGACATCACGCCCCATAACAGCAGCTGAAGTGGGGCATAACACACACACACACACACACACACACACACAGAGAGAGAGAGAGAGAGAGAGAGAGAGAGAGAGAGCGAGACAGAGATAGAATGAGAGAGAGATAAAACGTGAACGAGAAAGAGAAGGAAAGAAACCCTAACCGACAGAGAAAAAAGATAGGAATATTTTCGATGGCGGGATTCGACTCTGCAACTACTAGTTTTCTATCTTTATTATTAAGTAAATCAAATATAAAAAGCCTGAAGAAGGCAAAATTAAAAACAGAAGTTTTCAACTTCGCAGTAAAAAAAGTTCAAAGCCATTTTTTGTCTCGAAAGTTCTGTCAAGTAATCCATCTCTAAGACCTAAAAATTTCGTTGGCCAGTAATGGTCGGTAAACTCAGAAAACGATTAAAAAAAATATTGAAAATTTTGGAAACAATAGCAAATTTTAACAAATTTTGCTAAAATTTAGGACATTAATATCCTAAGAACCATTTCTTTGCCTCCGTAGGATATCCAGTATCCCTGTTTCAAGCATGAAATAGTTTTACTGGCTCAAAGATTCAAAAACTTGAGACATGTTACACTGTTCACGAAAATTTACAAAAATTTATATGTTATTCAAAAATTACTAAAACTGGAGAAAAAAATTTTCATCACCATTCCATTAACTCTGCAAAAACTATGCAGCAGCTTATTATCAAACCTTGGAAGAGGTCCCAGGGTGCCGGAAAAAATTCAAAAACATGAAAAAAATGCATATAAAAAATGGCTTGAATTCATGACATTAAAATCTTGAAATACATTGCGTAAACATCTATAAACTATGCAGTAACATATTATAAAACCCTAGAGGAAGTTCTGTGGTTCTTGAGGCTAGAGAAACCTAAAAATGACAAAAATTGTGATATTAAAAGTTGAAAAATAAATCATGATCATCAAAAAATCCATTAACTTATTATTAAACGCTAACGGAGGTTTTCTGACCCTTAAGGCTCAAAAAACCTGAATTATGACGATAAATGTCAAAATATTGAAAAAAAATTGGCAAAAATGTCGTGATGTCAAAATCTTGCAAGACATTCCATTACATCTCGAAATTATACAGTAACCTAATTTCAAACACTAGAGGTTTCTTGGCCTTTGAGGTTAAAAAAACCCAAAAAACCTAAAATTTTTCAAAAAACTTGAGAAAAAGCAAGATTTATGAAAGAATTGCCAAAATTTGTGACATCAAAAAAAAACGAAAAATTTTCCATGGCCAATAAAAACTTGCAGTAACTTAATATCAAACCCCTTAGGAGGTTTTCTGGCCCATGGGTCTGGAAAGACCTGAATAAGGAATAAACGTCAAAAAATTCGAAAAAAATGCAAGTTTAGTCAAAAATGCTAAAATTCGTGATGTTAAAATGTTGAAACCATTCCATTACCACTAGAAACTATGCATTAACCTATTATTAAAACCTATACAAGATTCCAGGACGCCTAAGGCTAATAAAAAACATAACCGACTAAACGTCGGAAGAATTGCTCTCGAACTAGTGGGAGCTCTAATCAATTGCAGCCTACTTCAGTCAGGAGGGGGGCGGAGGGAGGGGAGCCCAAATGGGACTAAGAAGTTCAATAGTGGGCTTCAAATAACCACACTAGCCGCCAATTGAGTTCAGCTGCTTGAAAGAGATTGAGAGAGAATTTTAGATCACGCGAAACGCAAAAAGTCAAGGGCGTAAAAGTCAGACGAAAAGTCAAAATTGTCAAGCAAAAATTTTGCATAAAAAGACACACACGTTTACAATAATTGCTATGAACTTCGTTCAAGAGCAATTAATCAAAAAATTTTCAAAAAGCTTGAAAAAATTGTTCAAAATAGTATAAATTTGCGTGTTTTTGGCGAGCGGTTGCTCGTCAGAAGCTAGACACGGGGGGGGGGGGGGGGGGGGGGGTACCGAGTGCTGATTGGGGACGGGTTGGGGCAACAGCGGGGTAACAGCGCGCGGGAGGGGGGTGGGGGCAATAGGGGGGTGGGGGGGGGGGTCGGTCGACAGTGGAGGGGTCTTCAACCTCTAAGAACCGCCCTTCGCACCATAAGTATAAGTCTCCAAAACAGTTGCAGCTGAAACAGAGCTGAAAAGCTCTAAGATCACTTAATGCCCGCTGGGCGTTACCTGTTTATCTCGTTTTTGAGGACTAAAAGTCAAAAGTGTCAGACGATAAATCAGTCAAGCAAAAAATCGCATTAAAAAAAGACCGGCAGGACTAATATAATTGCTACAAACTTCGTTTGAGAGCAATTAAACAGCATATCATATTTAACATTTTAACATACTCTGCGTGGATTTGACAGCCCCTCTCTTTTCCTTCTTGTACTGTTCCTTTTTCTTTTCTGCAAACTGTGCCCCAGCAGCCCATGCATCTTCTGCTGCAGTTGCACCTGAGTCACCCTCGGCATTGGATGCTACACCCTCCCCACCTGCAGCAGCGGCGGCAGCTGCAGCCAGCTCTTCTGAGACTGCACCTTCTAGATCAAACATCTTGTTGAACTCGTTCTGCAAAGAATCCTCGTCTGACATCTCAGGGAAGCGAAGTTCACTCTCCACATCTCCCTCACTCACACCACTCAACCCAATTACCTGCAAACATTAAAATTAAAAAAGATACATAGTTTAATCGGGGCGAAACAGGGCATGCATTAGTTGTTCACATATGCCAATGAAAACAAAATTTTTATGTAAAAAAATCAACTGTTTGCGAAAATAGAAAATAGGCATAGAGTTACCAAAGAAAATTTGAAATAGAAAGTTACCACTTCAAAACTGACGCAAACCTCCGATGAATAGCGTTACGATTCGCAACATTTCAAGCTTGCGGTATCAAATAGAAAAATATTGACGTCACGAACTATAACACGCTCAGTAGCCTGAGGTGAGGTAGGCTAAAAGAGATTTTGACAAAAAACGTACAGAATCAATGGCATCATCAGCATCACCCTTCTGACCACTGGCAGCTCCAGTGAGTTCATCTTCAAAATCGCCCATCTCTTTATCCAGCTTGTCCGGATCCATCAAGGAAGAGACATCAACATGGCCGCCACCCGGACCAGAACCCCCCAGTCCCATCTGGCCTCCGACCTGCTGATCACTGTCACCTCCGTTAACGCCACCCAAAGCCTCCGTCAACCTGGGACAAATTTTCATTGTTAAAAACAACAGGCGGTAATGAAAGCAGCGAACAATTTCCAAATACACAACCTTAAGTTTCGCATTCACCGTTCGTTACTTAAATTCAACTTATATTTCTATACAAAAGCATTGGTTTTGTGCACATATATATTTAGGATATAGACTAACTTGAAATCCTTGTAGTCAATTCCCCCAGTCTTAGATTTGACAAAAGGAGGCACGTCATTGACAGACGCACCGACCAGACCAAGGAGTGAGTTTATTTTGGCAGCTTTAACTTCCAACATAGAATCCGTATAGCCAATCTCTTTTAAATACGTCCTCAAAACTTTTCTCCCCTGCTGGAGAGAAACGGCGTTGTCCATTCCCAGTTCGTCTTGAGGAGGATCGTTCACGAGGCCATCGCCCAGCTCGTCCGACTCATCCTCGTCAAAATCGGGAATCGGCATGGGAACATTGGCTTTTCCGGATTGATTCTTCAACCTAGGTAACCGATATACTAATGAGACTGTATACGTGTTTCAAAGTATAAATTCAAAACAAGTCAACAGACCAAAAATACATCGAGAAATCCATAAAACAAGACACGCCGAAAAAAACGCAAATTAGAACATAATTCGTCAATCTTTTGAACCGTCAATCCGTGTTACAAAAATAAAACACATGAAGTTTTATTAACAGTTGGCAGATAGTTGCCTGAACATAGCTTTGATAATTTCGTAGACCTCAACCTCAATATACCTACAAATAAGAATGAGACCTAAAAAGCTGATTTAAAATGAACATGACATCATGTGGTCGAAACAAAAATTTTGACGACAAAATAAAACATGACCGGAAGACTCCCGAGCCAACCCAAAGCAAAATATTAGACCACAGACATCTTTTGCTTGAATACCCCTATTTATTCTATTACAGTATTCATTTGAAAAGAGGAAAAATCAAACAAAAACCAACTAACGTCGGACAAATTGCTCTTTAACGACAGGCAAGGCATGGGCTGTAGACATTAATTCATGGGCTGTAGACTAGATAAATTTTTCTTTATGGGTGCAAAAACATCCGATCAGATAGGGATTCGAACCCCTCGACAAAAGCATTAAAAACTCGGCTGCCAGACCCTTGCGAGTTCCTACGCTACAATCAACTTTATTTTAGCAAAAAAGTTTACTTCGGAGTGCGAGCAATTGGTATCACTAGAAACGATGACAAGCTCAAAAAAGTCACTTGAAAATGTTCTAGAACAAAAGCGTTAAAACGGCCCAGCAAAAATTTTGCATTAAAAGACTAACACGTTTACAAAAATTGCCTCAAACTTCGTTCGAGAGCAATTAATAAAGGAAACAACATAAACTGAACTCGGAAACCTTTCGGTTCAGGTTGCGTCTCCAAATTGATTACTTTTATCAGACCCTGTGATAAATTCTGTTCAACCAAAGAATCAATCTTTCAGAAATCTTTCAATCTTTCAAAAGCAATACAGAAAACTGAAATAGAGGAAAACAGAAAAAAATTCAAAACAGATGATTAATTACTTTTTGACAAAATTGTCAAAAAATTATAACCTCACTGTGGCACTGTACTGACTCAATGCCTACCAACAAACACCAGAAATGCTGAACAGCAATAACAACCCAGAAAATCAAAACAGGTGGAAATCAGTTAAGAGACAATAGAACTTCATTCATCGGTTAAAACTCGCGACTAAAATATTCACGTGTCTCTTTTTAGTAACACAGCGAATATAAAAGTTCTAAAATAATAGTTCTGACAAAAAACCGAATAGAGTGAAAGCTTCAAATATCAAATAGGCGAAATTTAATTCAATCAATATTCTTAAAAACAATGTAAAATTGATTCTAATCAATTCAGAGGCTCACTCAAACTACAGGAAAGAATAATAGCCACAATGATATTCTACAACTGAAAACTTTCAAAAACAGCCTAGAAGAGTGCAAAAAAGCAAAGTGAAAGCAAAAAGCTCTAAGTTTAATCTAAAAGAGTTTTTCGCTCCTCCTCAGAACTTTTTTCGTCATTTCTTTGAACATTGAATAAAGAAAAATCATACAAAAAATTACGCAAAATTTCTCCCTTCTTTTGCCTTCTGCTCAGATTGACCTACTTGTTTTCACGTGCAGCATTTGACTTTATATCCTGTGCAAAGAGAGGTCACCCCTTTAAAAACTTCACCGTTACTAATTTCCGAGTAGTGAAAAACAAGAAAAGCATATGACACGTTCAGCTCAGCTAATACTAACGGAAGCAGCAATGGTTTTCGACCAGAAGTACAACTGCCATCAATCAGAACAATGAAAAACTTTGAAAAAACAAACCGGTCCAATAATCCACAACAGACCACTCAATTAGCGAATTTAACTTTTGAATTGCTCATCTTTGAATTCAAAAAGCTTGTGTACAATGTGAGGTGATTATGCAGGTGATGCTTTATTTTAAGAAACACAGATTTTAGAAAAGTATTTTCAACTTTTGGTCGATACATATAAACAATATAATATCGAGCTATAAACGTTTCTTAAAATCACAAATGATTTTCTAACAAATGTTATCAAACAAAAAAAAACAAGATTTTGAGCAGAGTTTTGGATATCACTGTTTCTAAAATTTTCACTTCCAGACCGCCAATAACAAATATTTGAAGTGAGCACAACAGTTTGTCCAATAAACTATCATAGTCTGCATACTCCCGGAATAGCTTGCGTGCCGCATAAAACTTTTGGTAAAAATTTGCACATGTCATGGCGACAACGACTTGAGCATTGACATCATTGAAACAAGCCTACAAAAATAATTGAATCATCAATAAAACCATACAAAGGAAGCCGCAAATAATTAAATCTCAAGACAGATAAAACTTACTATGAAATCTTGATACCGCAAAATTTATTATAATTAGAAACATCTGACTTCACAAACGTGCCTAATTTTTCAGGATGGACAAAAACTGATCGAATCAAAAAGTAACCGGATTTAAATGAAAAATTTAGACCTCAGCAATTCTACATAAAATGGATTCAAATGCAAAGAAAAAAATCATAAAAAGGCTCAAATCATTTTCCTCTAAAATGAAAACATAGCCGGCGGATCGCCAGAAAATAGCAGCAATAGCTTCGTAGATCTGCAGTGTGCAAAACAGCAAAAAAAAAACAGGCCAAAAAGCAACTTCATTTTATTTTATGCTGCAAAATATTTTGATTAAAAATCTATATAACTTATCGCTGCATTTATTAGCTGCTCTCAAAAAACCTTCAATTACAGCGACAAACACTCGCTTGACCTCATTTCTTTGAATTAAAGTATAAAAAGTCAATTTCAAAGTGACGAAGTTATTTTTGAGAGCGAGGTAAGTCACGTGTGACCAAAAACTTAGTCACGCGAATGAACAAAAAACATCTTCACTAAGAGTGAAAAAAGATGTCACGCACGCAATTCAGTAGAAACTGCATGAACGAATTAACAAAAAGCAGATCTGAAGTGATTAAGACGTCATATGGTCGCAACAAATATACTATTGGCAGTTACCAAGAGAACGGGAGGCTAAAATATTTTCAACAACTAAAAATTCAGAGCCAATAAAACTAATGGTCGTAGGAGATTGCAAGATTGATACATGGTTAAGTAGGGAGAACACTGACACTGAAGAAAATGAAGTAACAAAAAGACTACTTCGTAATTTTTGAAAGTAAAAAAACGAAAGACAAAAATAGAGCAATTCATTAGTTAAATTTTATGGTTGAACAAACTACAAAGCCACCCTGTTGTCCAACTAAAATTGTCAAAAAATTAAAGATTCGGAACTAAAATACTTTGGAAAAAATGTCAAAATATTGTTGAAAAGGACCTAATGCCAAAAAAATCAATTATCATTGATACAAAAGTAAAATTCACAGAAAGACTTTCTAGTAATTTAAACCAAAAAAAAAAATAAAAATTCGAAATACGTGGCCAAAATCGGATTTGTATGTTTTCAATGTTTTAAAACAAACGTACCTCAGTTTAAAAAACGTCCAATTCGTTAATTAAATTTCATTGCCCTCCTTAAAAAACCTGGATCTTTTCCGTTTGTGCCCTCCATCAGCTTTGCGGGTGCATATTATTTGCACTCCTCCCCAGACCGACCTGCCATATTTGGTTTACATAATGATTTACTATGTAATGGCACGTGCGCTGTAACTGGGGGAGCATAACGTACTGCTGGGGAGGGGGACAAACGGAAAAGATCCAAAAATCTTTATATTTTACACAAAACATTCACATACCTCTCCTGCTTTAAGGCATATTCCAACATTTTTATCCGTCTCACTAAGTCGCGCTTCAGGTTCTCTTGCCCTTTCCTTTCGCCTGTCAGGAAACCAATACGCGCCTGTGAAAAAAATTCAATTACAAACTACAAAATTTTTCCAAAACATTTCTCGTTATATGCGAAAATTTACATAAGGACATCAATGAGCAATTCGACCTGCTCATTAAATTTGGGAGAGGGATGATCTAATTTCGGTAGAAACACACCTGAAGCTCGGCTCTTTCAACATCCCAGTGAGCTCGTTCCATCTCGAAACGAGTCCACTCATGTTGAATGAAATGAAGAATACCAGGAATGCTGTACTGCATCTGCTCTGGCGCAGATTTCTGAGCTGGGTTATTTGACATAGGCTGGCTATTTAAATTTTTGTGTTCATCCATATTAGGCGATTACATTAGTTTCACTAAAACAATTAGAATGATGCACCTTAACAACCGAAAAAAATCATAAATCAGGAGGTAGAAAAGTATCAAGTCAACTAAGACGGAGACAGAAGGGAAAATTCGTTAACTGAGAGAAAACACATGAATTCAATTTGAATTATAAATACAATGTTTTATTCAAATTGAAATTGTAATAAAAACATACCCGTCAAATTCTATAACAATTTTCTTTTAAAAATTAAAAAGGGTATTATCGACCTCACCCGATGGACGGAACAGTGAGCCCCACTATGCATCAGAGCAGGGTTTTAATATTTACCGCAAAAACTCACTGAGTTTTAAACTTACAGCTAGAAGCTAAGCTCTATGAGCCGCGCCAAAGCTTTGAATCAACACTTAACTTATTAGGTGTCTATCCTTCCTTCCCGCATAACTAAATTACAGGTGTACGTTCGCGATAGTAAATTCGTGTTGTACGTTTTTACTTTGTAAATGAATTGAGAATTTGAATTATTTGCTTTTAGTAGTAGTAGCAGTAGCAGAATAGAAATTAGTACTACAGAACAGGGTTGTTAGAATCCACATAATAGTAGTAGTAGTAGATAAGGCTCTAGAAAATGTGTTCAAGGGTTTTCACCCGTGTTTCAAAGTCAGTTTATAGGGTTCAGTTTTTTTGTTCAGGGGATTGCAATGTCCACATCTGCAGAAAATTCTCTGTGTGCATTTATAATTTTCGGTGAAGGATTTTTCGAAGAATTTGTAGTAAATCCTCAGCAACGTTATCTTGTTTAGGTACTGCACGTAGTCTTTGTATACTCTAATAACTAGGTTGTAGAGAGACTTAAGTCTGCGGAAAAAGTTGTCGGTTTTTTGTAAACAACTTTTCGGAATTTTGAATTCTCCTCTTGTATCTTGTCGAGTGGCTTCAGGGGGTTTTCTTGTAGATCTAAGGAAGGTATTGTCATACTCTCCCCTCATGATTGCCAAGAGATAAAGTATGTCGTTTAGTTTAGCATAACGACACAGGGGTAGAAGTTTAAGGTTGATCAATCTATCTCTGTAGCTTTTATTTGAGCAGAGAATTATTTTGTCACAAGGTTTTGAACTTTTTCAAGTTCTAACATCTTTGTCGCGGAGGGCATCCATGTCTGTGATGCGAAGGGACAGTTGGAACAACTTAACCAATGTACGCATCCAGTTTAGGGTTCCAGTTAAAAATATTTGAGAGGTTGCGTTTGATTTGAAAAAATGCCCTCATGGCTTTGGTTGTTCTTAATTCGCAGTTTACAAATGAGTTATATAGGTTTACTCATTAGGTTTACAAATAAGTTATATCTGCTAGGTTTGGTGGAAGGTTACAGTTTCAGCTTAGACATAGAAAGTAACGCCAGAAGAAATCACTAACACTTAATTTCCTTTGCTCTGGGTCTAAAAGATTGGAATGTTTGCTAATGATATTGAATAACTGGGAGCTGCGTGACCATAAGTTTTCATCACTCTGACGAAGACGAGTCTTCAGTATTTTCATCTTTATACTTTTCTTGTCTCCTGCAATCGTTTTCAATTAAACTTATGTTGTGATAAACTTATTAAGCCTAATTGTTGTGATAAACTTATTAAATAGATTTGTTATGGCAAAATCCTTGTACTGGGGACCTCCATTGGGAGGGTTTTAGAGGCGAGGTTCGGGTATGGTTCGTTAGAGTCAAGGTCCGACTCATCACATCAGGTCGTATCATTTAACAGATTTCTTTTTTAGAACAATTTCTTGTGTTTTTGAATGTTAGCAGGCTCCGTGAATGGGATGTTTTGATGCCAACCATCTTCCTTCATCACATCAGGTCGTAGCATTCTAATTGATTTCATTTTCAGAGCATTTTTTTTTGTGTTTTGAATGTTAGCAGGCTCTGTGAATGGGCCGTTTTGATGCCTACCCTATTCCCTCCAGCTGCTCGGACTTGGTCTTGGGTACTTCTCGTACCAAATATGTAGACGAGGGTCAAGTAAAGGGTTGTGTTCACTCCTATCGAGGTGCTAAGCTGCTAGATCTCTGTGATGTTATCAATAAATACCCAGACCAGAAGCTGAACACTGTTGTAGTAATTGCCGGCTTCAATGATAACCGTAGTAGTATTGAAACTTTCATAGAGCATTGGAAATTCCTCATTCAGCTGATTATTGTTTAATTTAGCCCAAATAATTTGATTGTTCCCAAAGTTATACCCACCAGCTCTAATCGCCTCATAAATAAGAAAATCAGTGCCCTTAACTACGCTTTGTATAATTATATTGATTCTTGTGCCCTAAAGTTGTTTATTGTTTCAGCCTCATTTAGAAATGTTCTTCAACCTAACCTGTTCTGTAAAGACACCGTGCACTTCTCCTTTCATGGAAACCATGTTTTCACTATTATTCTGTTTAACATCATTCAATACTTTAAATATCGTTGCTGTTACTACTCTCCTGTAATTAACTTAATCTAGTCCCCCTCAGTACAGCCTTCCCAACTCCTAGCCCGCAGCTTGATGGCTGATCAAACCCATTGCTCACTCTGCAAGGGTCCCCTACGTAGGGGAGGCGTCTGGTGTCATACATGTTATAAATATTTGCACGTGAAATGCAGTGGTCTAGCCGCAGCGAAAGATTGGACCGAAAACTTCAGCTGCAAAAACTGCTCTGAGATCACCGCAGCCACCGAAACAGCAATCGCAACGCCGGCACCACACAACGCTTTGATCGTTCCCGACACTGCACTCATAGATCCTGCAATATCGCACGCCCCCGAACGTTCCGTCGCCGCAGCATCGAATAATTTTTGGGACCACTTCCAGCCTCATCACGCGGTAACAGTGCGCCAAATATACCGCGAGGTCGTCACTTGGAAGCCCTCGTTCTTCACGCTTGGTAAGGACAAGACAGGGGAACAGTTCGCCGAAGCCCTTCACAGTGTCCTTTCCCCGATTGCCGTAAACACGGATAGATCCGATATATCTCTGACCCTCTGTATGATACTTCCGCACCTAACCCTCAGTCGAACAAAGAACACGGACAATGGATCGAACAATAAGACCATCAGGCGTAGACTGCAAGCATGGTACAGCTGCAACTTCTCAGAACTGTTCTGTGAAGCGAAGGCAATCCAAATGAGAATAAATTCAAGGAACAAACAGCAGCACTCTGATCTCAAGATGTTCAACGATTTCATGTCTCGTGGTAAGATCAGTAATGCTATTCGCGTTCTTTCGGATGAGCACACAGGCGGCGTGCTCGCACCTACCGATCTCATAGACGATAGACCGGTCCTCGAGATTTTACGCGACAAACATCCTGAAGGTCAACCCTTGGAGCCCAACTGCATTCGGAGCGAACATCCACGCACGCTTCCTTACCACCCTGCTGTCTTCGACAAAATCAGTGCCAGGCTCGTCCGAAAGCATGCAATGAAGACTCATGGCAGTGCCGGGCCTTCAGGTCTCGATGCCGATGACTGGCGTAGACTACTTTCTGCTTTCGGACAAACCTCCACAAACCTGTGCAAGCTTGTTGCCAAGTTTGCTAAGAGGCTTGCCACGTCCATAATACCACCGGATGATTTGATTGCATTCAATGGTTGTCGACTAGTGGCTCTGGATAAATGTCCAGGTGTGAGACCTATTGGTATTGGTGAAGTAATGCGTCGCATCACCGGACGCATAATCGTCGACTGCATCAGGCAAGATCTAACATCCCTCGGTGGAAACATGCAACTGTGCCTGGGCCAGAAATGTGGCATAGAACATGCCATACATTCGCTTCGCCACAGTTTTGATGATCCCGAAAACGAAGCAATTCTTCTAATTGATGCCAAAAACGCTTTTAACGTGCTCAATAGACGAACAGCTTTAGAGAACGTGAAAGCCTTATGCCCATCTTTGCATGTTGCCTTACAGAATTCCTATAGCCTCCCGTCTCATCTCTACATCGGTAAGTCGACCATACTGTCTCAGGAATGTACGACACAAGGCGATCCCCTTGCGATGGCAATGTATGGAATCGCAATCCTAACCCTAATAACAAGACTTCATAATGACTCTTTGACCCAAAAATGGTATGCTGATGATGGTAGCGTCGTCGGTAAGTTAGAAGATATCAGGGCACTCTTCGACAAGCTCGCTGAGCTCGGTCCCAAGTATGGATATCTTGTCAATCCTCCGAAGTGTCAGTTGATAATTAAGCCAGGAGGCGAGCGCCAAGCGTCAACTGTGTTTGCAGGCACAAATGTGGAAATCACGCAGGGCGCTCGAGTCCTGGGATCAGTTATCGGAAGCTCTGAGGCCAGTAAAAATTTCCTGAAAGATGCAGAAAATAAATACACAAAAAGTTTAGACAGACTTGGTCAATTTGCTCTCACCTCTCCCCAGAATGCCTATGCATGTTTGACGAAGGGGGTTCAACAGAAGTTGAGCTTCCTTTCGCGTACTACACCTTTCATGGAGGGGTTTCTGGACAAGGTGGAGGAGCGGCTTGGCCGAGTCATACCGAACATCGTCGGCAAAGAAGTAATCCAAGAGGAAAGAGAACTTTTTTCTCTCCCTCTCAGAATGGGTGGGCTTAACATCGCCCTCCCACAAGATCTTCACAAAAATCTTGAGCAATCAGTTGAACTCTCAAGACCATTGGCGTCATTCAATAATATTCAACAATGTGAAGTAGAACAAACCAAGATCAGTCTCAGACAGAAAGCAGACAATCAACGTGAACTCATCTCGAAAAAATCCAGAATCGAAAACAATCTACCAGAAATGAAGTATACCATCCAGCTGGCCTCGGAGAAAGGAGCATCAAGCTGGCTTAACGCGCTTCCGTTGTCAAAACATGGTTTTGACCTCACGAAGACTGAGTTCCGTGATGGAATAGCACTTCGCTACACCTGGGAAGCGAAGAACACGCCAGCCATATGCCCATGCGAGAAAGAATTCAGCCTCACCCATGCCCTCCATTGCGCCAAAGGCGGTTATACGCACCTACAACACAACGAAATTAGAGATGTGTTTGCAAACCTGATGGATGACGTTTGCCACGATGTACAGATAGAGCCAAAACTTCAGTCGCTCGATGGAGAAGTTTTCTCGAGTAATTCCACCACCACTGATGGATGATGACGCTCGACTGGACATCAAGGCAAACGGTCTGTGGGGCTCCCGCTTTAATCTAACTTTCTTCGATGTGAAGATTTTCAACCCTCATGCGAAGAGCTGCCCTAAGACCATAAAAGATGCATACAAATATCACGAGAGCATCAAGCGAAATAAGTACGAAGAGCGAATACGCGAAACCGAACACAGCAGCTTCAATGCACTGGTTTTTGCTTGTTCGGGTGGTCCAGGTCCATCAGCATCGCGCGTTATGAAACAACTCGCAACCAAGATCAGCGAAAAACGCGGAGAGCCGTACGCCGACACAATAAGCTACATCCGAACGAAAATCAGCTTCGCACTTCTGAGGAGCTGTGTTCTCTGCTTGAGGGGATGTCGTGCCCTCAAGCCTCGTGTTCTCAGTGAGACTTCGATTAGCGCCGTCGTGGAAGAGGAAAGGCTGCACTGAGTGTTTGGCTGCTTATCTTTATTCATTTGCTTATTCCTTGATGATCCATTTTTATTTTAATCCTTCCATTCTAGTTCCCTATGTGTGCTATATATATAGGTGCTTTCCTCTCCATTTGTTATTTATTTTTGTGACTGGGCCGTCTTTACACTGTCCGGAGGGGAACAGCTCGGAGTGCAGCATCCGGCTACTAAGTGCTACTCATCATACCCTATTTTTTGACCTACATCCATCGATGCCGGATGGTGTACACGGCCCTTTTTTATTATTATTTGTAGATTAAACTTATGTTTTGAGTGAGGATACTATAGTATCTACCGCCAATTAGGTCAGAAAGAATTAAAACGGATTGTAACTCAAAGTATAGTGAATGTGGTAATATTTTGTTTAATTAGGCGAATTTAATTGTTTTCGTTTGCTCCTGCTCTCTACCTTATCGCTCTTTCTATCTCACTATTTCTTGTAGTCTATAATCTCTTCTATCTATCTATCGCAAGTGGATCTGTTTTGCTTCCTCATCAAACGACATCCGTACAAGATTACGGGAACAACGTATCCTACGTTTGTGTTCAATTTTTTTTTCACAGTTGCCTTGTAGTGGTTGTACCCTTTCCATAACCAAGGGGCCTATTGATTTTCTCCGTATTGCATTTTCATTGCATGTTCTGTATTTGTCAAAGCTGCTAAGAAATAAAAACTTAACCGACTGCAAAATAGAAGTATTCGAAACAAACAAATCTAGATTAAGCGATAAAAAAATCAGGAGTAATCTACCACGAACATAAAAGTGGCGCCAGTTTCGCCTGTTTAGAGTATCAAGCGTTAAAAATTTGCTTCCCCAGGACGTGGACTTCTTCTTTCCAGTGGGCTTGAAGCGCCGTCTCTTGAACTTCATGTGGAAACAGTTTGAAGACAGATTCTGCTGCTCAAACTGCCGCACATTGGTACTACAATGTGACTGCCACAACTGCTACCACAATTGGAATCATTAGGAGTTGTGAACCATCTTTGATCAGCTCCCTTCAGCGGAAGCTGTAAATCCCAATCAACAACAGCATGCACATTAAGGTTTTCGCAAAGGACAATAGAGTTCTGCACCGCTTCAGCATATAAAAATGGGATTCAAGGGACGTTTCACAGGATTTTTAACGCAACATCTCATTGGTTGGCCTTGGATCAAGCGCCTGAAAAGAACAAGACATTCTGGACCAAATATCAAAACCCATATGAAGGGTCCTCCAAAATAAAGAACCATAACTTACAAATGATAGAAATGATAATAATTGACAGTAAGAACAATTGAAAACATCACCAAAGGAGCATAAAAAAAAGATCTGACGCAAAACCAAAAACTTTTCTACAATATAGAGGCAACCTTACAAAAGAATTTGCAAGCAAATTGAAGAAACTATGTGACTTGCAATTGGTAGTCATAACTCGAAAATTGAGATCAGGCCTCCCCACCATAAAATCATTTTTCGGTAGGAATCTGGAATCCCAAATGGTATAAGAGATAAAATGTAATGGATGAGGATCCAACTATGTTGGGAAGACAAGCCGGACTGCTACCGCAAGGATATCAGAACATCAAAGAAATTTTTCCATGTGGTTCCACCTCTTGTTTAATGTAGTGATTCAACGAATGACATTGATTTGAAAATTCTGTATACCTGCCGCACAGTAGAGAAACTCGTGACCAACGAAGCTAACTACATCAGCAAATTGAAGCCGGAACTAAACACACATGAAGAATAAGGGGACAGAAATTCACGCTATATTCTTAGTTCATGTAATAATTTTCATTTTGGGGCAAACAAATATTCTTTATATGGATAAGTTTTCGACTCAATTGTTTTAGGATAGTTGTTCGGATTGATTGTAATGTGGTCTCATACAATTGTAAACACACATTCATTCTATACATTCACAATTTGTTAAAAGATTTTAACAATAAGGGATGTTATGGTTTTCGATTTGATTGCGTCACAACATGCTAATTTTTCTAAGAAATGCATTTTGTCTGTAATTGGTGGACAACTTTGGATTGATCTGGGATATTTTCCAACTTTGCTAAACTGTCCAAAATTTTTTTTCATTTTTTTCTGTTTATCGCGACTACTTTGATGGATTTGTTCTTTCAGAAAAAAATTTGTCTAGTAAGGCTCATGATTGTGCTTTGGATTTGCTCACTTTTGACTGGAAAGTATTTGGTTCAAAAATTTTTTAAATTTTTGAATCCAATAGAAGTTGAATATGATACCCAGTGCGGGAGTTCCATACAATGGGATGATTGGTAAAATTTCATCAAACAGTCTGTTAAATCAGTCGTTTTCTTGCTGCATAAGAAAGTTGATATAATTGTAGCAGAAAAAATTAAAAGTTTTGTCGACTAGCCATTGGTTGAACATTTTCCAATCAACTCTGTTGTATGCGTTAAAATTTTTCCTTTTTTGGTTTCCGAAAAACTTTTAAAAATGATGACTGCTAAATAGGAAAGAAGGTCAGAGAAATTTTGTCTTTTATGTTGAATAAGAGACCTAATTATTTTCAATGCTTGGGCTAGTCCAAATTTGAGCTTTCGTTGTCAAAAACACGTCAATTTGTTTGATGCTGTGTTACACATTAGAGGGAACAAAAGGATTTTTCATTGAAGATATTAAACCAAAGCTTTTCATCCTCGTCAGATGATATCATCGTTCTCCATTTTGTGCATGCAAGTTTGAGATCTCCCTTTATAATAATAACGACATTTGTTTTTGATCTACTCTCAACCAGTTCGCAATATTTTAGATGTTACCGGGTCCCATCTATAGGGGCTGAATTTCGGAGAGTCATATGCGCGAACCAAAAATATTCATGTCTTCTTTTTTGGGTTATTTAAGAGATAGTTCTGAAGATGAAGATGTTTTTTAGCTTCTATGTTCCTGTGCCGAGTCTAGTTATACAACCATTCCCGTTCATGCGGTCTTTCTGAAAAATGTTAAAACTATTATAAAGCAGGATGTCTGTGGTTGAGTTGACCTGATTTTTGTTAGACTGAAGATATCGAAGGTAAAGGGCATTGTATTGCCTGAAAATGAAAATTGTTTTGTTAAGAAACTTAGGCTGTGGACATTCAAGGTATTTTAAAAAGGTTGGTCAATTGTTGGCTTGTTTGTCAAATTATTTCAAGGTCGACTTCAATCCAGCCAATATACTCTTTTTATTTAGTTTATAATTTTCAATTTCAGCTGCCTGCCTACAAAAGACTTCATCAATCAAAATTTCTTTATTTTGTCAAGCTTGAGTTCAAACTTTCATCTTCGTGCGGGAGAGAATTTTACTTATTTAAATGTGGTTTATGTAATTTATAAGTTGAGAGAACGATAACAGAATAGTCACCTTTCGTTGTCGCTACACACTATGGCCAGGATTTTGTGGTTGTTGTATTGCCTATGGGGATCATTTTCTCAGCAGACAGATATTCTGCAGTTGAAAGTTAGGCACTTTGAAATCTCTTGCACTTGTGCTCTGTCATGCTCAGCTCTTGCACGAGCCTTGCCATCATTTCCATTTAATCACGTATACTTAATACAAGGTCTTCAAGTTCAGAATTCGGTTTAGCAGCAGTGGATTTCTTTTGCTTAAGCTGTCATTTTGTTGGATCATTTTGTTTTTGAGCTCAACAGCGTTGAAGCTAACTGTTTTTTTAATAGTGTAATCAACACCTCTTGTAATTTTAAATTCATTTTCTGAAACCGGAGATCTTTAAGAACGTCCGAAACTATGTCACGATTGTTTTGTTGTAATCATTTGTTGCAGAGCAATTTTTGGTTGACTGGTTGCAGTGTGGTAATGCCTTTGCTGCTAAAACTCGTACATTGAGGGTACTGCGCTTAGTTGTGCCGCAACAGACGCATCGGATTATAGCTGTATTTTTAGAGACTGACTTGCTGCTAGTGCCGAGACTAATTTTAATACGTCTTTCAGGATGATTACTGCTTACTGTTCTTATTTTTTTTACTCATTTTGGTTTTTCAGTCAGTGCAACTTCTTCTTTGTTTTGTTTATCTATTGTTGAAGTCGAATAACTGCTACCGAAAAATGTGGAACTAATCTCGGTAACGTTGATTTTGTTTTTCTTTTTGTTTTATGAGAAGCCACGGAAATTTTTTTTGCACCGGCGCCAACGTATGATTGAGGTTGTTGAAAAAAATAAAAAAAGAGTAAACCTAATAAACCAGTACTGTAAATGGCGGTTTTTGGGCGAAAAGCGAAAGAAAAGTCACTGAATTTTATTTTAAGATCCGACACTAGACGTTTCGGCTCCAATTTTGAAAGCAACCGGACTCGTACACGCCGTCCTTACACTCATATACACCGTTCATTCACAAATGTAAAGACGATGTGTACGAGTCTGGTGGTTTTCGAAATTGGGGCCAACAATTCAAATGTTTGATACAAATAAAACTTCTTCTAATTTTATTTGGTTTTCGCCCAAAAACCACCGGTTACAGTACTGGCTCCATAGGTTTACTCTTTTTTCTTTTTTTAACAACCTGTTTATAATACGATGACTTTGACGCCGGTAAAAGAGGAAAAATTCCGCGGCTTCTCATGACACAAAAACAAGAACAAAAATCACCGCTACCAGGATTGGTTCCACAGTTTTCAATAGCAATCATTTGACTCCATTAATAAATGAAGAAATTCAAAAAGAGTTTGCAACAAACTGAAAATCAAAATGTGAGAAAATTTTGTAAGCAGTAATGAGCCTCAAAGACGTATTAGCATCAGTTCCGGCACTTGCAATAAGCCGCTCTCTAAAGATAAAATTTTCTTCTGATACGTCTGTTGCGGCACCAATTTCTGAACAGGAATACTTTGCAGTGAGAATATGAGGATAAAATGAAAATGATGACAATGCTAGTGCAAGAAGTGAGCACGACAGAACACAAGTGCAAGAGATTTTAAAGATCCCAAGCGTTAACTGCAGGTTGTATGACTGCTGAGAAAATGTTCCCCATCGGCATTACAAAATTGAAAAATCTTGGCCATAGTGTTTGGCCAAGAACGATAGGTGACCATTCTGCTATCTTTCTCTGAGCTGATAAACTACCTAACCCCCTTATAAATAATTTTTTTTCTCTCACACGAAGATGAGAGTTTGAATAAAAGCTTGAAGAAATGAAAACAATTTTAGGGATGAAGTCTTTTCTTGCAAGACTGGTAAACTGAAAACTATAGACTACTAGAAAAATAGGACAATGACTGGGTTGAAGTCAAGCTTCAAAGAGATTGACAATCAAGCCAAGAACTATCAAACAAATAAAATTACCCTGAATGTCTACAACCTAACTCTCTTAATTAGACGAATTTCATTGTCAAGCAATATAATAACCTTTCCCTTCGATATCTTGAGTCTAACAAAAATCTGGTTAACTGGTTAACATCTAGCACAACCACTGACATCCTGCTTTATAATAATATTAACATTTTTCAGAAAGACCGCATGAACGGGAATGATAGCATGACTAGACTCGGCGGAGTAACAATAGAAGCTAAAAAACATCTTTATCTTCAGAACAATCTCTTGAATAATTTGAAAAAAGAAGACAAGAAAAAATTAGCTCGCGCATGAGGCTTTCAGGAATTGAGCCCCTACAGATGGGACCCAAAAACATCTGTAAGTTTGCCAACTGATCAAGATTAGATCAAAAACAAATATCAACAATTATCGAGACAACAATTATCAGCAAAAAAAAATATCAAGAGAGTTCAAAAAACTTTCGTTTACAAATTGGAAAACGATGATATCTTCTGACGAGAAAGGAAAGAATTGGTTATATATCTTCATTGAAAAAACATTTTTCCTCCAAGTTGTTAAACAACATCAAACAACTCGATGTGTTTTTGATAACGAAACCTCAATTTTGGACCAGACCAATCATTGAAACACAATTAGGTCTCCTATTCAACATGAACAAAAAAATGCACTGACCTTCCTGACTATTTAGCAGTCATAAATTTTAAAAAAATCTCGGAAACCAGAAAAGGAACCAATTGTACGCAAACGACAGAATTGACTGAAAAATGTTCAACCAATTTATAGTCGATAATAACTTCAATCTTTTCTGTTACACTACTATCAATTTTCTTATGCAGCAATGGTACGACTGATTTAAAAAACAGTTTGACGAACCTTTAACCAACGTTACATCCCATTGCTTGGAATTCCTGCATTGTGTATCAAATTTAACTTCTCATCTTTTAAAAATTTTTCGAAGCAAAATCTTCTATTCAAAGTGAACAAATCGAAAGCACTATCGTGAGCTTTACTAGATAAAATAATTGCTCTTGAAGATCAAAACCAGCAAAAAAGTCAAAATAACGAGAAAGAAAATCAATCAGAAAAATTAGGCACTAGACAACTTATTAAAATTCACAGAAATCTCATATCAACCCAAAGTTGTCCACCAATTACAGACAAATTGGATCTCTAAGAAAAACTGGCTTCTTGTGACGCAAAAAACTAGAAATTTTCATTAATATTTTAAAGTCACAAAAACTCCAAATCCTGGAAATTCTCTCGCCCAGACAACGTTTGACAAAATTAGTTTAAACAGGTATCATTTTTTGGAAACCGATATCTATAACATAGCGGAAAACTAGATGTCGAGAATACAAAAACAGCAGACAACATATATTATTAAAACTGTTTGACAAATTGTAAATGATTAAAATGAATATCTATTCACATTTTTATGAGAACACATTTTAAACAATTCTAGCAACTTTTCCATATATACAATATTAGCCTGTTTACAACTCATACTTGAATCTGTTATCCTATGAAACCAGTACTGTAAATGGCGGTTTTTGGGCGAAAAGCGAAAAAAAAGTCACTGAATTTTATTTTAAGATCCGACACTAGACATTTTGGCTCCAATTTTGAAAGCAACCGGACTCGTACACGCCGTCCTTACACTCATATACACAGTTCATTCACAAATGTAAAGACGATGTGTACGAGTCTGGTGGTTTTCGAAATTGGGGCCAACAATTCAAATGTTTGATACAAATAAAACTTCTTCTAATTTTATTTGGTTTTCGCCCAAAAACCACCGGTTACAGTACTGGCTCCATAGGTTTACTCTTTTTTTCTTTTTCTAAGAACCTCTTTATAATACGATGACTTTGACGCCGGTAAAAGAGGAAAAATTCCGCGGCTACTCATGACACAAAAACAAGAACAAAAATCACCGCTACCAGGATTGGTTCCACAGTTTTCAATAGCAATCATTTGACTCCATTAATAAATAAAGAAATTCAAAAAGAGTTTGCAACAAACTGAAAATCAAAATGTGAGAAAATTTTGTAAGCAGTAATGAGCCTCAAGGACGTATTAGCATCAGTTCCGGCACTTGCAATAAGCCACTCTCTAAAGATAAAGTTATTTTCTGATGCGTCTGTTGCGGCACCAATTTCTGAACAGGAATACATTGCAGTGAGAATATGAGGATAAATTGAAAATGATGACAATGCTAGTGCAAGTAGTGAGCACGACAGAACACAAGTGCAAGAGATTTTAAAGATCCCAAGAGTTAACTGCAGGGTATATGACTGCTGAAAAAATGTTCCCCATCGGCATTACAAAATTGAAAAATCTTGGCCATAGTGTTTGGCCAAAAATGATAGGTGACCATTCTGCTATCTTTCTCTGAGCTGATAAACTACATAACTTCCTTACAAATAATTTTTTTTCTCCCACACGAAGATGAAAGTTTGAATAAAAGAAAACAAAGTTTGAAGAAATGAAAACAACTTTAGGGATGAAGTCTTTTCTTGCAAGACTGGAAAACTGAAAACTATAGACTACTAGAAAAATAGGATAACGACTGGGTTGAAGTCAAGCTTCAAAGAGAATGACAATCAAGCCAAGACCTATCAAACAAATTAAAATTACCCTGAATGTCTACAACCTAACTCTCTTAATTAGACGATTTTCATTGTCAATCAATATAATACCATTTCCCTTCGATATCTTGAGTCTAACAAAAATCTGGTTAACTGGTTAACATCTAGCACAACCACTGACACCCTGCTTTATAATAATTTTAACATTTTTCAGAAAGACCGCATGAACGGGAATGATAGCATGACTAGACTCGGCGGAGAAACAATAGAAGCTAGAAAACATCTTTATCTTCAGAACAATCTCTTGAATAATTTGAAAAAAGAAGACAAGAAAAAAATTAGCTCGCGCATGAGGCTTTCAGAAATTGAGCCCCTACAGATGGGACCCAAAAACATCTGAAAGTTTGCCAACTGATCGAGATTAGATCAAAAAAAATATCAACAATTACCGAGACATCAATTATCAGCAAAAGAATTATCAAGAGAGTGCAAAAAACTTTCGTTTACAAAATGGAAAACGATGATATCTTCTGACGAGAAAGGAAAGAATTGGTTATATATCTTCATTGAAAAAACATTTTTCCTCCAATGTTTTAAACAACATCAAACAACTCGATGTGTTTTTGATAACGAAACCTCAATTTTGGACCAGACCAATCATTGAAACACAATTAGGTCTCCTATTCAACATGAACAAAAAAAATGCACTGACCTTCCTGACTATTTAGCAGTCATAAATTTTAAAAAAATCTCGGAAACCAGAAAAGGAACCAATCGTACGCAAACGACAGAATTGACTGAAAAATGTTCAACCAATTTATAGTCGATAATAACTTCAATCTTTTCTGTTACATTACTATCAATTTTCTTATGCAGCAATGGTACGACTGATTTAAAAAACAGTTTGGCGAACCTTTAACCAACGTTACCTCCCATTACTTGGAATTCCCGCATTGTGTATCAAATTTAACTTCTCATCTTTTAAAAATTTTTTGAAGCAAAATTTTCTATTCAAAGTGAACAAATCGAAAGCACTATCGTGAGCTTTACTAGATAAAATAATTGGTCTTGAAGATCAAAACCAGCAAAAAAGTCAAAATAACGAGAAAGAAAATCAATCAGAAAAATTAGGCACTAGACAACTTATAAAAACTCACAAAAATCTCATATCAACCCAAAGTTGTCCACCAATTACAGACAAAATGGATCTCTAAGAAAAATTGGCATCTTGTGACGCAAAAAACTAGAAAATTTCATTGATATTTTAAAGCCACAAAAACTCCAAACCCTGGAAATTCTCTCGCCCAGACAACGTTTGACAAAATTAGTTTAAACAGGTATCACTTTTTGGAAACCGATATCTATAACATAGCGGAAAACTAGATGTCGAGAATACAAAAACAACAGACAACATATATTATTAAAACTGTTTGACAAATTGTAAATGATTAAAATGAGTTTGTATTCACATTTTTATGAGAACACATTTTAAACAATTCTAGCAACTTTTCCATATATACAATTTTAGCCTGCTTACAACTCATACTTGAATCTGTTATCCTATGAAACCAGAACTGTAAATGGCGGTTTTTGGGCAAAAAGCGAAAGAAAAGTCACTGAATTTTATTTTAAGATCCGACACTAGACATTTCGGCTCTAATTTTGAAAGCAACCGGACTCGTACACGCCGTCCTTACACTCATATACACCGTTCATTCACAAATGTAAAGACGATGTGTACGAGTCTGGTGGTTTTCGAAATTGGGGCCAACAATTCAAATGTTTGATACAAATAAAACTTCTTCTAATTTTATTTGGTTTTCGCCCAAAAACCACCGGTTACAGTACTGGCTCCATAGGTTTACTCTTTTTTCTTTTTTTAACAACCTCTTTATAATACGATGACTTCGACTCCGGTAAAAGAGGAAAAATTCCGCGGCTTCTTTTTGCCCTAATTCTCTTTCTCATATGAAGTTTTTTTATTTGAACTAAAAATTTAGCGTGAGTTCCCGTTCCCTATATTCGTCGTGTGTGTTAAGTCCCGGCTTCAATTTGCTGATGTATAACGCTTCGATAGTCATGAGTTTTTCTAATGTGCAACAGGTTTACAGAATTTTCAATTCATTGTCATTCGTGGAGTCACTCGTACTATTCTAAAACTGAGCCATGCGGTGGGTCAAAAGTGTTCGAAAATGACAGCAAAATCAAAATCAACATCACCAAACAGAAAAGATGTTGATAGATTCAGTCAGCAGCATTTTGACTTATCCTGAAATTGTAAACAAAACCAACAGAAGAACAGTATCTGGCAACCTGGGTAAGGTATTTGAGACTATTGGTCTCCCAGCAGCTGCAACGCCTCAATTCAATATTCTTTTCCAAATATTTGATTACACTAAATTGGATCGGATAATAATTTTTGGGGTAACTAAAACAGATAAATTAAAGCCTGGATGAACAGATTACCTCTACTAGCGAAGCTAAGTTTAGCACGTTTTGGACCATGTTAGCTATAGAAAATATAAAAATTCACTTATTTTGCAAAAATTTCCAATAAAGCTTACGGTGCAGCTATATATGCTTGATTGGGAGAATTTCATGTAAAGTCTCCAAAATGATCAAAATTAACATTGACAGCTTCACAAAAACTCAGCATGCTAATAATAGAACTGTGTACTATTCCTCTGGGGCGCATATGCTACAAATAGTTAGTTATGCGCATATGCTACAAATAGAAAACAGTTAGGCGCATATGCTACAAATAGAAAACAGTTAGGCTAACCAAATCAGTCAGAACTGAAACAAACGCAAGGAGCTATTCAACAGTTTTTTTAACTTCGATTGACTCTACGCCTAGAAGGTTTTTGACATTCGTAGCTAACCGTGTGATCAAAATTCTGCTATCTTTCCCTGAGCTGATAAACTACATAACCTCCATATACATAAGTAAAATTTTTCGCCCCCATGAAGACTACAGGTTGAACACAGACTTGAAGAACTGAAAAAAAATTAGGGATGAAGTCTTTTCTAAGCAAGACTGGAATACTAAATATTATAAATCACATGAAAAAGAGCGTTATGACTGGATTGAAGTCAACTTTGAAGTAGATTGACAATCAAGTCATAAACTAACCCTCCGAATAAGAGGATTTTCATTGTCATGCAAAATAATGGCCTTTACATTTGACCTCTTCAGTCCAACAAAACCAGGTTAACTGCTAACATCAAGAGTAACCACGGACATCCTGCTTGACAATAGTTTTAAAATTTTTCAGAAGGACCGCATGAACGGGAATGGTTGCACAACTAGACTCAGTGGAGTAACAATAGAAGCTAAAAAGCATCTCTATCTTCAGACCAATCTCTTGTATAATTCGAAAAAAGAAGACAAGAATAAAGTTAGCGCGCGCATAAGACACTACAAAATCGAGCTTTTAAAAATCTGACCCAAAAACACCAGAAAATTTGCGAGATGATCAAGAGTAGATCAAAAACAAATATCAACATTATTATCAAAGGAGATCTCAAACTTTTGTGCACAAAATGGAGAACGATGATATCATTTGACGAAAATGAAAGAATTGTTTAGATATCTTCATTGGAAACCGGTTTTTCTCCAATGTGTTACACAACATCACACAACTCGGTGTGTTTTCGATAACGAAAACTCAATTTTGGATCAGTCCATCAAATTTAAAAATATCTCGGAAATCAACAAAGGATCAAATTGTACGCATACAACAGAATTGATTGGAAAATATTCAACCAATGCATAAGCGTTAATACTTTTAATCCTTTCTGTTACGTTAATATCAAGTTTCTTATGCAGCAATGGTACGACTGATTTAAAAAACAGTTTGACGAAAACTTAAAAAACGTTACATCCCATTGTTCGGAATTCCCGCTCTGTGTATCAAACTGAATTTTTCATCTTTTTATACAATTTTGAAGCAAAATTTTTCCAGTCAAAAGGTGAAAAAAGCGAAAGCACTATCGTGAGCCTTAATAGATAAAGAATTTGCTCTCGAATATCAAATCCACCAAAGTAGTCGAGATAAATAGGAACAAAAAGAATCAGAAATTTTAGGCACCGGACAGTTTATTAGAGTTCGAAAATCTTTCAGATCAACCCAAAGGTGTCCAACAATTACAGACAAATTACATCTCTAAGTAAACTGGCATCTTATGACGCCAAAAACTAGAAATATTCAGTGATATTTTCAAATCTCAAAACTTCCAAAGCCTGGAAATGCTTTCGCCCGGACAACGTTTGCCAAAAGGAGTTCAAACAGGTATCATTTTTCGGAAAGCAATATCAATAACATAGCGAAAAACTAGTTGTCAAGAAAGGTATTTACCATATATTGTTAAAATTGTTTCACAAATCGTAAATGTATAAAATGAATATGTTTTCACATTTGTAGGAGACCATAATTTGAACAATTCTAGCAACTATCTTAAAAGATTAAGTTGAAGCTTTTTTCATTTATACAATATTAGCCTATATACAACTCATACTTGAATCTGTTATATTTTCTTAGAGCTCTTCCTATTCTTGATTTTTCGAATTTGGTTATGTTTTTGTGTTTCTAGAGTATTTTAAACTTTTTCCTAACGCTAAGTAACCTTCTTGTGGGGGTGGGAGTCACAAATTTCAATTTGTTATACACAATACATTTTGCCCTAATTCTCTTTCTCATATGAAATTTTTTTATTTGAACTAAAATTTTAGCGTGAGGCCCGTTCCTTATATTTGTCTTGTGAGTTTAGTTCCGGCTTCCGCTTGCTGATGTATACAGCTTCGATGGTCATGAGTTTCTCCAATGTGCAACAAGCTTACAAATTTTTCAATTCAAGGTCATTCGTCGAGCGACTCATACTATGTGAAAACTGAGCTATGCCCAACGCCGTGTGTCAAAAGTATTCGAAAGTGACACCAGAAAACAAATTAACTTCAACAAACAAAAACAGTTGATGGATTCAGTCAACAGGAATTTGCATTATTCTGAAATTGTCAACAAAACATCTTGCAATACACAAAATTGGATGGGAAAAAATATTTGGGGCAACTATAACAGATGAATTTAACACCCGTATGAACAGTTTACCTCTTCTAGTGGAGCTACGTTTAGCACGTTTTGGGGCCATGATAGCTATTGAATAAATACAATTTCACCTAATATGCTAAATTTTTAATAAATCTTACGGTGCAGCTATATATGCCTGATTACTGTCAGAGTTTCAAATAAAATCTACTCTATGTTCAAAATTACGGCAATAACGGCAAACACTCTACATGGCAACATGGCATACCACTAATAGAACCGCATACTTTTTATCTGGAGCGCATATATTGCAAATAGTTCAGAAACAGGTAATCCAACCAAATTCAGTCAGATCTGAAACATATGCAAAGAGCTATTCATCTGTAATTTAGATTTGATTAACTCTACACCTAGAATATTTTCGACATTAATAGCTAACCGTGTGATCAAATTCAACAAATAAATCAACCAGAAAAATGAAAATGAGTGTCAACAAAAAAATTCAAAACATTCATTGTACATGCCCGTTGACAGCAAAGCAACTTTCATCACTTAAGATATGGTCGAAAAACTAATCTCCCAAAGCGACCAGAAACGCTTCGTTCAAATGGATGAACAGATTACCTCATCTAGCGAAATTACGTATAGCACGTTTTGTGGCTATCATAGCTAACAAAAATATACAAATTCACTTAATTTTCAAAGTTTCTTAACAAGCAAACGTGGCAGCTATGCATGCCCGATTATACGTTGGATCTGAGATCAAGTCTACACTACTATATTCCAAACTCATATTGATGAAAGGAATA
Organism: Convolutriloba macropyga; assembly: GCF_964194025.1. Lineage (NCBI taxonomy): Eukaryota > Metazoa > Xenacoelomorpha > Acoela > Convolutidae > Convolutriloba > Convolutriloba macropyga. Next base: position 30,517,750 of record NC_134476.1, on the reverse strand, counting down.
CATTCAGCATACCTATGTTTGAACTGTGTTCATTTCTTGTTGGAGAGCATATGCTACAAGTAGTTCAGAGAACTGCTAATCCAACAAAATTTAGAACTCAAACGTATGCAAGGAGCAATTCGACGGCTTTCTTCGGTCAACTTTACTCCTACTAGCATTCTGATACTCATAGCTAACCGTGTGGTCAAACTTCAACAAATTAAATAACCAGAAAAATAGAACTTCGTGACAAAAGAAGAGAATGAAGCCAATCACAAAACACGCGCGTTGCCAGCAAAGCAGCTTTTATCATAAAAGTCAGAGTAAAAGGCCCACAAGGAATCTGATGAAAAACTCTGCTAAAATCTTGATTCAACTGATGTGAAAAATGAACTGATGCGGAGGGAAATTTTGACATTAGACTCCGACCTAACTTCCTAGCCTATGGGGGAAGGAAACGATCTCCTCGTTGATCGTAACATTGCGCCGCCTTTGAACCAAATAAACAAGCTATTCCACATTGAACGTTTTGAAAGTCTTGACAGAGCAATCAAAGTGGAAAAAAATTCAAATTACAATCACTAAATAGGCTTCTTAGAGTTGTGCAGAAATAATTTTACTGTGATGAAATAGGAAAACTGCATTAAAGCTAATGTTTACATTA